>NC_072733.1:187559356-187876516 GCF_026930045.1 Uloborus diversus
CTTTTACATATATGCATGATAAATACATAAAGCTTTACGTGGTCACTTTTCACATATTGTAAACACATATTGAGCACAGCAAAATCGCATTTCGCTATCTATCAAGAAATATCTGTAAAAACAGCAGGTTTCTGTCTAGATATCTTTTTTGACTGAAAACAAATCACGTGGATCTTCGTCGTCATCATCACACAATAGACTCATCAATGTGAGCTGTTTCAATCACTGAACTGATGTCATCTACTCACCAGTTTATTTAAGTACCATTACCCTTTATCACCATGTTAAACTTAAATGCATAATAATTGGCGTAACAAAGTACTACAAAAATTAATAAAAGCGTAATTTCCGAGGACCAGTCAAATTTTTTGGCGGATCGGTGCTGGCCCTCAGGATCAGCATTTGAGAATCCCTTCACTAGTGACAAATATTGAAAACCTCTTGGAATAAGAACATTTTTTACATTTTATGACTCATAACGTAAGTTTAATGTGGAGTAATGTCATGAAATTACGTATTATTTTCATGATAGTTTTACCAAAAATTCCAGTGCAACAGCTTTTATAACGGATATTTTTATTGACTCGGCAGCTGTAAAGAAGGAAAAAGAAACATAAAAAATGATAAACATTTTCACTTATGTAAGTTACACTTGCTTGGATGACTTTTCTCGCTAATTTTCGACTAGTAGATCTTTTCCATAATGTCAACCATTTTTTAAATCCTTAGCTATTTTAATATGGTACCTTGATTAAAGCATTGTTTCAATTATTGGATTTATTTTTCTGTACCTTCCATTAAAAAACTTTTATAGCTTCTTCTATAAGTTTTCGAATGTGTTACAATTGTATCTATTCCCAGGTCATTTCAGCACTGAAATCTGACTGTCGAAATCCTTTATTGCTTATAGGAACAATTTGATATACAGATGAATTTTGGTGAAGCATAACTTCTTCATTATTAGAGTAATCATATGAGGAAGGTAGGTGCTTAGGATCGAATTCGTGTCTCTTTTTAAATTATTATTCCAAATAATCATGTAAATTTTGGTCATATATCTTTCTCTGAGCTTTCATTTTTTTTAAAATCTTTTTTCCTAATGTATGGGGTCACAGTGATAAAATGATAAACGGCAGATGACCTTTAGGGGAAGCCTTGTGAGATAAAACCACTTACATTTAACTTGATGGCAACAGAAGTCGGAGAAAATAATTTGCACTTTCTTCAATTTTGGTGTTTTTACGCATTATTATTTTAAACCTGCAATATATATGAGGGAGTGAGAAGCAAAAGGATGTAAGTGGCAAAATTAAAAATTTGAAGATAACCAGTACAAATGATAGGTGAAACTCTCCTCTGGTCTTGGGTAAGAGATAGTGCCAGTAACCCTGGTAGGTTCTGCTGTACAGCATGATTTAGAAAAAAAAAATCAATAAAAGCCTACCTAGGTTATCTTTAAACTCGTTTTACTCAAAACTTGAAAATGTCCACTTACATCCCGTTGCTTCTCGCTGCCTCATATACTGGTAATTATCAAAATAATGGAAACACTCTGTGACATGTATGTTAGGAATGACTACTCTGCTGTAAATGTTCGGTAAATAAAGGTGCCTTCTGACTGCAATCACTCACACTGGTGAATCCAGATGGCGATTGAGTACTGTGGTCACCTTTGCTGCTGTTGTTCGCTTTCTTTAGACATTACAATCCGCTTCAATACCCGTCGGTTTCTTTCACTGAGCTTCTTTTTCCGTCCACTCTTTTACTTTGCCGAGCTCGTCGTACCACGTTGTGTGTATGCTGTTATGACTTCAGATACTGTACCTTTAGAAACACCAAAAAATTGAGATATTTCAGTTGCACTTGCTCCAGTTAGACGCGCTCTAACAATTTGGCCTCTTTTAAAGTTTGAGAGGTCCGACATTTCGCGTGCTTGAAAAAAAATCCAAGTCTTTCAGAACTTCAATTAAGTCACCCTGTACAACCAGAATATGTACATTGCTATTTATATATATAAAAAAAAAGAAAAGAAAAATTAATTTGAATTTTGACATCTTGAATTCAAATTATGTTTTTCGCAATCACGAGCGTGTGTATGTAGGCGTGTGTGCTTGTGTGTGGGGGGTTTGTGTGTAGGGGGTATGTGTATGTGTGTGTAGGCATGTGTGTTTGTGTCTGTGTGCTGGCATAAGTGTGTGGCTAGTTGTGTATATGAATGTGTGTGTGGGGGGTATGTGTATGGGGGTGTGTGTAAGCATATGTGTTTGAGTGTGTGTGCAGGCATGAATGTGTAGGTAGTTGTGTGTATGTGTTTGTGTATGTGTGTGTGGGGGGGTATGTGTGTGTGTGTGTGTGTGTGCTTGCGTGGGTAGTTGTGTATGTATGCGCGTGTGTGTAGGACATGGATGCAACCCTGAGACGACTTTCGCTAAAGGAGCAGCATCGTGAGGACCCGGTCGACGGTGATGGTGCGGAGGGTGGTGGTGGGAAAATAAAATGATAGGACATCAAAACAGTCAAATGAGAACAATAAGCAATCGTTATTGCTCAAAAAAAAAAAAAAAAAAAGATACTTAATTTCGTTCTTCATTACTTACGAATCACATTCAAAAATGTCACTTTTATTCAAAGATGTCTGAAAAAAAAATATGTTTAACCAGTTATACATTTAAAATACTAGTTGCATTGCATAGGAAAGTTCCAGTTATCGGACCTTACTTTTCTCCTGAACACAAATATTACGTTCCATACCAATATATAGAACATAAGAGCGTTTGTGAATTAACAAATTCTTCCAAATATACCAACGTAACCGTTAACAAACATTCGCTTTCGGTGCTCCACTTGTTTCAATTTCAAATTACATAATTTCTAAAATAGTTGATGCGCCAGACAGCTAGTTTTACTGCATTTTTTTGTCTCAAATTTATTGGCTTACTTCTTTTATAAGACCGTTCAAAAAATTATCCACATTGAATGACTAGACATAAGCTTTCAATTAAAAATTAATATTCCCTGTAAAAATCCACAAAAGCCTGCCTTTTATTTTTAAGAAGTGTTAATGTAGATCCCTAAATAAAAGTATCGTGAAACGGAAATAGATTTTCAGAAAAACCAGCAGTCTAAACTTTCATGAATGGCTGAAGTTGAACTTGGAAAGCAATTTAGTCGTGCGCAACTGAACATTAGATCGTGCTTGAGCATTAATGAACATCCGCTACATATACATACAATTGTTACTTTCAGTCATCCGGTAGGCTGTGAAAAACGAAAAAAGTGTGAATTGTTTGCAGCACGAATGTAATGTGGGTGATTCGCTCAAGATTTGAAAAATTCGCAGTGATATTACACATGAGTTTTATTGTTAGGATTATCGGAAAGTAATGTTGTTTTTTTTTCAGAATATTTAAGAAATTTTTTATTACTAATCAATGATGCCCCCCCCCCCGATTACTCTCGTTATCAACACCTTTTTGCAATCGAGTGTGCAAATTTTCTATCCGAGACTGGTAAAAACCACAAGTGTTGATGAAAAATAGCTGTAGATGGAATTTTGGATGTTAGCCAAAACTTCAAGCTTTTGTCACTGAGAAAGTGTTGCAGTGATTGAAACAGAGGGAAATTAGATGGTGCAATGTCAGAAATGTATATTCCAGCGATTATCTACAAAAAGGGCGGGGTTCTGAAGTATGATTATGCAAGACAACACTGCTGTCGACGAATTCTGAAAGAAAAAAAAGAAAAAAGAATTTTAGTGTACCTTACTTATACCATGTGACATTGCACCATCTGATTTCCCTTTAATTCATTCGCTGTGTGACAATAAACGTGAAAATTTGGCAGCTATCCAAAATGCCATCTTTAGATATCATGCTCCAAAACCAAACGATTCTTGTCGATCCGGGATTGAAAATTTATGAACAATATGGTAAAAGGTAGTTGATAATAAGAGAAAATTCACCTTTGATTAAAAATTAGAATTCAGTAAAAATTTATAAGTTATACAAAACTGACATTATATTCCTGCATCTCTAATATAAAGATACCCCATCCCCCGCAACCATTAGAGTTTATATTGAAGACAGAGGTTCGAAGAAAGTAAAAATAAAGTAGGTAATGGTCTTGCAAGCAATTTGTGGTACCTAACCTGTTGAATATTCATATACTTTTTATTCAACTTTCCCCATGATATTTACAAATGTGTTATTTAACTTTTTTTTTAATCATACGTGAATCGTCTGTTAATCCTAACTTAGTTTCAAGTGCAATCCCCATTTTTACATGTGCCTTATTAAGATTTTCTACTAGAGTAGTAACGAGATTTATTAGCTACGTTACGTATTTTTGTCCTTGGTCGTAAAAAGAACAAACTACATGCAATATTTCACTCTCAGTAACATCATATTATTGTACCTAAATAAAATTTTCTCCTAGGTTAGTAACGAGATTTATCAGTTAAGTATGTTTGTCCTTGGTCATAAATAATGCAAATTACATGCATTATTTCAAGCTCAGTAACATCATATTGTGCTAAATTCAGCTCCTCATTAGGAAGATCACAAATCTATGGACACAACCAAGGAAGGGTTTTTGAGGATTAAAACACCCTAAGATATCTTATGTTTTATGTTATATTGTCAATTATAACATAGCAATAAAAAATATTTAAAAAAGCTTTTTTGACCCTGCTTATTAGGAGAAAGTTCTCGTGGCACAACTGTACATTTCTTCAGAAATTTCATTAAAAGAAAAAATTGAATTATTATTTTCTTACAAAAGTACCAAAATACATGTTTATGCCTTTCGCTTCGTGGTTTAATGTAATATCCAGAAAGGGCAGAATATTATAACTTTTTACCAACATTTTAAACGATGAAGCGTAGGGGGAGATGGGATAACGTTGGATCACAGGACAGTCTCAATTATTTTAATACTATTAATAGCTTTTATTTTCATTAATGACTAGCAAATAGCGCCTAAAGTCCTACAAATCCTATAATAAAATCAGGTGATGTAGTTATATTGAACAAATTTTATTCCACAAAGTGTTAAGTCAGTGGTGCTGAGTAATTTTCAGAAAACTGCAGCTTATTATTTTTTAATGAGTTTCATCGCGATTGCAAAAAAAAAAATAAATAAATAAATAAATAAATAAAAAAATAAAAGAACTGATTTTTAAAGCAAATTTGTTTAGTTCACAATTATTTGCAGTTTTTCAATTTTTGTCCAAAAAAAGAAAATTACGACATTTTTTTCGCAAGAGAAACGTGAGGTACGTTGGTCTACTTTTCGCGGGGCGCATTTGACCGGACCAACCTACCCCAGTAATTTCAAATCTTTATTTTTTTCTGAAATTCAACAAGTATACCAATATTCTAAGTGTTTGTATATTATGCATCCATTTCCTGTTGCAACCCCATGTTTGGAAATAATAATAATATAAACCTGCAGGGGGAAAAAGCACAAGTATATTTCATAGTTATTTAGCAAAAAATATGCTAAATTAATTTTACCGAAAGATTTATTTAATGTCTGCACTTATTTGCCATTTATGTTTTCAAAATTTTTTTGCAAACAATTGTTTTGAAAAAATAAATTATGTAATGCATGCTCTAATAAAGTTCCTGTGTACTAAACAAAATGTTTTCCCAAATAAGCGTTCTATATAGAAACAAAATAAAACAAATAATTGATTTAAAGATTAAAGAGGTAAACTTTTTCTTAAAATTATCAAATTTCATTTTCTGAATTTCATTTTAAAGCACAAAGATATATTAACAAAAAACGTTTGAAATACATGTTATTAATTTAACAGGATTCGATTCGCTTTGGAACTGCTTCTTGCAATTCAATGAAGAAAAAAATAGCTTTTTTTCCTGTAATAAATAGTGATGCAACTAAGTGACATATGACTAATTCTTCCAGAACCCAGTGTCTGCTCAGGAAATAGCACTTTTTTAGTCCCAGATATCAATTAACACATCTTTTGCTAACCTTAACTTGCATTAATTGTCTCATGAATATTCAATTTTTTTTATGTTTAAACAATAATTGCGTACTAATTGTAAATGCTTGTTGTTATTATTATTTAAAGATGGTTCATCAATTGAAATCAATTTAATATGTTATATTGAATATTTAACTTGATGTTTCTCATTCTACACCCGAAAGAAATTAAGTTAGTTACAGTACTGGATAATATTGTAACTAACTATTGTATTGTAAGTTGTTTGCGTAATGCAGACCAACGTACCCCGCGCATGAGGCACTTTGCTCCACTTTAGAAGGTTCTGCTAAAAATTAATCCAAAAAAAGTTAATCAATTTGACATTTTCAAAAAATCTAAGATGATGAGAAGTGATTAGTGAAATTTATTGAAGAAAATCGAACTGCTAATTGAATTTTTTGATGATATAAAATATGAAAAGTTTAAAAGCGGACTAACGTGCACCTTCTCCCCGTACTAAATTTGTCCTTTTGTAAAATTATATGTTGTTCATTATGCCCATCATAAGGGAAAATCCGTACAATTTAGTCTACAGCTGATAATATTTGATTTGTCATTATGAAATTTATGTAATCAACTAACCTGTTAGAAAAACGGTAAAGCAAATGATATGTCTCATGTTCTAAGTATTTATTTTAGCTAATCATGATCAAATGTGACAAACCTGAAGCACATGCCTGATATTTTTTAATAATGTGGTCCTCGTTCTATTGATTATTTTTATTTTTAATATATCGCTAAAAGGTAAAGGTAAACTCTTTGACACAGATACTATTTTTAAACTAGAAATTTTAGAGGAAATGTTG
This sequence comes from Uloborus diversus, assembly GCF_026930045.1. NCBI lineage: Eukaryota > Metazoa > Arthropoda > Arachnida > Araneae > Uloboridae > Uloborus > Uloborus diversus. Next base: position 187,566,170 of record NC_072733.1, read on the forward strand.
GAGACCGTAAGGTTTCATGCTATATTTCATTGAATTTTACATGATAGTACATGCCTGAATGACATTGTTTTAAACAAAAATAATTACTGGAAAGATATAGAATCACTAAAAGCAAAGAGATTTACCACACTGATTTTAAACAGCAAGAAACAGTAAATTATTTTGATAAGCGAAGTTTCACATAATTGTGTAATGTGAGTGATTATTAACTTTAAATAAATTGAATTACCTAAAAAGCATTTAATGTTAATTAAACAACTCACGCTGGAGCCATAAATAAGCGTATTAGATTTTAACAAAAAGAAGAAACAATTTTAGATCGTCTTTTGCAAGCACTATACTCGAATTACTACTTAATGGTTGATGCGAAACATTTTCAAGTTAATTCAATTTTTTTCGTCTGAAACATGTAACGTAATTACCCAATAAAATTTATTATAGTGTATTTCTTAGAAAAAAAATAATTTTGTGAAGTCAGACAAAGACCAAAATGAAGAAAAAAGGAACGGAAAAAAACCCTTACTCAATTAATCCAACAGACGAAAAATGAATTTTGAAAAATAGGTATAGCTCTGTTACGCGTTTATAATATTCAGAAAACAAGGATAACAAAGAAAAATGCACTTATAAAATTGAGTAGACTTCATACATAATGAATGTTTCTGAGTGAGTAAAATTACTGTCTTAAGTATCAAAAACTAGACTTTTCGTCAGTTTTGATTTTCTAAAATTTTCTGTATAGATTTATTCATAACATAAATATAGTCAAACTCGTTTATGACGAACGCAAAGGGACCGCGAAATTTGCTCGTTGTAACCGAGTGCTCGTAAAAATAGGGTCGTGAAAAATATTATAAAAATTTATACATGCTTGCTTTGTTATTATTATATTTCTATACAGTACCAAAGAAGTTCGTTATTTGATTTGAACTGTCTAATTGCCTTTTTCTTGTTTTTGTTTTCGAAAGACGTGGGGTCCGAAAAAACTTAGTCATATGCATCCGCGGCTTCAAAACAGTTTGAAATTTTTCTGTACTCTAGAAGCCAAGAATGTCGGGGGCTATTTAACTTCAAATTCTTCACATTTGCCGTTATAATGGTTGCTTTCATTATTTTTCCTATCTCTTCACTTTCAGCTACAATATCCTTGAAGTATATCTCGTAAATGATAACATTCTCTTCAACAAATATGTAGTTTTTAAATGCTTCTCTATTCCACGAATTAAAAAAAAAAGACGCCCTGTCATCACTCGTTCTCATGATTTATGTCTTATCACCAACTTTCGGCTAAATTCAAAATATTAATGGAATTTTTCCGAAAATAGAATAATTTTTTCTGAGGAGTAAATCAACAGATTTTATGAATTACAAAAATATTGCTCGCTTTAAGCAGGGTTTGCTCGTTAAAAGCGAGTTTTGTTCCTGTATAGACTTAACATTGTACCAACCAAATCTTTTTGATGTCCATGCTAAATCTGAGTTCTCGTTGAAACAGGGCTCGTTCTAAACGAGTGCGACTGTAACTTTATTCGGTTCATACTGAAATTTCGTTAAACTTCAAAAAGGAAATAGTCATTACAAGTAAGATATATAGTACGCTGCCATTGAAATTATGAATCACTAGATATTGTCAGATTTAAAAATTGCCTATGGTTCAGATTTCCTTGTGCAATCTGAAAAACATTCTATTTTTGTCCTCTTCACCAGTCTTGCGTATTCACTTTGCGGCAGCACGTAGGCGGAAAAGGCTGATCTGTCTTGTTGGAAACAGGACATGAAAAAAAGAAAACATTAAGTGATAAATAATATTCATATTCGTTTTGTTTGGCAGTTTGACAGAGAACATTCAACACGTGGATATTGTTTTACTTTAAATACTCAAGGTCAATCCAAAAGTTATAAATGACCAACGATTTTCTTGGTGACAAAAGAAATGGTTGTAGACAAGCATTGACTAGCATAAATGAATCTTTAAATCTGAACTTTTTTCATGCATCGTTGCTCATTTATTTTCCTTCATTTCTTGAAAACATACATGAAAAGAGGTCGATGTATCATCTACCATAAAGCCTATTCTAAAAAAGTTACTTTCCATATAAAAAATTGCTGGTTTTAAATAATATGTTCGAGGCAACACCGTTTTCATGTATTGTATCTTTCTTATTGCGTTGTAACTTGAAAAAGATATAACGTTCTTTCAATTACGTTTGCAAATTGATTGCTAAGAGTTTTCTCGAGTTTCTAAAAAGCATTTCTTAGTAATATTGAACTAAAATTGTGTTCTGTCAAAATTCATCACCGCAGATGTGCTGGATTTTTTTTTTTTAGAAAAAAAAAAAAAATAACAGCAACTGCTATGTACAGTGTGCTCCGTATAAACCTTTAAAGCCTGTTTACATTGACGAAAAAGCCGACACAGTCAGCAGAGTTTCAAAAAGCGATAAGAAAATTTCCCATACTGAGAGAAAAAAAATCAGATAATTACAAGTTAAACTTCACTCTACCCTTTGGCGGGTGGAAGTCGGTTAGTTCAAAGATGGTGTTGGTCAACTGCATGTAGCAAAATGTAAACAGGTCTTATCAGAATTTCCAATTCTACTCCTTGCGTTAGGCCGGCTATTTCATTTCCGTTGCAAACGTACCCATAATGTGAGATCAACTTTATAACCTGGTATTACTCGTAACGTGTGAGCTGCGAGTTAAGTCTTACTTTTATATTTAAAATTCCTGTTGCGTTTAGCTTGATTCAAGTTCTTTCTGGGTTTTTTTTTTCATTCACATTTGACTGCATTTCCGATATTTTTTATCTCTCTGCTTGCTTTTCATTTGTCCTCATTATATTTCCTTATTTCTATCCTTGATTAAAATTATCAGGTTTTTGTCCGGTGTATCGTCAGAACCATGCTAAACTAACAAATGTGAAAAATCGCGAATCTCGTTTTTCAAATTCGAGGATTTTCCATAGTACTCAAATAGGGATATCTACCTACTGGTTTTTAACTACTTCGAACGATAGTTTTACACTGAAAGTTATCTATAAGAATTGAAACATTGAAAATAACTAAGCGCGACAAATGGGGGAAAAAAACTATTGTTTTGGTTCCCTTGAAAAATACCAATTTTCACATTCATTTGTTTAGCATGGTACCGACAATATGTTCTCTTCTATTGTCTTAAGATGCCTAATCATTTAAAACATAATACAGTAAACTCCCTACTATCCACGGTAGGCACGGTAACCGCGGATAATCCGAAAAATAGGTAAAAAACGATACTACTGTGTACAATACCTAAAAATATGAATAACAATCACACGTTCATTTACTTTTTTGCTAAAAACTACCTTACATCTACAAACATTAAATGTAAAAAATGTACGTAAAAGGTAAAAACGAACAATAACACAATCATAAGTTTAAAAAACATTTAATGGCAGTTAGGAAGAAAAATGTGAAAAGATCCGCGGATAATCTGAAACACGGATAATCCGACCGCTGATAAGTTTACTGTAGTTAAAGGATTACAAGCTTTCTAATATATTTTCTTTCGTCGACTAGCCTACAAACATGCCAAAAGTAGCAATTCAACGAAGCACTGCAAAGACTTCCCCCGCCAACCGTCTGTTGGCGAACTAAATACATTAATTGCACTGACAGATGAATTTCTCCCACGTTAATCAAATCACATGAGTATTAGCATGCAAACAGTCCGTCATAAAGCTCTCGGCCAATCTGTGTTTAGACCCAATCTATTGATTCATAAGCTCATTTTATATGTGTTCTATTTCAAACTCATGCGGTTTTATTTACTACAAATATATAACTGAAATCAATATTCAGGTCAACAGCCTAAGACTGGTAATTTAGTGAGTTTATTGTAACGCTATAGATTTATAATCTTTTTAATAGTGTTTTTAAACCCTTTATAACTGTTGTATGGTTTCCAAGGAACATGGAAAATAATAAGTTTTCAATGTAAAAACGATAATGATTTGCTTTATTGTTTCATATTTAATTCTAAGCATTTCTAAAGACCATTAAAACTCAAAAACTTTGCTCGAAAGGATTTTTTCATGCCTAGTTTTTTTTTTTTTTTTTTTCGACGTACAAAAAAATCTGTTTTTTCAAAATTAATATTATAGCAGCATTTATGAAATTTTGCTCACAAAGAAAAAAATCATGACACTTATTCATTGCTCGTTTTATGCAACAAAATACTCTCAATCAGCAAAATGAACACCAGGGTTTTCAAGGAAGTTTTGAAACATAAAACTGAATCGTTGCATCAGAAAACTAACCATCTCCACCTTTTTAGCCAATCGATATTATTTTCCTCTCCAGTTTAACTGATAAAAACATACTTTTAGCATGAAAATAAGTTATCTCTTCACACTAGTTAAAGAAAATATTAAGCATTATATTTCGTTCACAAACATACCATACCCGGGATATGACTTGCTCTGCAACTAAACTTGGACCCAGACCGTACGCATACCGTACTGTATTAAGTATTAAAATGTTCATATGAAAAGAAACAATAAAAGTAAAGCTTTAAAAGTTTGACACCTGGCGACGTTGAAATGTTTTTTTCAATTCATTGGTGTTTTAAGCTAATTAATGTTTGTTTTGTCGAAAAAAAAATGCCCCAAAATTTTCCAATAAAGAAAGCATATTCTGTCAAAAATTATGTAAACCTCATGTAAATTGTAGACACAAAAAAAAGTATGTACCAAGTATTTATTTATTTATTTATTTATTTTTTTTTTCGTTTTTATAAAGAAATTTGCATGTGGCCCAGCACAAATTGCAATAATTCAGAACACGATTCCTGAATTTATAGATTTTATGTAGCTTTGAAATTTATTTCGTTATCTGTTACTAGTACTGAAGTAAAGAAATTCCCACATGCATTTAATTTGAAGTATAAATAACAAGTTTTAAGTTTTCAATAAAAAATCATTATACTCCCTTGTTAAAATGATGAAAAGTATGTTTAATGTAGAAGTGGGTAATGTCGTTCTTTTTAATGATCCGTTCATCAGAAAATCGTTCCTTCTTTTGATCTGTTCATTTAACTCGTTCATTCAAAAAAGTTGCAGAGAATCTCTCTGCACGACATACTCACGTACATTCGAAATGTTTCATTTGATCAGTAATATTCTTTAGAAGGAAAAATTACTAAAATTATCTAAAAAAAAGAAAATATGCCTATGGGAAATGAATCGAAAAGCTTTATTCAGATTTAAAACTATAAAGCAATTCCAGTTCATTTTGTAATATAGTTCTCAGCTGCTGAAAATTAAGATATGTTAACCATTCCAAAACTTGCAGGTTCCATTTCAGCATGTCAAAAATTTAAGTTATTAAATTTTTCCAGCTACAGCACTGTATATATACATATTGCAGTGGCTTTGATAAGGGAGGAAGTAGGGGGATGTCCGCCTTGGGTGTCACCCATCTGGGGGGTGACACCCAAAGTTTTTGAAAAATACAAATATTTCAATTCAGAAAATTCCCCCCAATATTTTAATAATTACATTATCCAACACAGTTGCATCGCCACGCGGGGTGTTGCGGGTGGTTGTGCTGGGAGACCCCCTCTGGAGGGAGGGGCGCTGTTGTCAAATTGAATTTAAGAGTTTATGAAAAAAATAAATACTTCAGTTCTGAATTTTTTCTTCAACATTTTAAATTAAATTTAATCTTTCAAGCAGAGTAGCATCACTGAGAGGGATGAGAGTATTCAGCTGACATACGGGGGGGGGGGAATGACACCCGAAATGCATTTAAGAGTTTCTGAAAAATTGAGCAACGGTTCTAAAACTGTAAAAAGAGATTCACAGGTTAAACGTTATTCGTAAATCATTTTTTTGTGTCGGCTTTTTAAAGAATTGTTTTAATTACGTTTTTAGATCTTCTATTTCGAAAAGTTGTAGGTCCTTTACACGTCTTTAAAGATAATCAAACGCGATATTAAGAATTTCGAAAATTCCGGAGCCCCCGAACCTTATCAACTCCTAACATTCTCTAGACCAAAGATAGTTTTAAAAAAGAGCCTTTTTTAGACTACGAATTGAAAATTTTCCGCAGGTGAGCTCTCGAACCTCTCCCCCCCCCCCCCTTCTTCCCTGTAACATCACCAAAATGAATCTAAAACTGCGTTTTACGAGAATTTTGAAACACTTCTAGGGGACTTCCACCGAACCTTTCCCCCGCCCCAAACATTGTCAAAACTCATCTAAAATGCATTTTTAAAACTAAAAGTATGAACATTTTCCTGGGGAGGAACTCCCTTACTTCCTCTCCCTACCCTGGAGTGAATATTATGCTCCAAATTACGTTCATATTGTTTTAAATAAAAAGACAGAATCCCACTATCTTTTCCTGTGTTTGTGAAATAATGAGGGGCCATCATTTTCTTACAACCCCTTACTTTTTGGATCTCACGACGGTCTTTAACGACAATGTTTCAATATTGAAACTTCGAATAGCAGCAACCCTATGATTGGAGCACTTTTGCTTAGGCAACCCTGTACCATCGGTTTTGTAATATTTTTATCTAATTTTTTTTTATATATAACTTATGTGGAAGCTCAATGAGGATAAATTACTCATTTTTTTGGCACCTTTTAGCCCCTGACAACCCTGAGGGATTTTAAAAAGGTAGGCAACTTTACTTTAAAGTTTTCTTTACGGCTTTTATTCTTCATTTATGACAAAAGTTTTTGGAAACTCGATAAGGGTAAATTACATTTTTGGGCACCTTTTAACCCCTGGCAACCCCGATTAGTTCACATAAAACAGGTAGGCAACCTTACTTCAACGTTTTCTTTACAGCTTTTACTCTTTATTTATGACATCAATTTTTGGAAACTCTATGAGGGTAAATTACTCAAATTTGAACAATTACTCATTTTTGAACACTTTTTAGCCTCTGGCAACCCTATTTAGGGACCGTAAAAAAGTACGCAACTTTGCTTTAGCGTTTTATTTACAGCTTTTACTCTTCATTTATGACAACAATTTCCAGAAAATCTATGAGAGGTAAATTATCTCCCTCATCGAAAACCTTTTATTCCCTGATTAGGGTAGGCAACCTTAGTTTATCGTTTTATTTCCATCTTTTACTCTTCATTTATGATAACAATTTTAGGAAACTCAATGAGGGTAGGTCAACCCTAATGGGATCTTAAACTGTAATCGTTACATTGGAAAATTGCAAATGAACTGCAACGATTAAAGAAAAATGATGAATAAAGCAGGGAGTAAAAAGGTTCAAATGAATATATTGTACTGCACTGATAAAAAGGAAATTTGAGATTGACTGATAGTTAAAAATTTGAAGATGAATGTAATTATAAAAAATGCGATTTTATCATAAGTGCATCAATACAATGTTCCAACCGTTCAAAAGAACGGTCGTTCGTTTTTTAAATGAACGAACGGATCTGTTCATTTTCAGGATTCGTTCTTTTTGACCCGTTCGTTCATGAACGACACATCCTTAAATGAATGCTTATGTGCGAAAACAAGTCATTTCCAATGTTTATCTATTTTTTAAAATGAAACAAGAAGCGTTATATTTCCATAGAAGTGATTAAATCTTAGAGAAATAACCATTTTCTATGGTAAAAAAATGAAAAAAAGCAGTATATGTCAGATGAATATTCAATAATTAAGTTTTTTGTCTCTCTTGCACAATTAGTTTTGATGGAGATGACTGGTTCTAGAACTCATCGATTCAATTAAGCAAAAATTCAAATGTATAACGGCTCATTTAAAGATTGTTGCAAAAACTGAACACGTAAAGCAACTATTCTGTTCGTTTTTATATGTAATTTCATTAAACGTTCATAGTAATTTGAAATGCTACAAAGACAAAATAAAAAATAGGCGGATAGACAAAGTAAAAGCTTAAACAAAGCGAAAATTTAGAACTGCTTCAAGCAGGGCTGCGGAGCGGAGGGAAAATGACCGATTCCGTTTCCGACCTCGAATTTGAAAATTTTTGAACCCCCGACTTCGACTCTATCTTTCTACCCCGAAATCTGTCCAACTAATCTGACCGATCCAACGATTCCACAGCCCTGACTTTAAGCTTTCATTTTTCGTGACCAGATTTATTTGTGTGAAAACATTTGGGCATACCCTTTGCTTTTGAACGACATGCATGAATTGAATTTCGATCCTTGATTTGCTTCTTTCATAACCTTATAAATTCGATGGAACCCACAGCTGCTCCTGTGTTAAAGCAAAAATGTAATAGGATAACTGCATCAGTCACAGACATACTTAACACATCGCTCTCAGATTAACTTACTTTTCTGAGCCTTTTAATGTATTTACACTTTTTAAACTATTTTTCTCTCATGCAACAACATCTCATGTAACTTTTGGCTGCTTCTGGATCCTCTCTTTGAATTAGTCAATTCTATTTTTCTTCGCTCAATTTCAAAAAAAGTCCAACCCCCCAGTAACGGACACAAAAAATCTGATGATGCCCAGGAACAGACATGCTAAAAGGATGACTAACAGACAGGATGGTAATTAGACAAAAAGGATGATTAATATTCAGTAAGTTACCGCCCAATAGCCAGGGCTAAGGCAGAAATACATGAAATACACCGCCCGCTCAGCCAATTTCAGCCGAGGACTGCAGTTTCGTGCTTATTAGCACTCGTCAGCCCGGCATAGGAGTGACTGAGCTGGAGATGGAAAACCTCTTAAGGAAGCCAAGAGTGCCAAACAAACTCGTAGCTAATTACTATAATGAATATGCCTGCCTTGCCTTCAATCTTTGAGTTGAACCGAACCATTGCTTCGGTCACTCGTCTGGTCAGTGCTAATTCTGTATTAGTTACCAGTTTGTTTGGCACTCTTGACTTCCTTAAGAGGTTTTCCACTTCCAGCTCAGTCACTCCTATGCCGGGCTGATGAGTGCTAATAAACACGAAACTGCGGTCCTCGGCTGGAATTGACTGAGCTGGCGGTGTATTTCATGTAGAATGATTAATAGACAAACTTCCCTTTTTGTCTTCAAAATTTTCAAAAGTTTTTACTTTTTTTTAAGAACTAAAGCCCTATTAAATTCAAACGAACGTGAAACACCAGCTGACGTCGTAATAGCTGTTCATAACCTTCCACCTCTGCCTTGTAAATAACTGGCTCGTAAAATTCACTCTAATAACACTAGACGGCTTCACTATACTAATGAGTCACACCAACATCCGTCTTATCCGACTAAAAAACCTATTACAGTAGACCCTCGTTTTACACGGGGGTTACGTTCCACGAAAATGCCGCGTAAATCAAAACCGCGTAAACTGAGACCTAATATTAGTGTTAAGCGAGCTGATGTGTGCATCACATGACTCCCTTTTACTCCAATTTAATGTCATTTCCCCATTATTGGCAATTTTAATATGATTCAATTGTTTACTTTCTAAATATCACCAACAGTGGCCAAACTGAAGCCAAATTTTTAAAAAAAGCCAAATTCGTCGCCAAGCTGGCGACAAAACTTGGCGACCTAAAGACTGGCGATACATCGCCAAGTGTCCGACAAATTATAACACAACTTGAGTTTACATCGAAATTAACAATGATTTCCCCCCCCCCCCAAAAGGAGCAAAGCACCCCTTTAGGAACATCCGAATGCAACCAAAAGCGAAGGTGCACAACAGACCCCACTAGGAGTCTACATACCAAATTTCAACTTTCTAGGACATACAGTTTTTGAGTTATGTGAGATACATGCGCGCATACACACATGCGCACATCCGGACGTCACGAGAAAATTCGTTGTAATTAACTCGGGGGTCGTCAAAATGGATATTTCGGGTGTCTGTACGCTCGTAGGCATATATCCACCTGTGGTCGGGTCGAAAAAAATCTCAACATTCATTCGGGGGTGAGAAAAATAAAAATTAAGGCCAATTTTTGAGTGAAATTTTTTTTCGCGAATACAATACTTCCTTTATTGTAAAAGGAATAAATAGGGGTTAGGTTCGGTGGATGAAAAAAAAATACTTCATTTAGTGATGACTAATGGTATAATAAGTTTTACTGTGTACTTATATCGATTTCTATGCACAACATGCATAAAGAAAACATAAATTAATTTCGTGTTCTGTTTGTAAAAAGCAGCTTGTCTTTTGGTAGTCATTAAGATTTTTTCTTTGTAGTTCTTTGCAGAGCATTAACGCATCCATGATCACTTGCGTCATTTCCATGATAGAATCTTCCTTCACTAATATAATCAGAGAGATCCTTTCTATTGTTTAGGAATGGCTCAAATTTTTCAATGTAAACGTGTTTGGTTGTGTGTCGTTGATGTAGGTATCCGCGTTGGTTTTATCATCCTTTGTCACTTTTAAAAGCTCTTCTTTTAGTGAGTTCAAAACTGTGTGAGTTTAGTGTCTTTACTTCTGTAAGGAGCTCTAGAACCAATCGCATAAAATGTTTCCAGATGCCCAAACTCGATTAATAGCACGCCAAAATGCAGTTTATTACGTGTAATCTGCAATCTTTAAGAGTTTGGATTTTGAAACAGGGGAAAATTTTATCTGTTTGCATTGCCGCATCCACGAAAAAAACCGAAATTCATCCGTGTAAAATAAAATAAAGGTGTCAAATCTTAAACTGCGTATAATCAAAACCGGGTAAAAAAAAAATAAATTTTGACATCTTGAATTCAAATTATGTTTTTCGCAATCACGAGTGTATGTAGGCGTGTGTGTTTGTGTGTGGGGGTATGTGTTTGTGTGTAGGGGTTATGTGTATGTGTGTGTAGGCATGTGTGTTTGTGTCTGTGTGCTGGCATAAGTGTGTGGGTAGTTGTGTGTATGAATGTGTGTGTCGGGGGGGGGTATGTGTATATGTGTGTAGGCATATGTGTTGGTGTCTGTGTGCAGGCATGAATGTGTGGGTAGTTGTGTGTATGTGTGTGTATGTGTGGGTGTCTGTATGTATGCGTGTGTGTATATGTGTGTGTATGTGTGTAGGTGTATGTGTGTATGTTTTTGTGTGTGTGTCCGTGCGTGTGTGCAGTTGTGTATGTATGCGCGTGTGTGTAGGACATGGATGCAACCTGGAGACGGCTTTCGCTATAGGAGCAGCATCATGAGGAGCCCGTCGACGGTGATGGTGCGGAGGGTGGCGGTGGGAAAAATCAAAAGACGCCAAAAACAGTCAAGTGAGAACAATAAGCAATCGTGATTACTCAAAAAAAAAAAAAAAAAACGCGTAGAACGAGGGTCTGTATTTAAATCCAAACTTATGACTGTCTGTTACTGGACCCTTGACTGTTACTGGTGCCGTTACCCTATAGTATTCCCTTTTGAATGACGTTGTAACTTTCATTTGCTGAATTCTAGACGTTGCTAATTCCAATGCCCTATGACTTATCGCTCAAAACCATTTGGGGCTCGGAAAATTTGTTGAATTATAATTTTGATTGCTTTTTGTACATGTGTTGTAAAGCACGTAAGTAACCATGCATACAAACGCGAAGGATCTGGTTTAGATTGACTTTTGATACAACTAGCGAATTTTGGTGACGAATGAGATTAAAATTTATTCGACCGAATGTAACATAGTAACACATTACATTTCATTATATATAGTGAGGCTCTGATAACTTTATGTTTGACCTTGGACACGGATATTTAGGATGAAAGAGAGGAAATTGTTAGACTGGCACACGCCAGTAATCGTTATCGGTACCGCAAACCGAATTGCCTCACCCTTATTTTAATAAACGGAATCTTTTAAGCCCTTGCGGATCAAAAGTCAAATTATTAGAGTTGGACCGTATTACTTTTGCTATGTTCTATTCGAAATCGAACCGAGCTTTATTATATGTATATTAAAAACGTGTGAGTAAAATATCATCAGCTGGTTAAATCAACATCGACTACAACTGTGTTCGTCCTCACTGTTAAATCCCTTGCATTAATGATTCAGAGGGCGCATTGGCAGTGTGCGGAAGAAAGAAGCGCACACGTGCCTCAATGTTTTAAAAACTGTTTCTGAATATTTTTAACCAGATAGTTAGTTGGTTGGGTATTGTTTCAGTTTATTTGTTTGATTAGTTGAATTGATTATTATCATTTCGGCCGACTGAAAAAAATGCATTGTTTTATTACTTTGATTGAAAAACTACAAGTACATCCAAACCTGCTTTTGTGCTATCTTTTTTTGTGCGATTTTTTTTTTTTTTTTTTTTTTTTTTTTTTTTTTTTTTGTTTTGTGCGGTCTATGAAAATTTCACAAATTGGGACTCAATTGACTAGCCTATCTTTGAAACGAGTGCTTAATAGTGTAACTTTGATAGATTTTTTGTGTGTTTTTTTATGCCGTTCCTATCTACCGCACAAAAACAAGTTTGAGTGTATACAGTCCACACAAGCTATATAAGAGCATGGAGCACTCTCCACTAACTGTACTAATGCGTAAATTTCGAACTACTATCACTCTTTTCTCTAAAAGTTCAACCATCGAGTACGTTTATCCGGCCTGCCATTCAGTTTTAGAAATTAATAAAATTTTTGATGGAATCTGGAAGGCTCTTTGAAATTCTTTGATATGTAGATTTTTTTCCTCTTTCTCTTCTCCATTCTTTCTTTGTCATTGATGTCGTTGAACACGTTTTGTTTTAGACAAACCTGATTGACACATGATTTATTAGCTCATCAATAAAAACTGACAGCTGGGGAAAGTTTGCTTCGTGAAGAATATATTAAAGCGTCAACGAACATTTGATAAAGAGAATGCTTCGCATTTTTCCGTTAACAATATTTACGAATAAATATTGTATTTTTTTACAACATATGCGTAATTCTTAGAGTTAAATCTAATAAAATAAGGGTTGCGTTGTTGTGCAAAAATATTTGAGTTAAAAATATGATCCATTCCTTCCTTTTATAAGAAAAATGAATTCGATATTAAGCATCTTAGCATACGTATTGTTCAATCCATTTGGTACGGAAGGACATTGTTACGAATATAATTGTATCTTGTCAAAGCACTTTTGAACCTAGGCTTTAAATTTTTATATATTTGATATTTGAATATGGTAGAATTAATGTCAATTCAGTAAGCGGGTTACCTTGTTAGTCTCGTTTTTTTTTTTTTTTTTTTTTGAATTGCCATTTCTCATTTGCGATTTTTCACAAAAATTTCAAATGCACGATATATATTGTTGCGGTTTTGTTTTTATTTGAAGGAAAATATTTTTTTATGGTGATATGTACTTTCTGGAAATATGATTATTTTTTCTTGCTACAGGGTTAAATAAAAAAAAAATCATTTATTAAAAAAATATTTCTGAAAAATGCCAATTTCAATTTTTTTATTTTTTTTAACGTTGACGAACACTATTGAGTACTAGATTCTTTCAGTTTTTCCACTTCTTCCACTTTTGAATAAACTTTTCTGGAACTGTGTATGTAAAACAGACTTAAATATTCAAAATTGATTTAGTGAGGAGTCACTAGTAGACACTATTATTTTAGTTATATAGCCCCTTTCTATTTGTTGATCTCTTTCATCATGTACTGATACTTCCATAGGCAGAAGCATAACGCTTCGTGTAATTTTGCCACGTTTTCAGACGATTTTTACTGTTCCGTCTGAAGTCGATTCTCGTAAGACTTTGGAATAAAATATACTCTGCCACCATCTATCGTCCATAATGTTGGCCCTGCGGTTTTTTATTCTTTTAAACTTAAAGACTACTTTCTATTTGAATATCCACAAAGTATTTTTCTCTAAGAAGTTTTTTTTTTTAAAAAACGAGGCTGGAAGTCTCAAAAATACTCATTAGTAAAGAATCTGTTTTTGTTATCTCCTGAGTTTGTAGTTCTTCTAAAGAAGTTCTTCGCAATGTTTATGCTGTTCAACTTTGACATGGTATCGTAGGAGTATATATATATGACTTTCTTTCAGGAGGGTCCCCAAGCCAAAAATTAGCAGAGCTTTCCAAATTTAAGTTTAAAAATATTCAAATTCTTATATACAGAGGGTGGTCAAATTATTATAATCAAATGTTTCTGTATTTTTAATGTTTTTTATTGTTATTACAGTAAAACTTGTAAAGTTGACCACCCTTGTAAGTTGACCACCTGTCTAAGTTGACCGCTATTTTCAGGCCCAGAATTAGATCTTATCATATAATTCAACCTCTATAAGCTGACTACCTGCTTAAGTTGACCACTAAACAAGAGCAACGCAAGTGGTCAACTTACACAGGCTTCACTGTATATAGTTTAATCATTTAAACACATTTTAAAGTTTATTTAAAACATGAATTAAGCATATTAAACATAAAGTACCTTCTGATCGGTACAATAAATAGGTAAACAAATAAATATTTAATACTTAGGGTAACTCCGCCTTTTGCTGCTATAATGGCTTGGATGCGGTGTGGCATGCTTGCAATGCATGATATGGTTACTTGTTGCAGCCTCAGAGTATTGTGCCATGCTTTGATGATATTCTCAATCACACTCACAAGAAGAAGCTTGTAATTTGAAATTCTCACGGACACTGACACTGACGTCTGTCACATTTAAAATAGTTTTAAAAATAAATAAATAAATAAAATAAGGTGTTGTCAGAATAAACATTTAACTTTTAAATAAATTTTAAAATGTGTTCAAATAATAAAACTATATAACAAAATATAAAAAAAACAATCAAAATACATAAACGATTGCTTCAGCATAACACTCTGGCCACCCTCTGCGCAATGAGTAGTTTCAAATTTATTTCGAAAGGAGCCCAGGCACCTTCTAACTACTTCTTAAATCCGCCCTTAACAACGCGTAAAACAGCAGAAATTGATTAATAAATGGAGCTAACGTTTAATTATTATTAGCATTGTTTTCTGAAATTTTATTTTCTACTCCACACAGCATAATCGATCCGGAAAGTCTTTTATTGTACAACAGATAAATAAATCAATAGTTCCGTCTCAAGTGTCAGGACGTCGTTAAAATAAGAGAACTTAGCACCGTAGCTTTCGAAAAGACTTTTTAGTGGAAAGAAATTAATGGCCTTATTAAATTATTTGACGACAAAAATTATTTATATTTACTTATGTCTTCTCAGAAGCTTTTAAAATTTTGCACTTAGTGTTCACAAAACATGTCTTTTGGAGCATTGGATTTTATTTTAGAGAATGTTTATCTTGGATGTCTTTGATCGATATCACAGTATATTTATTACTAGGCTTGATAAGAATTGACAAGGCATGGAAGTAAAAATCGTTTGGAAACGAGGAAACTAAACATGAATTGACATTTACAAAGAAGATTATCGAAAACAAAATAATCTTCTCAAAATAAGCACTTAGAGTTAAAGTTTATATAAAAAGTAGCTGTAGCTTTCATATAAATAAAACACAAACTCCAAATTTGTATGTTCCATGATTACGTATTTGTTTTTTTTTTTTTTTCGTTTCGTTTTTTACCCTTGGCATTTTTAAAAATATGTTTTATTTTTAAGGCATCTTAATCTTTTCGTCTTACTAAAATGAATTAAGTTAAAATATTTTAACTGTTAAAAAAAACCCCGCTTCTTTTATTTAGCTTCTTTCGACTATTTTTATGGAATTATGGTCAGTAAATTGATTAAAATATCGTATAATAAGTGTTATTGCAACGTTATTTTTAAAATGTTTAATTTTGAAATAATGTATTGAAATGAAACCTTCTGTAACAGACACTCCCAAATGGCGGATACTTCTAATTAACGGACATTTTTGCGAATCTCATTCCCTTAATGTAGGTCGTCCCATATAATTCACTCTGAATAGCATACACTCCGAATAAC
The DNA here is from genome assembly GCF_026930045.1 of Uloborus diversus. Classification (NCBI taxonomy): domain Eukaryota; kingdom Metazoa; phylum Arthropoda; class Arachnida; order Araneae; family Uloboridae; genus Uloborus; species Uloborus diversus. The sequence goes on from NC_072733.1 coordinate 187,582,003, forward strand.
GGACAGTTATTTGAACAAAAAAAGTTTGTATTTGAATGATTTGATTTTTTTTTTTTTGGCAATGTAACTAATGTACGAAGTGGTTTTAAGAAACTTCTATTTCATCCTCACATTTGTATTTTCAACTCCTCTCCTTCCCCCTATGTTGTTAGACTTATGTTGTTTTGTTGCTTACTCTCAGCAAATTTAAAATATCATTATCATCATCATCACCATTTATGGCACGACAGCCCTGGGTAGGCCAAGGTCTTCTCAACAAGTCGTTTCCAGCCTCCTCTATTTGCAGATAAGCTTTTCCTGTTTAGAGCTAATTGGACGGTGTTATGCGACAATGAGTCAATACACAAAAATTCAGAAAATGAGTTATTCACATAGGTTGTAGATAAACTGTCATACTATAGGACGCAAAAAAGATTTAAGCCAAATTAAGTATTACTATGCCATCTAATGAAGAAAATACCAACCTTCTTCCAAGAAACTCGGCATTAATGCCAACTTTAAACTCAATATACTAAACTATACTGCTTTGTGCGTAGAGATATTTTTGCACAACACCGATCATATTCTTCTTACTTAATTTAAAATGTCACTCACTAGAACTGAATATACAAGGTGTTCCAAAAATGACTGATACATTTGAAATATAACGTTTGCTTTTGTTGCATTATGTTTGGGACAACAGTAAATTTTTAGACAGGCAACTTTAAAATTAGTTACAATGTTCCTCAACAGATGGCGCTGCAGGTGTTTTAAAAGGTTTAAAATAAAACATTGTCTGTAAGATCGAGGCCTTCGAGATAAAAAGGCCATCCAACTAGCAAATGACGTCATCGTTTTGTCGATCCACAATGATATTGGGGAAGGGAGCACTTCGATTAATATTTTGGTTAAATAAAACTATTTGGTTTATTTATTATTGTCTTCTGTTATTCAAGTAGCATTACAAGTTCTACTTTTTCATTTGAAAACATAAAAAGGAACCGATAATCATACATTAAAAAATACACTGAGCTTAATTCATAGTCTTACAAAGTATTCAAATAACTAAACACGATTTTATTTTACAATCATGTTAAAACAAAGTGATAAATAAACACAGTTTTATTTTTCATTAGAAATTGTTTTTTAACTAATCGCATTTTAAGTACTCGTATATTGTATTGAAACATTAAGTCTTAAGAAGTATTCAAATAAATAAATGAACTTTCATTTTACAATTACATCAAAACAAAAAATAATATTACTATTGTATTTGAATAAGAATTAAATGAAATTTTAAAAAATAAATAAACATTTTTACTTAAGTAAACGGGAAACAGGACTGCAATATGTTTCAAAGACATAACATCAAATTAAAGTACATAATACTAGATTATTAATGTTAACTTAGCTGAGCAAATTTATGCTTTTAAAAAGACGTGAATGCTTGGGTGCCATCCCCAAAGTAGACGGTGCCCTACCCCCTTCAATTATGAAACCTTCAAAAAAAAAAAAAAAAACAAAACATCTCCATCTCCCTTAAAATTTCAAGGGCACAGTTATTTATAACTATAGCCGTTGAAAAGCTATCATTACTATGAGACTATGATTCCGACCCCCCCCCCCCTTCGGTGGGCACTCTCGAAAAATTACACAGGAATTCAACTTGAAAAACGTTAATTAAAGAATGAATGATACATCATGAATACTGTATGTTGTATATCAAAAAATGTATTCAATATCTAAACAGCCTTTTTTTTTTTTGGAATTCGGCTACTTTCCCATTTTTAGCTTTTTTCTGCTGCTAATGATTCTTGTGTGTGTGGGGGGGGGGGGCTTTAATTGTTCATCATTTTAGGCTTTTGAAAAATTATTTTAAAAAGCATTAATTGATGACAAAGTAATATTTTTCAAAAAACTTTTCATAGAATGACCATTTTAGCAACTTTCTTTAATACTTAAAACCTCATATATGTTAAATTTAGATCAACATTTTGCTAAGTATGCTCTTTTAGGAAATCAATCTGACAGTTTTGTGACAGGGGGAAGGGAGGGGATAACAAGAAGTGTGACATCACGCGTTGTTTATAACAATATGCTCATGTTGAACAGCGTTACATGTAACAAGGAGGAGGGGGGGGGGGGATTTGTTCAAAAGTTTGTAACATACTTTATAGACAGCCCTTTAATTCAATTTATGTTACAGTTTCAGAGTTCCTGAAAGCTTATTAACAGAAAACCCAAGGAGTTCAAAAAATATGTAGTTCAAGACATTTTGCCCTTTTTAAGCATAAACAAACAAGCATAGAGCATTTGGCAAAAACACGTTGTGTATCCACTGCTCAAAATTAATCTTTCGCAAGCCCAGAAATTATGAATACCGTTAACTTAACCACAATGTGTGCATAAATATCATAAAACCTAAAGACAACAGTGAAAAAAAAACCATATATATATATTTTAATTTACGCACAGAACCAGCTTGTTTGAATAACATTGCAGGGGCGTAGTTGGGGGGAAATGTTTAAGTATCGAACCCACGACCTCCGGCGTTCAAATCTAATCTTTTATCTCAGAACTACGGAAACCCATCAAGGAATGTTTTTTGATCAAAATAAACACATGCTAGCGTATAAAAACAATTTAATCGAAACCGAAAATATAAGATTAGTTCAGTTAAAAGCCTGTTTCAATAAACTTGTTTACATTTTTACTGAATATCAACACCAAGTTACGCTTCTGATAGCAACAAGTATATTCGCAGAAAATTTTGACATATGTATATTGTTAGTTTGGAAAATCCATTTCGAATAAATGCGTGTTCAAAGTTGAAAAAATAAAGAAATAAAAAGTTGCAAGTTAACCGTTTCAAATATTAAAGCAGTATGCTGAAATTACAAATTACAGACAAAGATATCGGAAAGGAAAACTGACAATTGTTTGTGTAATAGAGGAAAACTTAAGAAATCTTAACTGCATAAAATGTAAATTTGTTTATCTGAGAAAAGAGTACTTACCTCCGAACTTTAAAATTTATTCCATGAGGCGTCCAGCTTTTTGCTTTACATACAGGTTGTTCGGCAGCGGAACTCGCTGACCTCACTTTTCACTCAGCAGATACTTAAGACTTATATTATACATATATTTTTTAATTGCCTCTACATTCCGGTACGTGGGAAGGAAGAGATAAATCCAACAGAATTGTATTCAAAAATGTGCATCCGAAGTTACATATTTCCTATTTCATCTATATCAACCAGAGCAAGCAACACTACTGGTAAACTGCACTGTTTTTAAGTTTCGCGCCAAGTTCAAAGATCGACTACTGGTGGCGTAACGAAGCGGGGGGGAGGGGAGTTGTCTGGCCTGTTATCACGTGGGTCTCGGTAAGATAGCCAAAATGACCGGTATATTTGAAAAATCAATAAAAACTAAACGGGCAGCGACAGAAATACACTGTTTATTTGCAATATGCTTAGAAAAACAGTAAATTTTCAGACAGACAGATCTGCAGCCCCCTCTTAATACCTGCAGTTCCATCTGTGGAGGAACATTCTAACTAATTTTGAAAGTGTGTCTGCCTGAAAATTTACTGTTGTTCCAAGCATAATGCAACAAACGGTTTATTTCAATCGCTGCCCGTTTAGTTTTTATTCATTTTTCAAATGTATCAGCCATTTTTGGAACACCTAGTATCTTTTTTTTATCTAAGAGTTTAATATGACTAATAATAATGGTAGACACTATAATCATAGTGTATAAGGATCTTTTATTTTACGTCAATCACTTCACTCATTACTGCTTTTGAAAAGTTAATATTGAACATGTGCCTGTCAAAATACCCTCAATATTTACCTTACATTAGATCTTCCACTAAGCAAGGTATTAAAATCTGTAGTACTTGTTGTTTTTTCTGATTTTCAATTTTTATAATTCCTTAATATAATTTAAAATAAAACAAATTAATCTAGAATAACAGGAAAATCTAGAAAAAAAAAACACATAACGTAAGAGGAACGTTAAATTTTAGAGATTTTAATCTTTTTGTGGATGTAATCTCATTAAATATACAAGAATATTTTTCTTTGTTCCCAATTCTTCCTTCCAAAACAAAAAAAATGTATGTTGAGCATAAAACAAAACAAATACATTTCTTAATATTAGTTAAATACATTATCTGAGTCTAACACAATGAATGTTTCGACATTTTTCTTCGAAGCATTTTTAATTTTTTTTTCCACAGATTGAATAAAGCTGTCGGAAGAACGCTAAACGTATTTAGAATTAAATGTTTCGAAACAACTTTGTTATAAAAAATCTTTTTTTTTCTAGTCTAAGTTTCTTTCTTTTTCCTTTAAATATACTCAGCAAACATTCAGCTGAGTGATATTTTTTCTAAATACCCGTGCTCGAAGTTACCCGTAGGGAATGCTTTTTGTTTCGCAACCATTTGGGTATATGTGAACGTCTTCGCATCGTTTCGCACTTTCATTAGAATTTTCGGTCTCGACCTATTTTCCACAAAACTCAGCGGCTTGCAAGGACTTTTTTTTTTACAAAGGCTTCAAATATTTTATGATATTGTAATATTCTTAAAATGTTAACTAAAATTAGCTGAAACAATGTTCTTGTTGTTCTAAGCAACATATTACAAGCGAGACGCTGCGACGTAAGTCGCAAATCTGATGAATATTCAGGAAGTCTGCAGACTATTTCATACTTGGGAAAGGAAAAAACCTAACTAAAATCATTTTAAAACGCAGAATAAAATTAACTTTCAGCTAATAAAAATATGTACCTTATTTTTTAGGATCTAATCCACAAGTAGAATGTACTTGTATTGACACCTTATTTTTTAGTACTGTGCTAATTTAGTTTACACGATTAATATCCAATGTCAGTTTATCTTTCTGACTGTTTTTTTTTTAAATTTGATCCAGGTTGCAAAGTCTCTTAAAAAATTCTGCTACTAAGCATGGTGCTAAGGAATTTCCACAAACCCCACCTTCTGGGTAAAAACCCTCAAAAGCACTTAAATAGTACAGGAAAATCAAGCATGTACAAAAAATGTAGCATCAACTGAAAGCGAAAATACATGATGCTTGTTGTTTCCACTGAATTGCTGTATGTGTTTGAAACCGACATCAGGTACATAAAAGTGTCACAATGCAACGACAAATGAATGTCTTTTGCACATCTTGTTTAAATTAAAAGAAGGCGAGCAAGTTAGGCAGAATCTTGAATGATCTCAACTAAATCCTGGGGCTTCACAGAGCGCAATTTAAGGTACTTAACTGCAACATTTCATTTTTGCTCTCTTGCCTAAGCTTATCGCGAATAAGCAGTAAAATCAATTGTCAAGCATACTTTTTCTGCTGATTGTATTTTAAAAATATTTCCTGGTGATTACAAGGTCCTGGTGGTCAATCTTTGAAGAGATTTCACCAGGGGTAGTTTTTTTAAAGGCTTTTCATTCAGACCAAATTCGTAGCCCATACTTCCATTTTTACATCTGTATATAGTTAGCATTTTATAGGTCAACGTTATAAAAGTATTACACGTGTATGATTTTTTTTTTGTATATGTATACCAGATATTATTCAGTTTAACTAAACATTTAAAAACTTAGTAAAATAAATAATTTTACTTTTAAAACTAGTTTTAAGCCGTAACATATGGTAGTAACGTGCAGGGTGCTTCAAAAGACATGCACTGATAAGTAAATTTCATTTAAAAAAAACTACTTCCGATTTATTTACATATCATCATATATGTAATGGCCAATCATCGAGTAACTCTCCTGACGTCCTCAACAATGAAACGCGCGCCACGGCATGATTATTGATAATATGTTTTGGTAATGTTTAAAATGCATGGAAAGTCTTAATTGTGACAGGGCTGAACTGGATCCAGTAACATAACTGTTTTACTGGTAAGACTTTCATTTCAGGTTAATAAAGAAACGAAAAAGTGGTCAGCAATGAACGTTATACACTGGAATTTAGGGTTCATCCACTGGAGCTAGGGGTTAAATTTCAATTATCTAAATATCACCAAACAGGCGATTACTTCGTTCAAATGTAGAAGCAATTTTCATACCTTGACGGGCGATTTTCTAGTACCTTTAGAATTGTGAAACAATCATGAAGTTTCCTCTGCGAAACAGAGCTTCTAAGACTACGCATAAAATATGTTTAAATACATACATATAACAGGCAATTGCTTCGTTCAAATATTGAAGCAATTTTCACCGTCATAATTATCGGAACTTGTTTTCCTAATTAGTCGAGGCGAAACCCCCTGCTTTTAGTTTTAGGTTTGAGCTCTAGTTTATTGTTTTTAGTTTAGCAAGTGGTGCTTTTGCCCAATGTTACTCTATATTGCATGTACTGGAGCTTAAACATTCTCTTTTAGTTCATAGTTAAATTTTTGGTCTTTTGACCATAATTAATGAATCCTTCACGGCTGATGAGCTCTGGATTCATATTTCATCTTTTCCTATTTAATAGCTGTTTGCAATTTTCCTTTTTATCATCATTAATTTTATATAATTTGTTTAATATTTGAAATTTTGTTTGCTTAATTTTATATTTACTTGGCTTTTTAGTTTTGCTGCGTTGCGCATCTATGGGCTTTTGGTGTGGTCTTTTCAATATTTTTCACTTTTATTACATATATATATATATCGTTACTTTCAAAAGTTTCTTTCACAACGTTTAAAATTTCTACGTGTGCAACTTTCGAAGTTCTGAGAAGATTTAGATGATTTTAAACTTCGCCAGGCAATAGAACAGCCGGAAATTACCTTCTGGAGGGAGGAGGGTGAGTGTTTGGTCATAACACTCCATACATGGATAGAAACTCATATTAAGAGTGGCGATTTACGTTAGAACCCAAGATTCTTGGGGGGGGGGGGGGCTGACCCTGGTAATCGCTCTCGACAAGCCCTTGGTGCCAGGTATTATCTAACATATATTGTACTCCACGATCATTATTATTTCCTTTAGTGGGTCAAAACTGGAGACGCTTTCCATTGACAGAACACCACAGGTAAAATAATACACCGAGTTTTTTTTTTTTTTTTTTTTTCAGGGACGCCATTTTAAGTTACCGATGTTAGCGCCACCTACATCACTTTAGCTAATGTTGTACTAAAAGGGAAAGAAATAGATGAATCGATGAAGGTCAAAATAAAACAAGAATTATCCATAAATCTTGAATGTTTTTTTTTTAAATACATTTTCTCAATCGGTGCAAGACTTGGAAAACACCCTGTACAAATATGAAACCCAAACCAAATAAACTTTTAAATAATTTTTTCCACAAAAATTCTATTGTTCATGCTCACGTTGAGTACTGGAACAGATTTATCAAACGAAAAGTGTTGAAAAGTAATAACGATAAACGCTATCAGCAGCGATTTATTTAAATTTTTATACTTAAAAGCATAGAGCAATGTCTTTTGTGACAAAAATAATTATGTGAAGTGAAGGCGACGAAAATTAGCCATAAAATAATTACAAAAAATACAGAAATAAAACGTTCTTATAAAAATACCAAAATGATGAGTTTGACCTTTGAATGTAAAATAATCTTTAGACGTTCGAAGATTTTTAAGTAGAAGAAAAAAGTATTTGCGTAGTAAAGGAAAAAAACCTTTGTCAACATCACCTTCTTTTCTTTGGTAATTATCGTGAGTTTACAGCAAGCATTTTTCTTTTATGTTTAAATTCCTACAATTAGGTGGCTTTTTCTTTGAAAATGCCTGTAAACAAAGATCGTATTTCAGAGAAATTTTAATTAATTCTCAACTTTTTAGATTATTTTTGAAGAATAGGCAAGGAGTTTCTTCAAGGCATTTACAATGTACTTTTCAAACTCAACTCGAACACGGTCAAAATATGTTTCAATTAATTCAAATAAAAAAAAATTAACTATTTTTTTAAAATATGAATGCATACGTCTGCGTTTAATGAGACTAGTTTCATGTTTTACAAGTCTTATGTGGGCTTGGAAAAAAACATTGCATACATCAGGTTTATTCTACGTGAAAAATGCCGAAACCCGTGCTTTTATAATAGTAGGTTTTTGTTCGTTAAACAATCATGTTAAATACGTAAAAAATAAAAAGATATGACGTAGAAAAAAAAAGATATGCACAGCATATCAAGAAAAGAATTTGAAGGAAAACTATCCATCATAACAACGATGTGTGGATGGATGATCCATTTACTCACAATCATCAATTGTTTGCATTAGAAAGTAATATTTTTTGGTTTTTAATTTCTGTTAAAAACATCTTTTTAAGATCCGCTTTTGGCTCAGAATTTATATATGCTTCAAATATTTTCTATAGGATGTGAAGATGGATTTTTTTTTAGCAAGTCGGAAAAACTCCTCATAAAAATAACAAACCAAACACTATTTTTTTCACACATTATGCGTCTGAAGTTCTTTTCCATAGCGTTTGTTTGAAGAATATTCACCCTTCAGCTCGAAATTTATGCATGCTCTGAATTTCCCAGCAAACGCTAATATTAGTTAAGTACTTCTTAACTTATCATATTTACGAAAAATGTTTCAAATCAAAAAAGGAAATTTGGAGTGAGATATCCTGAGTGTTATCTTTCGAAAAAAGTTTTTTTTTTTTTTTTTTTTTTGAGTTTGACATTTCTGTGAAAGAGTATTGAGGGGGGGGGGGTGAGGTGGGAAAAGAAGACTTATAGACACATTTCCAAATCCTACTTTTAAAGTTGTTACTTTTCAATACGTATTCAATCGTCAAATTCAGGACTCTCCTGCATTTTCTGCTCAATAGCCACAGTGTTAAATTTTTGGAGGCCATGCGGGCCAACAGTACAATAATATATTAACTCAGATCGTCTATTTTTTATTAGCCATCCCATACATCCATGCTTGTTTTTTTAACTAAGCACTCAGTGGCAGTTTTTGAGATTTTTCTAAGCTTTGTTTTGTTAAAAAAATGTTTAAAAGGAAATATATTGTTTAAAAGAAAAAGAAATGAAATCCTAAGCTTTCGGCTGAACATTTCTGTTCATGGGCTTGATGTAGCCCGCAGGCTGTAGGTTGGAGAACCCTGGTCTAATTTGTATTCTCACTTCCAAAAGTTAAACACAAATTAGTAAATACATCGCGCACTTTACATCTGAAACAAATATCTGCTTCTGTATCAATGACGAATTTTTAAGTTTGGCGTACCGTCGCCATTAATTTATAATTCTCTACGGCCTGCACATATGAATGGCTAGGGGGTAAAACAGCAATCGGGTTCGGACCGAATAGAGGCCCCGTATGAGAAAGTTAAGATAAAATTTATTTTTAAGTCTAAATTCACAAACCTTCTGAAAAATCCGCAGAGTGATCTGACAAAAATGTGAACTATACAAAATGTAGGGACCTTTGTCTATCATTCATAAATAAGAATTTGAAAAACTTATCTTTTTCAGAGCCATTTAGTTACCAATTCAGATTGGCTTCCGGAAATGAACTTTTTTTTCAGTGCTTAACTGCTGGCAAAAAGTACAGTGCTAGTAAAAAAAATTGCATCACCTCGCATTTTCACAACAATGGGGTTATGTGAGAAGTTTTGGTCGACCGATTAACGATGAATGTATGTGAAATTCTGCAAAACTCATGAAATAAACATTTAACAGCAAGAATCCGATAATTGTTTACGTAGATAGGGGCTGTTTCCCGGCCAAGGCAAACTGCTGACCCCATGCTCATTTTTCCATTTCTGAACCTGCGTGTGAGTTTAGAGAAAAAAAAATTACTTAACCCCATGTCAATTTAAGTCCAATGGTAGGATAAGGGTTTTTAAATTGTTACTTACCAGTTTTGCCCTATGGCATGGAGCTGAATCATACTGGAAAATGACGTTTGGAACTGAAGTAAAGTGATCCCTGATAGTAGGAAGCAATTTCTCCTACAAAATGCCTAGTATACACCTGAGCGTTTACTGTTCCTTGCACAAAGTGAAGCCCACCCACTCTTTGATAAGAAATACATCCCCAAATCATCCGGGATACGGGATGCTTGACTCTGTATTGAATGCAGTAGGGGTGATTTACCACCACTGTATATACTTGGCTTTCTTTTTTATTTTAGCTATGTTTTGGGAGTACATTAAGCATTCTTTCATGACATTAGTTTTTTTTCCCCCAGGAAGGGAGCCTAAAAAAATAGCCATGTATTGGTTCTTACTTTTCATAAAATCAAAAACACATAAAAACGAAATATTTAAACTGACTGTTAAGAAGAAAATCATATTTGGATAAATTTAAAAGGAATACAAATGTTTTTTCCAGGATTTTAAATAGAAAAAAGTATAAAGGCGGTATTATGATGAGATTAACAGAAGTATTTACGTCATATAATAAACTTACATGCAAATGTGTTCAGTAATTTATTAGTGTTTAACTTGCTGTTAAGTTGTTCATTTTATTTATAATTTGAATTTCTTTTTAATGTTTATCTATCCAGTACACACAAGAGTATTGGTATCATAAAAATAGTGAAAGATATTCACAATAAAAAGGTGAATAAAACTACTAAAAATGAAATAAATACCTGTATGCAATAAAGAAACAGTAGAAACAACAAGGTTGTAAATTCAACTGGGCAAATAAAGCTACATTTTTCATTACTAATAATTTGTTTTATTTATTTATTTTTAGGTTATTAAATATTAAAACATTAAACTGTAATTTAAAATATTTTTTCTGTCTGAATAAATAGAAGAAGTAATAATAAAACCATTATTATTATCAATTCGTAATTGAGACCAATACTTTTTTTTCTTATGCATATCAATATATTCGCTCACATTTCGTGCTTATCCGAACTTTAGGGCGCCCTCGGTACACCTTTCGTCTGAGAAGGAACTTAGGTTATGGCTGTTTTAGACTGATGACTCTAAATACGAGTGAATCTGCAGAATCCAGATGCCGTATTGAGCTTTTCAGTATTTGTTCGTAAAAGCTCATTGTCTAAAGAACCACGTGAGAGATATGTTCATTAAGTGCCCGAATGATCCAAGATTTTCTCAGATTGGTTTGGATTTGGAAGGCGCTCGTGTTTAGCTTTTCAGAAAAATTTCGGACCAGCTTTGGAGCTGCCTTTTCACTTCTACTTCCCTCTACTTTGTAGCAGTAGTTGCCTTTAGATTATCATGGTTTTCTGTATAGGGGACACAGATGGTTTGGGTCTAGAGTATTAATGGCTTTTTTTTTTTTGTCTACATTTCATATCGCCGGTATCAACATGAGACAAATAATTCTAGTTAACCTAAATATTTTCAATATTGCTCTCTGTTTTCAAAACCTGTCAATAGTTTTGAAAATTTTTGCAGTCAATCATTGAGGATGACTTTCTAAGCAACCTTGAATACGCCAGTATCGTATGGCATCATTTTACCCTCAACGTAATTTACATAATTGATAGATCATTTAACAAACTAATTAAGAAAACATGTCAACCATTTTTAAAAAAATAGAACTACAAATTATTAAGGTATCTTCAAGTTCTCAAATTGAAAATAATATTTACTAAACTCGGGGGAAAACTGTTAAAAACGTTTTTAGCTATTTTTGTTTTAAAAAAAAGTATTAAAAAAAATTCACGTTGATAAATTTCCTTCAACAAAGTCATAAAGTTAAGAATGAGGTGTTCTGAAATTAAGTTTAAAATGTATTTAATTACTTCAAAGAAAAGTATCAAGAAGTGTTCTTCGAAGGAGACAAAATATATTTTTAAGGAAAATATTTTCCTTTTTAAAAGCTGAAGTTCAAATTTTCTTTTTTACCTTAGTAATTGTGAACATTCTGAAAAATGTCAGTATCTTCATTTTCGTTTTTATTATTCATTTTGTATAGCAATACTTCCTTCTCGTGAAGGAATATTTTTAATAACTACTTCCTCTTAAATTTTCTCTTGCCAGACTTAATATGTTGCGTCTGAATTGCTTCTTATTTTTGATAGCAAGAGTAACATTTCTTTTCTTTTGCGTTTGTCGAGTTTTTGGAAGTAGTGCACAGTGAAACAGAGATCACATTCTGTCAACACATTACAATCACACTTTATAGCCAACCTGATATTATTCGTACATTGCAGAACACAGAGTTAGTTTTTTGCGTTTAAGTGTGGTGTAATCACGTTAAATAGAAAATAATGAACGCCTTCAATGTAAAACCCTATATGTAAAGTAATGACTAAGCAGTTTCCCACGCTGCTCTTCTATACAGTTTATTTATTATAAAAAATAGAGAATGTGCCTGTATTATGTTTCCTGTATAAATCCACAGTTAGTAGGATTTCGGCCAAATTTGACAGGGAGGTACTTCTGCATCTAGGAAAGCTCGTAGGGGGTTTTTGCTAAAAAAAATACCGAGCAGCTGAAATTTTGATTTTTTAAGCAAAAAATGGCATGAAATGGCTATTTCTGCACGAAATAGTTGTAGTATCTTCATGATTTCAGTTTCGTCGGAAAGCCCGTAAAATATACCATTTTGGAAGATTATCTTCCTGCGCTTTTGAAATCCAAGGGTTTAAAATTAGCCAGGAAAAAAGTTATAAGCATTTGTAAATGAGTAAAAATCAATTCTAAATTGGATATTTATCATCTGCGCGAACTCAGTTTTAATTAGCATGAAGAAGTCACTGGCCATTTTTTAATTAAATGTTATGATATATAGTTCTTGCCTTGGCTTTGAGGCTTTGACTGTAATGGGGGGGGGGGGGATTTTCCCCTTCTGGTTATTTTTTGCAAGGTATTAATTTGTTTGTACTGCCGTTAGAAAATAATCAAGGATTTTGGCAGTGTTAATGGAAACAGGAACCATAGCACAACAAAGAGGTGCGGGGAAATACACCACGTCTCGCGGGGTGCCAGGCTCACACGTAAAGAGGTAAACTCCCAGCTGGACTGGCCCGACGCAATAAGTACCATACCGTCCATGGAAACCATACGAGTTTCGACCGCAGATCCCAGTAGTGTGGGGGGTCCGCTGCGTGCCCCCCCCCCAATGGTAAAACCCAGGCTTGGAGTAATCGCCGATTACGTAATCGTAATCTGCGTAATCGATTACATTTTTGTGTAATTGTAATCATAATCATAATCTGTCAATGGGACACTCGTAATCTTGTAATCGTAATTTTAATCAAGTGTTTCTTGCATAATCGTAATTGTAATCTAAGTTTAGATAATCGTAATTTTGTTCCGTAATCGTGTAATCCGGACTTGCTGAAAGTGAAAACTTTCTAGTTGCGTTTCTACAATGCTATGCAGACGATGGGATCTGGACTGAGGAAAAGATAAGACTTCAATAGAAACGTACAAAGGACTAGACAGCAGAGCCTTTAGGCCCTGCTGTTAAAAGGGCTCGTTGGCGAAGGGTCATAAACATGCCGCATCTTAGTGGGTTTTGTACCCTGTAGGTGTCATTGACAGGAACGCGTCCCCAAGTTGGATTGATCATCAATTTTCCTTTTCATCTGTGAATGATAGACAAACAAGCGGAGCTACCGCCTCGGAAAGAGAACAATATCAACAGTGCTGTACGAACACATGTTTTCGTTTCGACAAAGTTCTAAAAAAACAGTTTTATGCCTTTGGTGTTTTTTTTTTTTCTTTTTTTACTTTCATTGGCGGAAGAGGAGTAATTTTGTCAAAAGAAGAGCGAATTTGGATTTGCACTTCAGTGCTCATTCACACGCACTATCTTAGCGGTTCTTTGATTTTTGTGATGACATCACTCTGGTAAGTGATTTTTCAAAATATTTTCACATCTAATTTAATCTTAAATTTATGCTTTATATTTCAATGCTGATACTTTTTAATAGGTATATAAGAGAAAAAAGTTTGCATTTAAAGATTTTAAAAACATTAGTTTTAACCTTTGTAAAAACACTTGTTTTTGAAACGGAGATATAAAAATATCATTATAAAATGCTTATGCATGTGGGGGAAAAAATAATGCCTGGAAATCATAGCAAAATTTATTATACTCATTTTTACTTTTTAAAGTGCTTTCCAATTATATTGCTTTAAGAGTGTTCAAGCACCATCTTGAGGACCTCCTGACCAAAAATTTGCAATACTTTAATACGACAGTAAAAAGCTGTTGTCAGCACTAACTTCTAGAATGAGTCACTATGAAGAAACGGAAGCATTTCAAGTGGCTTCATTTTTAGACCCAAGGCTCAAATGCAACTGGTACGATTCAAGCACAAAAAATAAAATAAAAGAAATTATCAAGGAAGAAATAATGTCAACAAAGACTGTCATAACATTTGCACTGAATTAGAAGATAAGGACACAAAAGATGTGTCACCAAAACGAATGCCGGACATAACGTCCAAATCCAAAACGTCCACGGACATAACGCCTGCAAAAAAAGGGAAATTGTTCGCATTTTTAGAAAAACCAGCCAGCACTTACAAAAATAATAATTCCTTAATACAGGAGAAAATCGAAAGCGAAATAAATGCGTATGAAACTAGCGCACCAAATGAGCATAATATTGATCCCCTAGAATACTGGGGATCCAATATTCATGTATACCCATTACTGAGCAAAATTGCTCCCAAGTACTTGTCAATTTGTGCATCATCTGCACCTGTTGAGCGGTTATTCAGTATTGCCTGAAAGTTTTATACCTCACAGAGAATGAGGATGAAACATGATACATTTAAAGCATTGGTATTATTAAAATGCAATAAAAAATTGTCTTGATTGCAGTATTTATTTTGAACATTTATTTTCCTATCATTTATTTATACTATTTGAATATATTTTAATACTATGCATGTTTTGCAAAATTAAATACAAAGGGTTTTTTTTTTTCAAAAAATAGGTTGAATTAAATAATATTATAGCAAATTGTAGAGAATAGAATGTAGAAATATAGTACATAAATTTTAGAAACTGTATTGGTTGCATGAAAAATAATAATGAAAATTTAAATCATGTACAAAATGCATTATAATGTGGCAAGTCATTTGGATATAGGACACCTAATTACCTGTGCAGGATATATGGTCAAAATAGTTATGTAACATTTAAAAGCACAATCAAAAATCATAATTTTTTAACTATGACATTGTTGCCGCAAAATAATAATGAGAATAATATAGTATATGTGTGCATGTCATTTCCTCTCACGAGTCTGTAATCGTAATCAAAATCGTAATCGGCACATCGTAATTGTAATCGATTACATTTTTGACGTAATCTAATCGTTGCTGTAATCGTAATTACGTTTTGGCAGAGTATTATAATCGTAATCATAATTGTAATCTCCTATTTTTCAAGCTGGTAATCATAATCGTAATCGATTACATTTTCTCGTAATCAACTCCAAGCCTGGTAAAACCTAAGGCGCATCGCTAAGAAGAGGGGTGACGTGGAGAAACTTGTCCTATTGCTTTTATATAATCGGAACTTTTAGATTTGCCGTTAACGTTATTTCAGAATGGTTATACTGGTGTCGATTTCGGAGGGCCTGACGTCGCTATTTTAATGGGAGCTTTAGAAAACTTTTTCAAAAGGGAGTTGTTTAAAGCTATTGTTACAACTTTTATACAGTTTTAAAAGAGAAGGTCGATGCAATTTTTTTTTCTCTTTCTCATTTTGAAAGGGTTTTTCAAAACTACTATCCTTATCCAGACATATTTTAGAGGGACTGTTGTTGGTATATAAAAATAATTATATTACTTATTCTAACATGAATTTTTAGAAGCTAAAGTCCCTATCATAATAGGGAATTTTAGAGAGTTTTTCTTTTTCTAATAGAGAAGTTGTGGACTATTGCCTTCATTATAATGGGTATTTTTAGGGGCTCTTACTCTGACGGGAATCTTTATGTACGGTTGTCCTCACTCAGTGAAGGGATTTAAGGGGCTGATGTTGAGATTGTACTGTGGATTTTGCGGGGATGTTGTCCAAATTCTAATGCGGGTTTAAGGGGTCTGTTGACCCTATAGTGGGACTGTTGCCTATTCTAATAACGCTATCCCATCGAGCTATATTCCTCCTAATTTATTCAGGAGAAAAAATATGAATCACGGCCTACGTGCCCTCAGTTTTTTTTTTTTTTTTTCTTTTTTCTGGCAGGGTCGATGCAAAAGCCGAGATAGCTCACGTAGCGATTGACACAATCTGCCGGAAATAGAGGTTTATAGGAAGTTTACTTTATTCGAAAGTTTTCTTATCCGAATGGGAAATTTTTTGGGACTTACGTTCAAATTTTAATAGAGATTTATAGGGACTGATGCACTGATGTCATTATTTTGATGGGCAACTTTTCTCTTTTATAAATTCAATATCGATTGTTGAATCAGCGTCACTTGACATAACTTTTATTTTCGTTGTAGACTGTGCTAAGCCAGGCGAACTTTATTTTTATTTATGTGTATATTTTTAGTCTTTAAATAGGAAAACTAATACTTTTAAATGATAAAAATAAATGGTTTCACACTTAGTGATAGAATTATCTAGTATCATTATTGATAGCTATATCTAAACGTTGGTGCCCAAGCTAAGAGTTTAAAATTTTTCTGAGTCAGTGGAAATACTCTTCCTCCACTTCCCGAAACAAAAAAAAAAAATCACTGAGCCCAGATAACCAAATCAAAATATGCCCACAAAATTTAAACTATGCTCCACATGCATTCCGTGTACTGATTTTTTTTTTTAAATTCTTATTATATTTAGGAAAATGTCCCTCAAAGCGTCTCGTACCAAAGAAAAAAAATATTCAAAATAATTACTAAAATTAAAACCAATCATAACCTCCCTCCTTTAGGCGAAAAGAGAAATAGTTTAAAATGCGCATGACTGTTGAAACTAAATAAAAATCACTGTCTTCCATTTTCCAAAAATTAAAAAAAAAAAAAAAATCAAAATATGCATTACAGTTAGATTAAAATGTATATCTCCCCCTTCTCGAAAGGAAAAATATTTAATTGAGCATTAATTGAATTAAAAAGATTACGAAAGATTTCAATAAAAGCATTACATGTTACATGTAGGATACAAAGAAAACCCTGCTACTCCGAAAAAAAAAAAAAGAATAAGATTTTAAGTTAAGCACGCAAAAAAATGTACTCGTCACATTAAGGGTAGCAGTCTCCAGGCCAACACAATTTTAAAAAATAAAAATCAACCTCTCCAGTCACGGTGGCCACAGGAGCGAAATTATTTTCTAAGAGAAGTGCCATAAAAAAACCTGATAAATAAAGCCTATTTTAAAAGAAAA
The DNA here is from genome assembly GCF_026930045.1 of Uloborus diversus. NCBI lineage: Eukaryota > Metazoa > Arthropoda > Arachnida > Araneae > Uloboridae > Uloborus > Uloborus diversus. The sequence goes on from NC_072733.1 coordinate 187,599,258, forward strand.
GATTATTTTTCTGTGCTTTATTTTCTCTTTTAAGTTCGCTACCTTAAAGAAAAAGACTATCATTCATTTTTTTCCGAATAGCTTATTGTTTGTGTTTTTCAATTAAACGTTCGTCAACAATATTTAAGCTAGCTTAGAAGTACCGACTCTAGTATTTCGACTTGAGTATTTACAGTTCAAAACAACCATTTTCTTATCGTGAGAGTAACGCGTCATAATGAAAAATGACTTTGCACAAATTGAAAATCAACTATCTGAAAATTTTGAATTTTTTCGGCACATAAATCAATTATGTTTCAGTTTTTTGAATTTTATTGACAACAATTTTTTTTAAAGACAAAACATTTATCTTTTCTGCATATTATGAATGAAGAGAACACTGAGTTTACTTGTTTGCAGGACTAATAGACAATAAATCATCTGTTACACTGACAGTGATTAATATATTGTTTCCTGAGAATGCATTCACGGTAAACGATCTATTTTACAATATACCAGCTCACAGTATTTTACATTATTTTGCTGTATTATGTACTTATTTTGCTTAAGTAGTTGGAAATGATCTCTACTTTTTGTAATTAATTTTACCTACAAAATATTGTTACAAATTCTGTAGATAGTAATTATTTTTGTGATTAATTTGTCGTAATCTAGCTAAATTTGGCGTTTATTAAATTATCTTTCATCTAAAATTATTGTAGTAACGCAACCTGTAAATAGTTTCTTGTAATGAATATACGGCCCCCGTAAATTCGGCTGAAGTATACGATCCCCTCATTTCTAAATGATAAAATTTGTGAATGGAAAAGAAATAAAATAACGGTCTACGATTTTCGAGAAGCATTTGGAATCTTGTGGAATATTTTAGAGTTCTCTTTCGGTGTGTATAAAAAAGAGTTTAGTTTCGGTTGAGAATTTGTACTGAGAGTGTATTAGCTCTGTTTATTGCGAGGCATTTTGCCGTGTTGTTTTTCGTATTTGGAAGTAAATACGTGTGTAACCGTTGAGTTTTGTGTGATATTTGCTTAATTGCTGATGATTAATTTAGCAGTTGTTGACGATCTTTCCTGTACATAGTGTAAATAAATTTCCTGTGTTTTTAATCAAGAAATGTGTTGTCCTTTCAAGAAAGTTTGAAGTCGCTCCGAATCCGTTACAATATATTATTTAATCAGTAGTTATAAGAAAGTAAGTTTATAACATATAGTTTCCGGTGATTTTTGAAAAACGTATATTACAACAGCTCTTTCGAACTGAAATAAGATGACACAGAATCGTTGCCCTAGCAAAAAACCATTTGCATGAAAAATATATATTTAAATGTATAAAGTTGACAGACAACTGACGCATGTTCCTTTCCTTAAATCTCAATTTGCTAAATTTTTGTTCTTGGTTTAGAACCTCGAACTTCCGAAACTCTTTTTAACCGGAACCTCGTTTAACCAAAGTCAGTTTACTTGATTTTTTTAATATATTTATTTTTGTAAATAAGCAATACCACTTAAAAGTCCCCGGATTAAATACCTACTTATGTTTAAGATCAAAGCACAATCAAGGTTAAAGTTTGTTACATTATGTTGTAACTATGTTTGTTCCATTATGTCTTCTTAAATTCATTCTATTCTATGACTCTGAAACATTAATTGAAGAAATTTATTTTTCATAAATGTATTAAAATAATTAAAAACGTAAAAGTTATTGTAATAAAATGTATGTATGTTTTGCAACAAAGTTAAACCTTTCTGGGGTCTCCTGATAGCTGAGTTTAGAGTAGCTCTTTTTGAAATTTTGATTCACTGGCTATTTCAGAGGACTAGTCCTTATCACATAGGTTAATCGGTTAATATATATATATGTGTGTGTGTGTGTGTGTGTGTTTTATTGTTGTTCATACGTGTGATTTTTCTTTTCGGGAAACGAAAATAAAAACAACAGTAGAGACGCATGGTTTTTGTTTTTTTTTCTCTTCTCGTAACCAATTTTCTCCAAAAAAAAATTTTTTTTGACTACTTAATAAATGAAACTAAACGATAACGAGCAATAACATTGTATATTAATAACTTAATGTACTTAATGTAAGACAACTGTTTAATAAACAAACAATTAAAAGAAAATTATCATGTGAGAACAAGACCTACTACATTTCTGGGACAAACTTTCCTACTTCGTTTCGTACTCACACTTAATAAATAAATAAATAAATAAAATATTTGCTACGTAGATCCGTGATGTCGAATTTTTCCAACAAAAAATGGGAGGGGGGGTCAAATGTTTCGTACTCGATGCAAACTTTGTCAAGAAGCAACAAAAACGATTCCTACTCAAATGTAAAATGTATTTCTCCTCCTGACCCTCCTTAAATGACGATCCTGCTACTGTGCCATGTGTTACCTATCCGAAGTTTTGCTTCCTCGAGCGTAATTCAGCTCTTCTACACTATCAAAAGATACGCAGGCATTACTCCTAGTAGTCTGGCACCAACATTTCGAGAAATACACTCCTATTAGATACGCACACACCCTAGTTGTGTGAGTCAATGCCTTTTGACGATATACGCTTCAATTACACTCTTTGTTCTGCGAATCGAGCCTTGCGTTAAAAATAGAAAAACGTATAAAGAGACTAAAATGAGACACTTGTATTCATAATTTATTAGCTAATATGGTTATTTATTTGCTGGAAAGAAATTTATGAAGCATAAAACCACCATGCTGAAAGCGAGGTGTATTACAGCTAATTTAGAAGTTCTGTTCCGTGAAGAGAGGTATTTTGGAAGAGAAGTGTTAACACCTCTGTCGGCATTTTTTTCCGTGAATTTCTGCGAATTCTATTCATTTCGTAGAATTACTCGGTAGAATGAGTTATGCTCACCTCAGAATTCAGACCAAAATTTTCATGAGTATATAATCTAATTTTTTTTTTTTTTTTTTTTTTTTTGATTCCGAAACACAAGTGAGTGCATTAAAATCTTTAAAAAAGACATTTATTTTAACATGAAAAGTAGCAATATAAAGGAAACACACCAGTAGTAGCCAATGCTTCAGTAGTGGCTACTTCAAGGCTACTTATATACTTTGAAGAAAGAAATGAGCAATAATAATGTAATTAATATATTGGTACTTAATGTAACTATCATATTGAATCAATTTTTATTCATCAGTTATTTGAATTTAAAGTAAGTAATGTAAATTTTTCGGATGGGAGAATGTCAGATGGCCACTACTCAAATTTTCAGACTTTGGAGTGGCTACCAATGCACCAAATTTGAGGTTTTGGAAAAAAAAATGGATAAAAAATTAAACAAACTGAAATTCTGGCATTTTAAGAAAATTGGACGTTTAAGGGGGTCCGGGACACAAAAATCGTCAAATTTTGCAATTTTTTTTATCATTTTTAAAACAACTCCGTTTCTTTCTGCTTAAAAGAACGTTTGAATCTTGTTTCTGTCTTAATTAGAACGAAAGATATAATTATTTTTGTTGCATGCATTTAACTAATATTGCATCTAACTTCAAAACTTTAAACGCGTTTTTCTCCATGATGGAATTTTTCCCGATTTCTTGCATTCAAATTTGGAGCATATTTTTTTCAAACAGTTTACTTTAATTTTTATTCGGAGAATTTGAAAAAAAAAATTTACTGCAAAAAATATGATTTAAAAAAAAAGTATTTTTGAATTTTTCAAAAAAATTTTTGAAATATATTTTTTTAATTGAACTAATATTTTTAAAATCGTCGCATAAAAATTAAAACTTAGATATCTGTACATAATTTTTTGCAAAAAAATTGAAAATTAACCAAGAATATTTTGAGTTATAGCAATTTAAAGCAACCCCATTTCTTTAAAAAATAAATAAATAATTTAAATAAAAAAATAACAGTTATGTTATGATTTTGCTTATTAAATAGATGGTGAATCAGTGCAGAAAATTTCAAAACTCTAAAGTATTTATTTAAAAAAAAAATTCAAAATGTGTCCCGGACCCCCTTAAGGAAGCGTTGGGCTATGATACGCTCTTTAAGTTTCAAGAAAGGCAACTATAATTGTAGACTCACAGTTTAAAAATATACTTCACTGTGGCTACTACTAGTGCGTTTTAAACTTTGAAATGGCCAATACTGAAGCAACAACAGTTATGCCTGTCAAAACATGACAACAGGAGCAGCGGCGCAACTAGAAAATAGTTTTAGGGGTGGGGGGGGGGCACATTGAAAAAAAATTCTTTTTTAAAATTTTTGAAATTTGTAGTTTTAAAAACGCATTTTTAGACGGTCTTTTGTGGTGTTGTAGGAAAAAGCGGTACAAGGGGCTCCGCGAAAATTTGTAGAAGTTGAAGCCTTAAAATGCGGTTATAGGCCATACTTATTGACGCTAGAGTAAGAGATGGAACTCTGGGATTCTACCCAATTTTTTTTTTTTTTTTTTTTGTAAAACAGATAGAAATCAATTCCTCCTCTCCCCTCCAATTTTTTGAAATTGAACTTCCAAAAATGCAATTGTAGACAACTTTGAAGATTTTTAAAGAAAAGGAGATTTTTGAGCTCCCGCCTGGGAAAATTTTCAAAATTAAAGCCTTAAAAACGTAAGCAGTACTCTATGATATTAGGAGAGCTCAGAGACCCTTAAATTTTACATAAGTCATGTTTTAAAAACCTAAATTTTAATGATATTAAAAGCAGGCGGTTCGGAGGCCCTTGCCCGAATGTTTTCTGAAATTGAAGTCTTAAAAACGCGATTATAAACCATATTTGGTAACATTAGGGCCGGAAATCTTTCGAAAATGAAGCTCCAAAAACGCAATTTTATGTGACTTTCGAACGCAGAATTTGAGATGCTCCGTAACGCGTTTGGCGGCGGGAGAGGAAGAGAATCGGAGGAGTAGCATTTTGAAGACAATCTTATTTTCAGACGAACTAGAAACAAGAAAAATAATAAGGAAAAAAGAAAAAAAAAACGAAGGTCGGAGTAGCTGAACAGTTAAGTGTAACTACTGAAAATTTTAATTCAAAGATTTCTTCTTGAAAGAAACTTAAGTTTTTCCCCTACATCATTATTTTTTTCTTATCAAAATCACATCGTTTTCCTAAGAAGCGTTGTTTTTTCTCTTCAATATTAAAGAATATTTTTGAAAAACATTCAACTCAGCATTCCAGAGGTGCATAAATTATAATACAACATATTCACTGCAAGAACCAAAATGGGAAATAGCAAATTTCTTGATGCTCAACCTTGTGAAATTATATAGACATACCGAAATAGCATTTACGGCTCCAGATATGAAGAAAAATGCTCATGTATGCATAAATTAGCATCATGTGTTTTCAGTGTAAAAGATTGCGCTTTTGAATAGCATGTTTGGACACAACAAGGGAATATTTTTCCTTTTAGAAAGGCAGCGAGTAGGATTGCTTGTTTTAATGAGCAGTATAATTGCACCATCACTCTTAGATATAATGAAAAGTTAATTTTTATTTTTTTGGTTGGAGGTTTTTTCCACTCATTTGGAGCATTTTTGATTCGTAGAGCTCGGCGCCTTTTTGACTCTGGCGCCGTCGTGCGCCGCACGACCTTGCACATTGGGACGGCGCGGCCCTGGTTGTGGGTTCGTTCCCCTCGTGGGTCAGAAAACTCTGGATTTTCCTCAGGTGAGTTCTGATTCAAATTTTTAGGAAGATACAATCTAAACTCATTGCAGGTTTCTAAACCATAGTTGCATTGTTGCTTTAAGATAAGAAATGTAAATGTTTATTTTGTCACGGCAAATAGCAGCACCATAAATAACATATCGTTTTCAGTATGGCCCATAAAGTTTTGAACTTGAATATCGGTGAATATTGGTCGCAATGGTGTCAATTTTGTTGTGCTTGAATTGTATTTTTTTTTTTTTTTTTTTTTTTTGTTTTGTTTTTTTTATTCATGTGATTTTCTCTTTCCGCTTCAAACTTTTCATTTCTTAACTATGCATCTAATTTTCACAATGTTTTACAATTGGAAAAATGCATCTAGGACTAACGGTTGGAATATAGTCCTGCAGGTTAAACGGAGACACGCTATATATATATATATATATATATATATATATATATATATATATATATATATATATATATATATATATATATATATATATATCATTAAAAAAATATATGTTTCAGTAATTTAGTTATTTATTTTGAAGCTTAGTAATTTATGTATATCTGTATAGAATTTAAAAGATGAGAAAATTCTATCTTGAAATTAAATTGATTAAACATTTTTCATTCATTTGAATTATTATAAACTATTTTACATTTTTAATAGAATGTATCTAGGAGATAATGCAAGGCATCACACAATACATAAAGATACGATGACATAGGCTAGGCAACCAAACAAAGTTTCTTTAGTGCAAAAATATGGTAAATAAATAAATGAAAGAAAGTGGTTTTAAGTTACGAAATTGTATCTTTAATACGAATACGAAATTTAATGTTTATTTGTTTACTATATTTCGATATGAAAAAGCAATTCAAAAGTCTTTTGTAAGAGCTCCTATATCTGAGTACAAGAAAAGTCTAACTACCTCAAGAAATCTGTCGTTTTTATCTATTCCTGCTTTTCGTGACGGATTTAAATTTCTTTGCTTTTTTATCCGCAATTTTATTGTCTCCTCATTAAGAAATACATAAAATGGTGTTAAACTTTACAAATACGTTTTCCTATTATTTCGAGGATTCATTGTTTTCATAACTCATTAATAAATGAGTACTGAAACATTAAAGTATGAATAACAAATGTTACACAATGGTGTACTAAAACATTAATACAGAATCGGGTAAAGTTAATTGCAAAATAAATCATTTGTAAGGTTTTCAAATTTAAGAAAAAGTTTTCCTTAATTCCTTCACAGAGACTACTGGAAAAAGTATCGAAATAACCCCAAGAGTAATGGTGAACATATTAAAAATGAAAGCTAATTATATTGTTTTCCAGAAATTGCATTTTAGTTTAAAGTAATACAAAAGCAACTAATATTATTGATTGCGCTTTTTATTATAGATGATTTCCGTTTGACTGTATGCAGCTGGTATAAGAATTATAAGAAATAATATTTGTTACTTCAGAAATATCCTTTTTGTTTTTTTTTTTTTTTTTTTTTTTTTTTGAGCAGCATAAAAAAACATTCATAAGCATTTTTAAGCATATAGGATTAGTTTGGTAAACGAAGACGGAACTTCAATTATTCAAATTTAGATCCTTGAGTTCCTTTCTTTCAATGAATCGAGACATAAAATTTTAAGCATTGTGTCCACTACACTCTATGAGAATAACTGGGTGTGAAAAATTTGGCTTCATGGCTGATTGTTAGCGATTGAAGTCATGTTTCCTTTCAACTCATTGCGTTTCCTTTTATTCCAGAGACTAGAGGTTAATGGAATCACTCCATTTATTTCTTCATGAGGTTGATGTAGGTAGATGATCGCAATGTACACAATTCGTTTGGAAGCTTAAAAAGTTTTATAACAACAATGCTCAATCTATGACCCGTTGATTTCACGCGACCGCTGTGTCTACTAAATGTAATCTGAAGCCCTTCAGAAATAAAAGTTAACTAAATTATGCACTGGATTCAGCTAAAATACACCCAAAAGTGTAATTCACATCGCAATTTAATCTTCAAAAAAAAAAAAAGGACAAATGAAAAACTTAATTGTTTCCATTACCTTAGAGTATAGTATCTATAAATAAATGGCTCATTAAAAATAGCTGGGAAAATGGAATTCATAAATAAATATTTTTAGTAACTTTCCACTTGACTCGTAAAGCAAGTTGAAGTCAATTACTTTGCATTTGTAGACCCGATGGAGAGGAAAATGTATGATCACTAAACTTTTTAAAAAGCAACCTTTTTCAGAATTTCATCTAGAAACAGCGATGACGCCTACACAATTATTTGAAAACACGCATAACTCTCAGAATCTCTTCACTATGTTACCTAGTCTTCACTCACTAACATTTTAGCTTTAAAAACTAACACAAGTGTTTGTCCAGTAGAGTATGTTTTAATTTACATTTAGGTTTCCTTTCATCCCATTCTGAAAGATTTTCATGATAATTTTCTGATATATTAAAAATTTTATTTCTAGTTTTATTCACAGTAAGTGTCAATTATGATTATTTCGGTCATTGAGAATTGCAAAGCCTAATTTTGCACCTATGTTAAGCTGAATATGAAGTTTTTAATCTTCATAAATTTTTCATAAGGTTATATATATATATATATATATATATATATATATATATATATATATATATATATATATATATATATATATATATATATATATATATACAAAATTTTTTAATAATATTTTTGTCCAAACATACAATTAATAAATGTAAAAGTTGTAATGTTTTACGAAATGTAAATTACATGCTTTGACACAAGTTTAAACTGCTATATAATTTTTTCAGACTTAAAATTGCGTCTCTAAATACGATCCTACAATACTTACATGACTTATAAAAATCTCCAGTAGCATTTTATAATCTCGTTGGATTTAAAAGCACGGGAAAATATTTTTTTAATGGTTCAAGTTATATAATTTTAATTTTCATTTAAAATATAATTTTGTTTAAAAATATAAGCATGTCAGTATGAATGTATAATGTATTTCAATTGAAACTTCTCAAAGAAAAAACTATTTTTGAGACACTTCATTGATTTACATGCATTATACTGACAGCCCGGTTACCACATCCAGAGACTGCAGTTTCGTCTTTGTTATGGACTCATTAGTTGGGGCAGTTAATAATCGAGCTGGAGAAATCATTTCATTGAAGCACAGAATGTCCAGCTCAGTTGGTGTCTGTTTCAGAGTCTACAACAAAGACGAAACTGCAGTGTCTGGATGCGATAACCGGCCTGGAGGTATATTGCATGTTGTTCTACTTTTGCCTTGACTTAGGACGGAATCTTACTGCTTAATACTTTATTTATTTATTTAGTTTGCTAATATTAAGGTTCTGATGTGTCAACAGCCTAGGAAAAAAATGCAACGAAACATTTTTTGAATTCGATAACTCATAAAATAAAATTTAACTTAATGGACACATGCTCTTTAAAGAGTTGCACTAAATCAAAGACTTTAGTAAAATGACGCTTTTGCATCTTGAGAGTACATTGTAAATTAGTACAAAAATTGAAAACAAGCTAATAAATGCCATAATGCCATAGTATTCCAGACTTTAAAAGTCCAAACCCTAAACCGATTAATGTATCAACTTTAATGATAATAATAATAATAAACACGCACGAAACATGCTCTTTTAATTTATCTCTCTAACTTCATTGCTGTATATTTAATCGAATAAAAACGAAGCGTTTATCTAGATTTATTTCAGAAAAGTAATGAAAATTCCTTGCCGAATAACGTTAAACTAATGGGTAAATTTATCCAAGGGAATTAAATTTGATTCGCTAAATTACGCAGGTCGTGGAAGAAATTAAGATAAAATAATTGTTAGCGTATATCATTTAATGTCAGTATTTAAAAAAATATTCTATATAAAAATTGGTACCGTTTTTTCGATTTTCCTTTTAGAACAAAGGTATTTCTAAAAATTAGTTAACCGTTTTCAAATATTTAGATAAATTTTATTCATCAATTTAAGTTTAAGTTTTCAGTTGTATGGGGGGATGATGTTACTAAAAAAAGAAAAAAAAACACTTAGTAGATGCTTATTTTTCTCATCGATGCACTAATAGATGCTATTTTTTAATCACTGGTGCACTAATAGATGCTTAGCTTTTCTTATTGGTGCACTAATGGATGCTTTTTTTTTCATTGGAGAACTTTTTTTGTTAGAGATATGTTTATGACAAACTAACATTTATTTTGCAACTTCTGTAATTACATCTTGTTCAACTTAGTTAATTTTCAACTGGAAATATTGTACATCAAATACTTTAGCTGTTTTGCAGCTTCGTTCATGAGTGACCACCACTGGCTAGATTCTATCACTCATATATAGTGATAATGCAGCATCACATACAGTGTAATGTTTGCAAATTTCGTAATATTGTATTACATATGCAAAATGTTCTATGTGGGTTTTGAGAAAATAAGAGGGATGTTTGCACTCGCGAGAATAAATATTTATTATTGAAACAACGGGTTCATCCCATTTTGAGTGCATAAATCATTCTTTCGCAGGTGTGAATTGTGCAACGCTGCACTTGACCCTCATTTTAAAAATTCACTTGACATTCTTCTACATTGTAAATAAGTTAGTTCGTGCAACCTATGATTTTGTTATTTTTGTCTTTTTTACGGTTAGCAGCTCAGTTTAGACATCTGAATTAACTCTTAAGCGATGTTTTAAGTGGACTGCGCACAAGATATACACTATAGTACCTACTGCTATGCTCGATAGGTATTATGAATTACACCTTGTTTTGTGAATGCCGTTTTTTGAACAAGCGTCTAGAGTAGAACCTTGAGCAACGAGTTTTTGCTCTAAACGGGAGTAAAATTTACAAAAACTGAAGAAAACATTAGAATAAGGACAACATCCTCAAAAATCCAGCTATAAAACTACGCTTGCTAAAAGAAAATAATAAACACATCTTTTGTTTATTTCAAATAATGCGTTCAAAGGATTTAATTTAAACTTTCTCACTTGTATACATAGAAAAAAGTATAAATGGACCATTCCACGAAAAAGTCAACCCTTTGTCCGCACATGACAGTCTTATATTTCATTAAAAAGTAATAATTTTAAAAGGTAATGACGACATTTTTCGCTTATGGAATCACACATAAATCTGTAATTTGTTAAGCAGATTTTGTTTCATTAATATTTCAAAGTTTTATTTCAATGGGGCGTCACTTGCTGGAAGAATGACCGTTTTCCACGGAATGACCCAAATAACATTTGAGGGGAAAAAAATCAATATTAAAATGCGCTTCGAGTTTTCACGCCGCAGACCCAGATTCGATACCCGGGTTGGGGTCTTTTATCCCTTCAGTGGGTCAATAAAATGAGTACCAAGCGTGCTTGGGAACTAAACCCATGGGGGTTCCGCGTTGGGTTGAACACCTAACCGGAGCATCTGCCTTGCACTCCAGAGCCATTGTTCTCGTAAACTGGACACAGAAAGCTTTGATCCCCTATGAGCTGTTGCGCCACTGAGCTTACTTTTAAAAAAATGAATAAATAATTAAAAACATGAATGCATCGATAAGATGCAAAAAGATTTATCATCTGCAAACTATAGAAGCACTTCGACTCCTGTGTTCAGCACTTTTTACCATTTCTGAATTCAAATGGTCAATATAATCTGAAATACATATGATAAAAAGAAGACAGACAGTTTCAGTTGCATACATTTGAAAGTTTGTGGTTAGATGCCGACACACATTCAGCTAATTAATTTTCCATCATGAAAAAAAAAACCCAAGATAGGCAACGTCTAGGATTGATTCTTAAACTGGTCAAAATTTCAGTAAAATAGCTATTGTTTATGAAAACAGCATGCAAATATCCTTAAAAGTTGGTGAAATGTTTTAAAAAGCTCTTTTGTTGTAAATACAGGAACTGTTAATTCTTCCGTTAACATAGAACATAATCGAATCAAGATCATTCGCTTCTCTTGAGGTTAAAACTTGTCAGCATATTTCTTGTCGTCAGTAAAGACACTATCTGAAAAATAGCTATTTAAAATATTTAATTACCAAGAGCGAATACAAATAATTCAACACGTAGGTAAATCCACCGCTAATAAAATTGACGACGCGATGAAGAAAAAACTTCTCTAATGCTTTTTCCAGCAATCTATCTCACATGCATCATTTATTTCCTGCCCCTCTTTTTATCTCTCCCATTCTTTTTCTATTTCAGAAGAGATTCTCTTCTATATAGATTTCTTTTATAACAACAAATTTTCCGCAAAGAGACAAACATTTTCTTCACCTGTTGCTCCCGCGCAAAAGAATGCCACGAATTGAGACAAGCAAATGCAGAAAAAAGGCTTTTCTGGGAAGGCGTGAAGAAAGCAAAGCATAAAAATTCTTTGTACAAAGTGGTGAAAATTTTCTTTTTCTCCACTTCACTTTACCAAAAGTATTCTCATACCACCAACCGCTAAATTTTGAAAATTTCCTTCTTTTTTTCTCCCTTTTTCAAAGCCGTTTCTTTTAGTTTTGAAGGAGAAATTCATTCTTTTGAAATTTCACGCTTAATGAGGCGAAATAATAGATTCACAGTCTTCTGTTGCTGAACTTCAACTGCTGAGTTATTTTACAATGTGTTTGAAAATAATTGAATTTAGCTAGTATGACCATCACTGGTTTACAATGTGACCATAACTAAACTTGTGGGACCACAACTAGTTCAACCAGCGCATTTCAATTTATTTCAAAAATATATAATGTAAGTAATAATTAAAAATTAATGCCAATATTACAATAAAGACGCAATTTCTAAGTTCTAACACCGTTAGAATTTGTTTTTTTCTCCTTGAACAAAAACTGCCACATTTGTACCCAAATTATAAAAAAAAATATCCCTTAACTATGCCTATAGCTACTCATTTACTCTATGTACTTTTTTTTTTTTGAAAACACTGAGAAATTATATTCTATGTTAACCATATTCTGCTACGAAGCTTATGCTCCTCTTAAGGTTTAAGTTCTTAAAATCTTTCATTCAAAGTCATCCATTTTTCTGATGAAGCCATAAAATAACTGATAAGCAATATTTCAATCTCGAAAAATTCAAAGTATCCTGATGTATACAAATTTAATGATGTTCACGCCACATTTAGAACAGACAGGTTCAGGCATTGCAAACCATCCTTCGTTCTGCATGCCATTTCACTACTTTCAATTATTCCTTCAGGGTAGTCATCTGCTCCTTCAGCCTATACGTTCCTTAGATGAGCCCTCGAAAAAAATATTCTCCATGCTTGTTTAACTAGATTTTACTTAAAGTTATGCCGCGTTTGTCATTAACTGAGCATAACGTTTCACGCATTTTATTGTGGTGAAATGTTTAACTATTTATTATTTACTAACAAATAAAGAGAAAAACATAAGTGCATGATTTATCAGTGCTGAAACAATCTTATTCTTTAAAGACAGTTGAAGAAATTTCCATTTATAATTGAGCAATTTCACGGGTAACTGGCTGACATATTTATTTATTTATTTATTAAAAAACATTTTTATTTATTCATTTTCGAAACAAAACCATAAGCATTTTGTCACATTCCAAGGAAAAGATATTATTTTCATTTTGTTACATTCCAAGCAAAATATATATTATTTTAAATATCTTTTCCCCGTGTTTTTAGTTAGTGATGTGACTCATTTCGGGCAAGGTACACGTATTGGTAATTAAAATGAAAAACAAAAAGCATAATTTTAATTTACATTCTATTACTAAGCTTTTATTGATTAATTATCAATATATATGAAAATGGAAGTATATTTTTGTCAGTGGTGTGTTCCTTATACAAATCCATAGTTTACGTCGGATTTTTGCCAAATTTGGCTAAGAGGTCCTTTGATGCTCAGGAATTGTCATAGGGTAGTTTTCGTTCCGCTATGGGGGCAACCCCACACCCAGAGGGGTTTTCCTTAAACACATCCAAGGTTTTCGTCGGATCTTTTGCCAAATTTGGTACAGAGGTTCTACGATGCTCAGGAACTGTCATAGAGTTTATTTTCATCCCCATGGGAGAAGGCAAAATCCCCTTCTAGGTGGTTTTTTGTAGTAAATCCGTGAAACAAAATCGTAATGCCTGATAATCATATTGACTAAATTTTTGAGCTTTAAAAATTAATCCAAAGAGGTCTAAACTTCAATTTTTGGTCATAAAATTGCTTTTTCTGCGCGTAGACGGGAAATTTTACACTATGTTTATTTTCTTTTCTTTAAGCCAGATTGATGAACGTTACTTGTCACAACTTTTATGTTCGAGGTAGATCGTGCAATGCCGGGCAACGCAGCTAGTTACATATGAAAATTTAAAAAAAATGCTCAGAGAAAAACATCAGGACGGTTGGGACATTTTTTTTTTCTTTTTCACAAACTTCATTAATGTTTGGCTCCAGCTTGGTTAGAAACAGCCTCAAACAATTGTCAAAATAAGCTTGGTTTATACTTGCTCTTCGTTTAAGTTGAACTCAAAAACCCTTTTTCACGTGCGTAAGTAGTCGTAAATAATAGTACAGCAGTGTCTGCTAGTTCCTTGTGGTCTTTTCTTCTTTTTTATCAATATACCACAGTTTCGAAGTTTGTTCATAAAGTATTGCTATACTTTTACTTCTAAACATTTTCTTTTCAAATTTGCGAAATCGTCAAACAAAATGTGCCGAATGAGGAAATTTTCGGGAGGTCACAGTGACCTTCCATCGGGTGACCATATCCCTGATGCGTAATAATATGGTTAAATCCTGTTACAACGAATACCAATACAACGAAATATATTTTCAGTCGCGATTTAATTTCCATTCCGTTGCTTGAATTCCATTACAGCGAGATTTCCATTACAACGAAAAAAAAATTGGGCTCTTCAAGTTCCTCGAAACGGGATTTCTCTGTATAAACGAAATTGAAGCGGAGTAAAAATAAAAAATATTTTTTTTACTCGATAAAGAAGCCAAAGGAGCGATCAACAATTAAACCTAGCAACCCTTCATCCCGTGCGATCGACGATCTTCAGAATGCAGCATGGCCGAATGACGTAAGAGCGCGGAACTGTGAGGCAAAAGCAAGACCTAAAAAGAAGAGCATAAAAAGGGAAGAAAAAAAGCAAAAGAAAAATATAAAATAAGGAACTCACTTGAACTAACTTTCGTGTCGCTTCCCAGCTGAAGAGAGTATCGGATAAAAGTCGCTCTTTAGATTCCTAAGTTTTGTTTTCTTTTTGATAATCCCTGTAGGGTGTAAGAGTTCTTATCAACGGGAGTTGCCAGCGAAAGAGATGAGCCGCGATTTTCGAGATAATGGCTGATGTTTATAGTAACTCTTTTTTCTGAGAAATGACTTTTTTGGAAATAAAAAGGATTTTGAAGAAAATGTGGGCAAAAAAAGAAATTTTACATTACTTATTTCACTTTTTAAAAAAGTTATTATTGTAAAGATGACTAAAATACTAGCGTAATACAGAACAGAAAAATTATAAAGCCTACTTTTGAGATGAGCCTCTATTTTTTGAGGAAATAGCTGATGCTTATTGTAACTTCTTTTTTCTGAGAAATGACTTTTTTGGAAAAGATTTTTGGAGAGAAAGTATACCAAAGAAATTCTGCATTATTTATTTAGCATTGAAAAAATAACTACTGCTGTAAAACCAAAGTAATGCACGGAAGACACAATTTATGAAAACAAGAACATATTTCCTCCAAGTAAGCCAAAGGACACAAGGAAAGCTTAATAAAATAAACAAAAAAAAAAAAAAAAAAAGAAGATAGGAAACAAATGGTGTGGAATTTAACAACAGAGGGCACTATTGTCAAAACACCCATGCATTGGGAAATCATATCAGCGGTTATGAAAAACGACCGAAGAAAGAAAGAATGAATTTTAAAAAAATAAAATGTTAGTGAAAAAAAATATGTAAGCAACATTTTTAAACCTTTTATAATTTGACAGATTGATTCTCTGACGTAATCAGTTAAGCAAAATTTGAACAGCAAACAATTCATCTGCAACATAGAAGAAAAAGGAAAGAACCCCCTCAAATGTTGTCCCATTCTGCTATGGGAAAATAAAGCGCAATATATGCAAATTTTCATTTTTCATTTTTTTTTTTTTTTTTTTTTTTGCACTTTTGTCATCTATTGTACTCTAGCTTTATTGTGCCGGCTTGCTTATTTGGTTTCCGCTGAAAATAAGCACGGAAAAAAAAAGCATCAAATTCCAGCATTTCCTTCCCTATTGTTAGTATAAAAGCCAAAACGCATTCCTTCAAATATCTCAAAACGACATACTACGTTTTACTTTCCCACAGCAGTATTTACCCGGAAAAAAACATTAAATTTATTACATATTTTATCCAGATTCTAATTACTTTATACTTCGTGGCTCATGGGGGAAACTATTTACTTTAAACAAAACAGAGACTATAAAGTTCATTGATCTCACTCTCTCAAAGTATTATTAACACTCACTTTTCAAAACTATCTAAATCGTGTTGAGAAAATAGTGGTATTAACACATAAAAGCAAAAGTTTTAAATCAATTCTTTTTATCCGGAAAAAAGAAAAAACTGCGTGTTCACACAAATTTTAGGTTTTGAAAAGTTATTTCTAGGGCAGCGGAATCAGTGGAAAAATACCAAACTCCGACTCTTTTACCTCAAAATCATTGCGACTCCGACTCCACAGCTCTGCGCAGCCCTTGTTATTTCCGGTCCTCTTTTCTTATGTATCTCCGTCCATAAATTCATTATTCTTTAAACCGTATTATGACTTTCATAGACCATTGATATTTTTAAATTTTACAGATAGACGTTGTTTTTGAATATTTTTGAATAAGTCAAATTTATTGAAAGGATTTAGAGTTTCTAGTTGCATTTAATACTAGTATTATGATTTGAAAACGGAATTCTGAATAAAGCATCCATATTTTTTCAACTACATTCAAACTATTGACGTTTTTTTTTCAGTTCAAAACTACAAACAAAAGTTCAAACAAAATATTTTTATCAAGAAAGTAAACATTTTAATGAAAATAACATTACACACGTGGAAAGTTAAAACTACCTGCAGGTGTCAATTTTTTTTACGGACTAAATCAGCAAAGCTTCATTGCTTCTAGAGTCATACAATGTCATTTATCTGAGAACCTTCTTTATTATGGTTATTATAGATGATGAAGGCAAAATGAATTTAATTGTTTACATAGCTAGTGAGGCGTAAACCGTCAGTGACCGATGTCGTATTATTTTCTAGAAATGCATTAACGGTAAACGACTTGGTTTACATTACACCGGTTTTCTTTTCAGATTTTTTCTCTTCTATGACTTTTTTTCTCTGGTCTCTTAAATTACTGCGAAATATATATATTTTTTTATTTCGCAATAACAATAAGTGTGACATCACTCGTTATTGGAACAATATGTTGAAAAGCAGCTAGATTTGTGACAAGGGCATTTGGGGGGGGGGGGGTACGGTGAAATGTCACATATCATGGCAAAGGGGGGGGAGGGGGGAGCGAATATGCTTTAAATGTATGACATCCTTTATGGACTGCCCCTAACAGCTTTTGACGGACTTTATCAAGTAGCCATCGGAGAAAAACTCCAAACTTTGTTTCAAATGACTTTTTCTCGTACCGAAAAAAAAAAGGTAGAAAAGTAATGAATATTGCTGCCAAAAATCCAAAGCGTCTTAAAAATATATGAGTAAATTAAACAAATGTCGTATTAAAGGGAAATGTTTTCGGTTGTGCGGCAACTGAATGTGAGAAAATAAGGTAAAATCTCAGAAAATCGCAAAACAAAAAAAAAAAGTTAAAAAAGCATTATGGGTGTAAAAAGAAACTATCGTATTTGCTTTACAGTGTGTTTCCTCACATTCAGAAGATGTATGTTTTTCTGTTTTTTTTATTTTTTAATTTACTTAAACAAGATTTTATTCTTATTATTTGCATTATTTTGGTCTGGATGCTTACGTAGTTTACATCGCAGTAAAACATACATCGTCGCCTCAAAGCAACAGTAAGACATCGAATCCCAGGAATGCTAGTAAGATATCCTGCTGTTACTCTGAGGCAACGATATACCGGGTGTCCGAAAAGTCCTTAACACATTTTAAACATTCATAGAAAAGCAACAAATTGTCGTATGAATATGCGGTTTTCGGCATAATGCTTCAAAGGCTCCAGAATTTTTATGACATCGTAAAAGGGGGGGGGGGGGGGAATGAAAATAAAAGAAAAAAAAGTGCAATTGTAAGTAATCGCTTTATCGACACAGTACGAAAAACAAACGTCATGTAAGATATTTAATCATTTTATTGAACGGAAAGCAATACCTTTCATTACTAGAGTTTACGTTTTCATATGCTGATATACTTGAAAAGGATTTAAATAGCATTTTTTTTTTCTTCCTAACGACATAAAGAAAATAATAGGATGGGTGGAAAGCCGCTTCAAACATGGGAACAAATACTTTGATGTTATGTATTTGGAAGAAATCTAGAATATTTTCTTTGGCAGCATTGAGGTTCAGATAATTCTCGGAAAAGCAATCTAGAAGCTTATTTAACCGAAAGGAGACAAAACATAAACTAAAATGTTGGCAGATTTTGCTTTCCATTAATCATTTAAAAATATTTATTACCATGAAGGAAAGGAGTGTAGATTTTTATTTCGGTTTTACTGCAATTTGAGATAAATATTTGAAAAACATTGGGGGGGGGGGAGCCCATCTTGGTGTTCTCAGAACTAGCAAAAGCAACATTAGTGGGTGCAGAGATCTGATATTTGAAGAGAAAAATAATCATTTATTTGTCCATGTTTCACGTAAAAATTCTGTCTTTCTTATCGATGCGTAAAAAATAAACGAATAGTTTGACTTGATGTTTGTTTTCCCCCTTACAATTTGCCATCTATATTCTTTTTAAGGCTTTCTATATCATTTGCATTAGAATAGGTTTACAGATAAACCAGTTCATATATTTCTCCAGACCCATGCCAAAATTCTTTTCCTCTTCTACATAAAAGGGGCAGTTTATGTTTTAAGCAATGGAAAAAAAAAAAAAGAATTTTGTAAAGACCTAAGTCAAAGATTGAAAAATGCCTGGAATTGAGTACTAATAGCATTTTCAATGATATTTTTGCAGTTCATTGTACGGAGTAACTGCTGAATAAACGGCGTTTTAAAACGTATGTTTTGAAAAGTTTTATCTCTTTATCAGAATTTCGTTGATATCATTTCATGGGATACCATCCCGTTTTTATACGTCATTAAATTCTCTTCAACGCAGAAACCTAGAAAGCAAAACAATCACATTTGTTATAGTAACCGACCATTGACTTTCACAACAATACTTTCTACTCGAGAAAGCAAGAAAAAAGTGGCAAATAAGTTTGCATTTCACATTTTTAAAGGACCAATTTAAAATAAACATCTGCTGAGGCCGCATAGTCGCTGCGGGTTCTAAGCTAAAAGCAAGAGACTCTAAAACAAAAAAAGTTGCATGGTGATTATTTCAATTTAGCTGGGACGCACTACTCATGGAAGGCTTAGTTTTTAAATAACTAGTCAAAGCAAAACAAAATTTTCTAAACAACTCCAAGAAGTTCAGCAACTTTTGTCAGAGCTTCGAAAAATAGAAGCTGCACGCAGCAAAAAAACAAAAACTGCATTTACTTATTTGCGACTCTTCCAGGGAGTGACTATTAAGAGTGAAAAGCTCTCTTTGAGATATCTTTTCTTTCTTTGTTTTATTCTATTTTTTAATGATTACCAATTATCATCAAAATTTTACTTGGTATTCCTTCATCTTTTGCTTAGATAATTAAATAGGTTTCAATCTAATGTGTATTATAGAAAAAAAAGATGTTTAGTTCATTTTGATTTTGTCATGTGGTGTTGTACGACATGGTGTCTGGTGGGATACTAGTTACTGTTCCTCCTAAAAAATTTCCTTATTCGGTAAATTTTGTCCGAGTACTTGGCAAAATTTATCATTACTTGGTTTATTTTGATTTTGTTTAAACATTACAATTTTGTAAGTTTTGGGGTTATTTTCTGGGTCAGACTTTTTTATGCGATCCCTATCCACCGCATATATATATATATATATATATATATATATATATATATATATATATATATATATATATATATATATATATATATATATATATATATATATATATATATAAACTGTGTTGCGAAATCAACTTTTTAAAGCTGCGTGAAGTTCGAACTTCTTTTTTCATGCGATTTTTTTATGCGGGCCCTATCTACCGCATAAGAACAGGTTTGGGTGTACTATGGTAATGAAATCCGTGCTATATTAGGGACCGAATGAAGTATTTGCTTTTTTGTTGTAAAAATAATGTAAATATAATGTAAATTGGCTCCAAGCACTTTTTCTTTGGCTGAATCAACCCAAACCTCCAAGCTGAGTTACACCAAACATTTTTTTTTTTTTTTTTGTAACTACACCATTGTGACGAACCACTTGTATTTGTAGCGAAATTCTTGTGTCCAAAGGTGCCCCACTTCCACCTGTCCCAAGGTGCACCATATACATACATACAGTAAAATTTTGGAATGTCATTCTGGTTATGCTTATCATTAAAAATATTACTATCTACAGTCAAGTGCCCATACTTGGGACATTTTGCCGAATTTAGTTTTGAGGGCTAAGTACACCTGTTGGTATTTTATCAGTAAAAAATAAATGGTGTTACAGAATAACTGAATAGTTATCTTATGAGGCTATGGGAGTTGTATTTTGATGTATCAGCTTTATGGAGCTTAACGTAGCAAGTTTGGAGCGTATTTGCAATTTATTTTTATGATTTTGAAAATTTCGAAAAAATATAGGATTTTTAAATATGGAAATAACTTTGGTTACCTACGCAAACTGAGCAGCATTAGCTTGACCTTCGTTCACAATTCATTTCGGCTATGTTCATGTGACTCATTTGGACAAATTCATTTCCACCCAACTAATTCAGTTGAACTTATTTTTAAATAACTTTGAGAAATTGCAAATACGCTCCAAACTTGGGACACTGTTCCTAGTTAGGGTACTAATGCATAAAACGTGTCTGCGAGGAAAATTGAGGAAATAAAGTGTATAATGGGATCGTTTCCGAAATTTTTAAAGTTTTTTTTTTTTTTTTTTTTTTTTGAAAGAACATGATTAAAAACCTAGGATATGACCTTTTTTAAACGATTTGACTAAGTTTAATATTGAATTAAAAAAAAAAAATCGGCGCACAGATTCAATTTCTTTTTTTACGTTTCTGCACATGACATCACAAGTGATGAAATGCCATTCACTGATGCCATTAGCGCAGAGCGCGATGTTTAATTCGCTTTCTTAGTCACATGTACTGGCAACGATATGGTTAATAGTAGGCGTACAGCGCAACGCTTAATTCGCTTCTGAATTATCATAACCTGGAAACGCGGCAGACTGCAAACGTAAACATTCAGTGCGCCTTTGGAATGCGCGCCAAAGTTCATCACTTGTGACGTCATAAAGACCACGCCCAATTTGAAAAGTCGAACATCTTAAAAAAATAATTAAAAATTAAACGTTTTGAAAATAAAAGATTTTCCTCGCTCTTTTTTTTTTTTTTTTTTTTTTTTTGCTCATTCTATCAACTTCGGTGACTAAAAGTAGTACTTTTGTCTGATGGAAACAACCACATTGAATTAAGAAAAAAGTACAAATTCATTTTTTTTTAAAATGATGACTATTCTGATGACAATAAATGTGTCATACCATAACAGGACAGAACAGTTGTCATTGCTGAAAAAATCTGAATCTATTGATGAGCAAAAGACGTTTTGCCAAAATATTACATGTATTAGTTCTACTAATGAAAATGAGTCTCAAACTATAAATGAGGTTAATTTATTCGTTGGTCAATTTCACGTACTATGAAGGACTGAAAATGAATGTGAAAAGATTTGAAATAAGGAATATGAAGAGCTAAAAATAAGATGTGTTAATAATTCTTTGTGTTGCAACTGGTGACAATTGCTTTTATGCTTCGAAATTTAATGGGGAAAGCAGAAATATTACATTCAAAAGAATTAAGAAGGCTAGGGAGACAGTCAATATTTTCAGGGGTACATTCTGAAACCGTTGAAAGTTTACAAGATCATATTATTTCTATCTAATGATATTTTTTTCTTTATTGGGTTGTAAAATAAATTTCTTTGAAATGATATTTGGTTTCCCAAACTATTATCTAATGCTGAATACATGAAAGAAAGATCAAAATAATAAGTGTCCCAAGTTAGGGATTGGGGTCTCTAACTTAGGACAATGAAATTTTTTTTGTTTTATTTTTGAAGGGACATATCTACACATCTGTACCTTGTCTTGAGTTGAAGTACTAAGCTACATCTTAAAAACAAAATACTTCGTTTGAATGGAAAACATATGATTAGTATGCTACTTAAGGTAAAAGTTCAAAACTTTCCCAAGTACGGGCACTTGACTGCACTAATTTTATAGATAAAGCTTGAAATTTCAGATTATTTCAAGATATTATTATTGAAAATTTCACTGCACAACTTATCAACCTTTTACATAAAAGTTATGAGACAGGTTTAAAAAAGAAAATTCTTTATAAATTTTATCTATTTCATCAATGGAATCAAAATTTATTAAACGGTTAGATCGTTCTGCCATGTATTTTACATCTGCGAGAACTAAGAGTTAATCTAAAATCTAGGGCAAAGAAGTAAGCTTTTCCGAGGCATACTATGTCCCAAAGTAAGCCATTCTCCCCTATACATTTACAAAATAATGAGGTGAACATTGATAAGTGTAACATGAAATATCCAACGTTGTTTAGCACAAACAGATTACACAATACACGTGTTTCGGGGCTTCAAGGAACCCCTTTTTCAATTCAAAGGTGTGAGCTTCTAGATGTAAAGACACCCAGTAAAAGTAATCTAGAAACTCACACCTTTGAATTGAAAAAAGAGGTTCCTTGAAACCCCGAAACACGTGTAATCTGTAATCTGTGCTAAACAACTTTGGATATTTCCTGTTATTCCTCGGCACAAAGATAATTATTTATTGCTTAATTGATAAGTGTATTGTAGTCATTCAGGGTATCTTTGAGCCAGTTCGGATAACTTTGAGCCAATTTATATTTTTCATAGTTTTGCATATTTTAAAATCATAAACAGCAGAAATCTTATTTTATGACTTTACTAAAAGATTGCATCACTGGGACTTCATAATTTTTTAGTGTTATTATCTGAGAAAAAAAATAAATAAATTGTCGCAAAAATATCCGGTTATAGGATACTAGCTGCTTTGTCCGACGTTGCACGGTCTACCTCGAAAATAAAAGTTGCGTAAAGTGACTTATTCTCAACAATCAGGTTTAAATAAAAGATAGTGTAAAATTTGATGCTTGTGTAAAAAAAGTGCAATTTTATGGCTCAAAATTAAATTTTAGAACTCTTTGAATTTCACAAAGCTAAAAAAAATTTAAGCTTTTAGCCCTCAAATAATTTGTACATAAATAAAAATCAAAGGAAAATTATAGTTCAAGTATCCCACACGTGCCTGTGGAATCACCTATCTACCAACTATAATTAAGGTCGACGGACATTAGATTCCTACAGACCAATAAAAACTTCTCTACTACCTTAGTTTAAATTAATCAGATATAGTTCATGCTTTAAAAAACCCAACACAATAGAGTAACTTCTTCACAAAAGCGAGCATTAATTTTAAATCAACGCGTGAGAAATCTGATAAATTCAAACAAAAAAAAAATCTTACAAATGCACTTGTGAAAGAACTAACAAATTATGTCCTGAGGCAGAATTTCGTCACGCTTGATACGCATAGAGTTCCGATGTTCTAAAAGCCATTGATTGAAGCTCTAAAATTAGGTACCTCCTATTCAATATATATTTTCCAGGAAACAGCCAATTATGCATCTACTCGAAAACGGGTCACAAATTAAAAAACGAGTGAAAGAACTAAATGAAAATACTAGTGAGCAGAAGAAGATGAAAATAAAAAAAAGGCCATCCGAAGTCTGAAGGAAATGCTCTTAATCTAACAAAGAAATTCTCGGACGAAAAAATTTGTATTCAAAGCAAAGGATGCAGAAGGCTGTCCTTAATGAACTTCAACGCCAAGCAGGTGGAATGGATGAATTACTCAAGTGAAGAAGAAACACTTTGCTTTGAAATAAGTTTCAGAGATAAAGATTCCGAACTCATTAATAATTTGTTAACTAAGATTTATAGAAGGTTAGGAAGTTGGATTACGACTTGAAAACTAATAATTTTTCAAAGAGGAAAAACAGAAGGGTTTGAAAATTGAATCTTTTAAAAGAATGTTTGATAGAAGAAAGAAAACCATATCTCTTATTCATGCATAAGAGAAAACAACTGATATTTTGATCCAACTTTCTACAATAAGCTCCCGATTATCCTCGGGGTAGATTATTCGTGAAACAACACTGTACAGAAAAAAACACTGTACACAATTTACTGATAAATTAAGCAATCGCAAGTAAAGCAATAGGGAAAAAAGAGAAGAATAAAGTGAAAGTGAAGGAATGGTCATTGGGCAACACGTAAGCGCGAGAAACTCATGAAACGGCTTTGTTGACTCACTACTATAGTACCGTAAAGTGGGCATACTTGAGCCTCCAGGGGCTACTTGAGTTTATGAGAAAAAAGTGTTTAAAATCCGTCCTGATCCCATATAACTCAATGTATAGACTTTTTCTATGATAGGTAGCAGTACCAGGCAGTACTAGGTAGAGGCTGGAGCATGAAACAAAGTTTCTGCTATTCCCACCTTTTTCTGAGGGAGGTTATGATTGCAAGTTGTCTAAACAGTTGTTTTTTGTGTCTGCAAACTTTCACATGTAAGTTCATGAAAACGTCTGATATTATCAAGGTCAAGATAGTTTTATGTTTGCAGTCTATTTCTTAATATAAAAATTTTCTGTGCGAACGTTTGTCACCAAAAGGCTTTTAAACGACTGGACCGATTTTGATCAAATTTTTTGTGTGTAATTAAGTTGTGGCAAGCATGGTTTCGAAGCGCGGTGGATCGAATCGGAAACGTTTTTGTTAATTAATTAATTAATTTAAACATTGGATGGGTATATCTCCCAAATGATTAATATTTATTTTAACCTATTGTTGAGCGAGAATTGAAATACATATTTAACCCGTTGCCAAAGGACAATAAGAAAGCCAACTCTGCTTTTTGTAATGAAATTTCCTACTGTGATATGTCAATTGAGAATAGATAAAACGTAGAGAGGGAGAGTGAAGCCTTCATTTCTTGAAAGCAACGATTTTAGGTCCCGAGATATATTTTAAAGTAAAGTACTGGTAAAGTTCACGCAAAACGTGTGTTCTGTCGTCGTAATTGAATCATGTGACCGGATCGGTGCTTAAGGTTTTCCTGACCAAATGATCAGAAAGTACCGCCCCCAGCAACATTTGTTTCTCGGCTCAAATCCATCTGAGTTTTGGCATCAATGTCAAGAATATTTTAATAATAAACTTTATTAGTTTGATAATCCTTAAAGGAAAAGGTGATGGAATTTAAAGACGAAACATTTTTTTTTCGGGAACATTTCGATAATTAGGGAATCTGGCGCGGTCATCTCATTTTTGGCATAACTAATTTTATTTTGGTAACCCTGCTGATTTATAGTAACCCTATGTCGATAGATAATTAATGTCTCTTTGTTTAGATCGCCAGATTCCCAATTATCGAAATTTCCTTTTTTTTTCGTCCAGATAAATTACAGTAGGGTAGTTCTGTGCACAAAAGATCAGTGCAGTGGAAGATCTTTATCTTTGGTGGAAAGAACAAATTAGGCAATATTTGAAGTTTTAAAAGTTTTCGTTCAAAAGATCGGACCGCTAATAGGTCGGAGTTAGCTTCGCTCACTGATCCGCTGGATTACAGTAACGTGGTTGCTTGGCGACTTTGGCTTTAAACAATAAAGTTGCGTGATCATTTTTTTTTTCATTTTAAAGCTACTGTTAATGTAATTTATTGTATTTTTTTGTTTATTTGGCGAAATATTTCGAATTGCAAAGAATTTTTTTTTTTTCGTTTTAAAGAGTGTTTCGTCACTTTGATTGAAGAATGTGTTTATTTTACATCGGGGGAGGGGGGGAGTGATTTTCGCTTATTCAGAGAACTATTTTTACCTTGATCATTTTTTTTAAACGATATCCTTTCGATTGTTTTGTTCTTTTTCATATGGGGGATGTTGCAGCGGGATGATCCGTTTGTTCTAGATGGGTAGTTACTTTTTTTTACACTTAATATCTGAGGATGCTTCTTATCCTTTGAGTATGGCCGAAGGAACAAACCATCAAGTACGGGAGAAAAAATAGTTAACAAAACAACTGATAGTTTATTGAAGTTTTTTAACTTTTCAATTTACGAAGTTTGAACAGAACAACGTCTGTCGTGTATTCTAGTTTCTTAATAAATAGCCAGTGTTTTAAGGTTATAGCTATATAATTAACACAGTAACTAATAAAAGTTAGTAAAAGTGCACTGATTGCCTTAAAAATGGGGCTACTTGAACATAGCGTTCTAACAGCCCCAAACCACATTTCATCACTAAATTATGTTAAGGTTTGTAATCTTTTTTAAATAAAGAGGTTAGGGTTACTATTTATACCAGTTTTCAGCAGATCTAGGGATAAAAAGGGTCCGAAAGTAAAAGAGAACCCCTTGAAGTAGGAAATAATGCGAATTATTAAGAGGTAAAATTACAGTTGTGTCCAGATTCAACTAATTCCTGTTATAGAGAGTGGCATCAGCCATAAGTATATCAACTCTAAAAAGGAAAATAAAAGATCGTTCACAAAACAAGTCTGGCATCCTGTAGTATTTAGTAGCTAGGAAGAGCAGGTATTAAATAACATCAGAGAAAAAAAAATCCACCCAAGTCGTTAAATTGAGGGGTTTTCATTCTTTCTAATGTTCAAATAATGAGTATTTCAATTAGTTTTAGCTGTAGTTAGATAATGTTTCTATTTGTGAAATAGTGTTTGCGTAAAAATATGTTTTTATATATATGTTAATTTTATACTAATTTATATAAATATAATTTGCATTTTATTTAAATAGTTTGCTCACTAGAATGCACGTTTTGAAATTATTTCTCTAAATCATTTGTCCTTCTTGATACCACCACTTGTTTTACAGATTTTTCTAATAGCTTTGCTGAGTGGGGCCAAGTAGCCCCAGCGAGCAGCTAGTTGAACCCAATCTTTAAAATAGAAAAAAATATAAGAAGTTGTTGTTTAAAAAAGGCTTCAGGTGGTGGCGGAACGTCTGAAAAGTGGTAAAAACCAAGGTTATCAGTCCACATTATGAGTTTAACAAAGCATTCAGAGTAAAACTCGCAAAAAGGATGAAATTTCGGGTCCAAGTAGTCCCACTTTACGGTAGTGTAGAGAGGCAAGATGGGGCACAGTTGGCTAAAAATCGGATACTAAAAATGTGCGGTCAAGAAAACAAAAAGTTTTTTCGCAGTAATGAACAAATATAAATGACTGATTTCTCCAAAAATTCCGGAACTTTTCTTTGTTGATTTTATTTTACTTTGTGAGGTGCAATTTAGTGAATATATTAGCTTATCTGAGTTTTATCGTAATTTACTTATCATCTTTATTGTTTTTATGCTCTCGGATATAAAAATTAATTTTGAATATACGTGCTGCAAATATTTTCACTGCACTATTATGTCCAACCAAGCGCGTGCACAGAAATTTTGGGACCCGTCACAAATGACTTTTCCGGGCCCCCTCCATATTGTTTACCCCTATATTTCACTCCTAGTTTTAAAAATATTGAGCCCCCTTCAGGCTCGGCCCCGGGCCAACAGGTGTTCCTCCTCCTCCTCCTTGTGCACGCCCTTGTGTCCAACACAATCTTTTTTTTTTCTTTTTAATTATCAAGGAGAGTTTTTGTCAAATTTGCCCCACATTTTGAGCACTTTTCGGATTATCCGCAATTTTCTTCATCCATGGTATCCACGCCAACCAATTCTTCGGATAATCAGGAGTGTACTGTATTTTTTTAAAAAATGGGGAACTTATATATATATACGCAGCTCAAATGGGCAATTCCCTTTTAATAAAACAGGGGTGTCCACTTATGGGGGGTCATGGCGCAGACTGCGCCATTGAAATTTTTTGGGGGTGGGGTATTTTCAGGGGTATTGTTCCTTTTTGGAGCGCTCTTGCTTTTTGAAGGGTCTTCGCGATATTTAGGTTGGTGCGCCCTTGCTCTGGGGGGGGGGGGTGCACCCATGATAGAAATATCACTTGTTGTGCAAAACACTCTGTAATAACATCAAAAATATTAGTTCCATGTTTTCATTGCATGAACTTGAAGAACATGAACTCTACTTCTATATAATTTAATTACGTTTAGGAGATTTTTTGAAACAGTAGGAGGGTGTTCTTGGGACACTTTTCCTATTTTTATTGTCAATTATTGAAATCAAATTTAAAATTTAAAAGTCACATTAAAATAGCCCAATATATTTCTATGCAATATATATATTTTTTAATTCCAACAGCTTGAAAATAAAATATTGCCAAGCATTTAAATTAAGAATTCCAAGCTGTCCCAAGGTACAACGTCCTACTTTACCTTAGGACACATCCTGTTGTACCATAGGAAAGTCTTCGTGATTCAGGAATTAGCCATAAACTTGAAGCAATTTTGAACCAAAACACAAAAAATATATATTTTTCGTGGTAATGAATTAAATCGTAATTAATGAATATTAAATTATGAATAACGAATTTATGAACTATTAGCGAATAGTCTTAATGAACTATTATTTATCTAACATAAAATGTGTTTAAAAGACTTCAGAAGATTAAAACATTTTTCCATGTTTCTAAGCATGTCTCAATTGTTAAAAACCATGCATATGTTGAACGTTTCCTAAGGTACAATATGTTTGGCTGTCCCAAGGTACAATCTCTGCGTGGTTTAAGAAAAACCAAAATGGTGGTCCTTCCAGATGTACAAGGGCAGTTCTCAAAAGGTGGGAACAAAAAAGTTAACTTTGAGCAATTTCAAAAATTTTCAAATTTGACATCAATTTTGCTTTTATTCTACAGCATGCATACTTAGAACACAATATATGAACATGAAAAGACAGCAGGTATTTGTAAAAAGTGTTAATTAGCAAATCAAATCAGCACTCTGTAGGTAACAGATTTTGGACATTGTTGTTCTGTAGGTAACGGATTTTGGACATCATCATAATGTAAGTTTCACCATTTTTGACAATTGTTCATCTGATTTTTAACTTTTCCAATGAAAATTTTATTTACTACTTTTTGAATTTTGAAATTTAATAATAAAGAGGATATTAATGAAGTACTTAAATGGCTATACACACTGCTCTTTACATATAATAAAGTTTTGGAATGATTTTGAAGAAGTTGATGAAAGGTAAAAAAAAAAGCTTCATGGAAATAACTGTACAAACTAGTAGCTTCTTTTATTAAATAACATTTGTATTTCTCTGGATTATTAACTTTCATTTCTGCAGATATTTTCTAAACTTAGAATGTACTTCTACCAGAACCTCACTTTTTGTTCTACTTCTAGGAGACATAATCTCGTGTGAGCATTAAACTTTGCAATAAATCCTTTTGCAAATAGGTATTAAAAATCAATAATGACTTCAAAAAGCATATAAATACAAAACAAATTCCATAAAAGAACTTAATCAAATTGTTTAAAGCACTTTTTCAAAACATGTTGTTATTTCAAAAGGCTTACTATCTCTCAAATCTCAAGATAGAATGAAAATTACCAACTGATATTTGTTTACAAATCAACTGCAGACGATTTTTTTTTAACTCTAAAATATTAAAAATAAAAAAATTGCTAGCGCAGGTGATAAAGTTGCCAAAACTGGTGCAGCTGACGATAAACTACATTTGTCAAACTGGAATTCCCCTCTGGTAACCTTTAGCTTATTGTATACTGTGTTGTCGCTAATGGAGGTTTGCTTGGCGATTTTAGCGCAAAATGGCTTTTGTTACGAACATAACCAGCCATGTTTCTACTGTAATTTATGTATTGTTCAATGTGTAGTAGGACTCGACCGGCCGATGCATCGGCGCCGATGGTTCAACAATTTAGCCATCGGCATCGGCCGCCGATGCTAACTTGCAGGAAACATCGGCCCATCGGCCTTAAAAACATCGAAAAGCCGATGGATTGGCCGATGTTTTCGAAAAAAATGAACTTTGCTGTTTTACTTTTTAATACAAAATAAAAAGAGTTATTGTTTTCATATAAAATTGTTTACTTAAATTTCAGTATGAATTTCTACTTTAATCACACCTGAAAGAGTTTTTAATACTGCATTGTGGTACCGAACAAGTTAATTCTTGCGTTGTTTTTTGCGGCTGGATGTACGTATGTATCTCATAAGTCAACTCAAAAATGGTAAACGGTAGAAGGTTGAAATTTCGCATGTGGGGGGTGTGCGTACGTTCCAGTTGTGCACTTCCCGTTTTCTTTTCGATCGGGTGTTCTAAAAAGCCTATTTACTAATTTTTGTTGTGGCTATTAATTACTTATTTCAATGCAATACTAATATAGCGTCTCAGACTGACGATCATTTGGTGATATATTGTTGAATTGGAGACCAACTTGGAAACAAATATGAGATGTCGAAACCGGCTTGTTACATTCCCGTTGAACCGACGGTAATTTTTAATTTTTCGATATTTGTAATATGAATCACAGTAATGCAGTCTTTTCTGTATCGGTTCGGCGGTGGTACAAGTTTGAAGACCGTCGAAATACATTTTGGGGTCCTATTTCTCTGG
Organism: Uloborus diversus; assembly: GCF_026930045.1. Classification (NCBI taxonomy): domain Eukaryota; kingdom Metazoa; phylum Arthropoda; class Arachnida; order Araneae; family Uloboridae; genus Uloborus; species Uloborus diversus. The sequence continues at coordinate 187,629,845 of NC_072733.1, forward strand.
CACGGAAGTTGTAAAACATTTACCATAAGCATTTTTGTAACTGCTACGGTGCCCCTAAGGTAATGGGGCCTGTTGCACAATTGCAACATTTGCTATATTTTAAGTCCGCCACCACACGTCAAAACAAACTCGGGTACAAGTTTTAAAAGGGTTCTTCTGCTCAATGTTTATGATTATTTTAAACTCAATTTTTTTACGATTATTTTTTGTATTTCCGAGAACACTTGCGTGCCCCCTTCCCCCTCCCTCTATTTATGAAAATAATTTCTAGTTGTACTTCCGAGTCGTTTTAAACTAACACCATTCAATAAATTAGATTTTTTTTTTCAAACTTTATCTATTGTTTAGGATGAATTTGGAGCATTAATGTGAGAAATTGATTAAAGACGTTTTGAATGGTGACATAATTCGGAACATAATTTCTTTTCTCAGCAAAAAAAGTTACTAGCTTTTATAAAAAAATGCAAACTTTTCTACTCATAAATTTTAAATAAGTATAAAAATATTCCTATTATAATTTAATAGTGTAATTTATCTGTTACTCTTTTTGTTTAATTTGATTACTAAAAAAATGTCTACTTGCAATCTTTCCACTTTAATTGCGTAATTTGTTGACGGTTTCATATTTTGAGCAATCACGATTGCTTATTGTTCTCATTTGACCGTTTTTGGTGTCCGTGCCTTTTTCAACTTGGACCAGAAGCCTTTGCAGCACCACCGCCCACCGTCCTCTGCTGGCGGCGCGGCGCGGCTGCTCCGGTTTTGAGCTATCCGATCTGTTGGTCGGAGGTGTCCATGTCCTACACACACGCACGTTCACACACACACACATACACGACTTCACACACATACGCTCACACACGCCTACGTGCATACACGCAGGTCTACGCACACACAGAACTATGCACACGTAACCGCCAGGGAGGAGATGCAGGCTTGGGAGGGACAGGAGCCGTTTCTAGAAACAATAACTCCAATGAGTAGGGTCCTGTCTCAGTTCGTGATTGCGAAAAACATAATTTGGTTTCAAAATTTCAGAATTCAAATTAATTTTCTTTTTTATTTATTCTTTTTTTAAATAATTAAACAATGTAATTTAAAATTTTTTAACTATGCATAGTGTATCTAAATCCATACATTATTATATTATAACTAAAATTTTAGTTATGTGCTCAATTTAAAAAAAATAATCAATTGGTTATTTAACAGTGTCTGTTTTTCTTCCATGTTTTCCTTTCTTTTTTTTTCGAATTCGCTCTTTCACTTTCCTCATACAGCAATCAAAAAAGGAGAAGCATAACTACACCTTATACAGATTGTACGTAGTACGATCCAAAAGTTCGGGGAAAAGCTGTATAAACCCTTACCCAGAATAGTTCACATTATCGAAGCACATCCACCTTCAAAGGGTCACCTTGAGTGACTATTTACTTCAGTGAATGGTCATATAACTTTTGGTAACACTTCTGGAAGCCATTTTTCGCAATCTTCTGTGATGCAGCTTTATCTTTTCCTGACGAAAGAAAGCGGCGTCCATGCAAATGTTTGTTTGTTTTTTTTTTTTGCTGAGAACAGGTAAAAGTCACACGAGCTAAGTCCGACGAAACGTTATGCTATTTGTTTGTCATATCAGAGAATTTGACCAATCGAACCGTGCATCCTCAACATGAAAGTCGCCTGCTTCCCCACGATGAAGTTAGAAGCAGCAGCGCAAGAGCCTTTTCAGGAGGTTGCGAAAAATGGCTGACAGGAGTGCTTCTAAAAGCTATACGAACGTTGGCAGAAGTGCACAGTCGTTCAAGGTGTCTATTTTGCAGATAGATGTGCTTCGGTAATTATTCGGTAATTATTCAGGGTAACGTTTTATACAGATTGTCCTCGAACTTTTAGATAATACTACGTACGTATGAGTTTTCAACTTACTATTTCATAACGTTTTTGAGTGACGCAAGTGTACGAGCATGAAGACATCACAAGAGAACTTGCGATAATTAACTGAGGAGTTGTTCAAAATGAATATTTCGGTCATCTATGTGTTCTTAGGTACATATGCATGTACAGATGTGCCGAAAAAACTTGTGAAGTTTAAGTTGGGTGGTCGTAAAATAGAAATTTAGGTCAAAATCTGATTTTTTTTTTGTGATTACAATTCCCTATTTGTAGAAAGGAAGTAAAGTGAAATGAATAAATGATCTTTTAAATCCCTAGCAATCTTAGTAATTTATTTCCGTTAGTTTTTTTTTTTTTTTTTGCCATCGGCCAACGGCATCGGCCATCGGCCATCGGCAATCGGCCATTTGGAGAAAACAATCGGCCATCGGCCAACAATCGGCATCGGCCCATCGGCCAAAAAATGCCATCGGTCGAGCCCTAATGTGTAGCGTATTAATTATGCAAAATACCAATGGATTAAAGAAGATAACATTATAATAACCTTTTTTATTGAGGTTAGAAGACAGTGGATCATCAAAAATTATGAATAAACGGACAGAATTATCGGAGTCAAGATCGTAACGCCATTTGGACATTTCACATGTACGTTTAAGAAAAATCATTTTTCTTCTAAGATACTGCATAAAAGCTTATGAAAACACTTTCAAGCAATTAAAAATTGATTCTGAGGATCGATAAATATCTTTAAAACGAAAACATCATATACTTAGTTCTCAAATAATAGCATTGTAAAGATCGTAACTTTTGGACATACATCAAATTTCAAACTTACGTTTTTTAAAAATCGTTTACAAAGTAAATAATCTATCTTTACTTTTGTTATTTGTGTAAAATATTAACAAAAAGTTATTCAGTGTAAGATTCATACCTTTAATTTTTTTTTTTTTTTTGAAACGTATGGAAATAATTAAAAAAATTTTTTTTTTAATGGTACATTTGCTCAGTTAACGTTTTGGTATGTCCAAAATTTTGCCTTTTAGCAAAGAAAATATTTTTTAAAGGGCATTTGAAGAGCATTTTTTCCATAATTTATGTCAATTCTTGTCTCTATACAGTATTATAGTTTACCTCAAAAAATTGTGAGTTAATTAAAATGAAAGTTATTTGGTGTTGAAGCTTCAAAGTGGAGGTCTGTGTTTGCTCCCACCTTTTGAGAACTGCCCACTACCATTATTTTCTCATTACCAAAATATTTAAAGTACTTCTCTTTTATAACAAAATAAATTTCAGTTGATTAGTTTTACAAATACAATGACAGAAAATGAAATAAAAATGGAGAAAATATGTACTTTGGAGTCATGAAATTTTCTTTCGTTCAGAAAATCGTCAATTTTACTCATTTGATGCTGATTGTTACTACGGTACCATTGAGTGGTGAAGGTAATTATTAGAAATTACCACAAAAACATGCCTCCAAAGTACAACATTCTCCCCTTCTTTTATATTATAATATTTTTTGGCTCAGTAACGGACTTATGTCATGAGATACGTCCGTTTTAATAAAGTAATGGGGAAGTTATGGCGTTGTCACAAAAAATTACCTTTAAGAAATATTATTTATCGCACATTTTTTTTCGAATTAAGTAATACGAAGAATCTGTTGCATGCATTTAGAATTCAGACTCATTGAAACGTCAGTATAAATTATTATGAATAGTTTTGCAACTTATTTTAATGTTCACCTGAATAAAACTAAGCTGAAAGTGAGTTATTGCGTGATTAATACTCTAATTAGATAAATTGGTGATATTTTGAAGTGAAATAACACGAAAAATAAGAGAGTTATAATAATTAAATGTTAAAATACATCACTATCCAACTAAATTGTGAGGAAGCATTGCGGAAGTTATGTTAAAAACGCAAAATGTGTTAACATTTGCAGAAATTTTAAGAGAATCAGGAACTTTTAAAAATTAAAAGACAATGTTTAAGATCCCGGCTGTAATCTTCGATTGCAAAAGGTTTAATTTATCAGTATGAAATTGTTTTTTTTTTTCTTGATCCCTGTAATTCTTGTACTAGAAATTTAATGAAATAATCTGTAAGAGAGGACTGCTGCATTTTATCCATTCAAAAAAAAGATATAATAATCGCAATGATGTAACTTCCAAAAAGTTCAAATTCCACGAAGTTTGTACAGGCAAGGCCTTTGACAAACACTGGAATTTAGTTCCCATGCCGGGAATCGAACCCGGGCCGCCTGGGTGAAAGCCAGGAATCCTAACCACTAGACCACATGGGATTGAATAACGGTAGAATAACAAGCATTATAATGCATTGTGGTTTTTCAAAACCCCTCTGCTTTCCCGTAGGTGTGATTGTAAAGTGATGACAAATTTTAGTTTTGTATATTCTTGCTGATGCGAAAAGTTTTAACCTTTTTGCGCAAAAAATAACATAATAATCTTTTGTTAAAGTACACAAACATAACATAAAATATAACTACGTAAAATTCGTCAAATTTGCAGCGAGTTTCACGCTTGTGTTTCTGGGATTCGAAGTTATAACATGAACGCCTCAAGTCTCACTATTCTGTATTGTAAAAGGGCAGGGGTGCACACAGAGGGGGATTATGGCGCCATAAAAATGGGGGGGGGGTATTTATTTAAATTTATAGATTGGTTATTTGTAATTTAATTCATTTATTTTAATTTATTTTATTATATTTTATTTACATTTTATTTCTTTTATTTATTTAGTTTGTGTGTGCGTCATTGGCGTAGCACAGAACTTTTCTAGCAAAAAAATAATAACGATAACAGTAAAATTAAAAATAAATAAACAAATAAATAAAAAGTATTTTAAATAAATAAAGCATATTTAAAAAATAAATAAAATAACAAAGAGAGCTAGAAAATAAAAAATAATCAAGGGAAGGAGGGTTGAAAAAAAAATGAAGGGGGGAGGGATTTGCGCCATTGAACTGGGGGGGGCACCCCTATAAAAGGGGGTCATTGAAACCTCGAAATACGTGTTTGCAGTTCTCTGCGAATTCGTACGGTTTTGCGTTGTTGTATTTCCTTTTCTTTTTCTACACAAAGTGAAGTGATAATAGTTCTTCCTTGGCCAACTTTAAATTGACGAAGCAATTTAGCGTTCCAATTTCTTTTTCAACTTTAAGTTATGGCTAATTTACCAAAATTGATCTTAACCAACTCTATTAAGTTTATTCAACACATCTTTATATGTAAAAGTAAAATATGTACCTATAGGCTTTCAATAAATTTCACAGATGTAATTAGTTTGTTTTTTGTTTTAAAATTTTCCGTTTTGTAGATTTAAAAGACAGTTAACATCTCATAAATGGATTTACAAAAAAAAATATATATATATATATATTCAAACTAAAAATTTACATACTTTATCAAGTTAAACCCCCTAACCCCTTTTTTTAGATATGCTTGATTTAAATTTAAATAAAAGGGATGAGTCCCACTTACTCCTTATTATGGGGTAAGTGGGGCACCCATCTGATTTTAAAAATAATTTAACCGTTCAGAATATTTAAAGCATCATTTTAGAAAATAATGATGAACTTTTGTTTATTAATAATGTCTAAGATAAAATAAGACAATAAGAAGTTTCAAAAACGAATTGTTCTCAGAAGAGGTCCCACTTACCCCAACCAACCCTACATCAAAGGAAAATTTGCTGATTTTCTTACTTAAATTGTAAATGCATACACAGAAAAAAAAGAGGAAAAATATACAAAAAGGAAAAAATAAAATTTTAACCCAAATAATTGGTTTGATGATGTTTTAGCTAAGTTGGATAATTTTTGGTATTTTGAAAAAGGAAAGATACTGACAGGTGATGAAATTAAAAGGCTAGATTTTATTTTTCTTTCTATTTGCATGCAGTTTTAAATATCAAACAATTAATGTTTTACTAGAAATGCATTATTAGTGGCAAAAATAATTTTCCGTTTTAAAGTAAAGATTGATTTCAATGGCATTTTTAAAAGTAAGTAACGAATGGTACATAACATGAAAAAAAATTGTTATCATACAAAAATGAAGTTTTTTTTTCCAACTTCAGCTATCTTACGTCAATCTAAGCAAGAAATTGACGAAACATTGTTGAGGGTTCAGCAACATATCTAGCGCCTTCGTTGTAGTACTTATCTTTAAAGCAAAAAATTAAACTATTTGTAACTTGAATCATTGTTAACAATATGATATAGTAGAACATGCTTGCCACCATATGCTCTTGAGTTCTGTTACGACATTTCAGACTTTTATTAATTTCATCATCATAGTATTTTTTTCAAACTAATTTATTAACTAAAAAGATTAACATTAAATGTGAGTATTGAGCCTAAAATTATTTTGAAGATAAGTTAATAGTAGACGGACGTTGGGGTATCTGGGAACATGGACATTGACAAAAGGTGATAAGAGAAGGAACATTTTATGAAGCTTTGCTCTAAGTTATCAATTGCTCAAAATTCCTATTCTAAAGGAAGTATTAATATAACCTTAATCAGTATCGTATTAAATATATATTTGCCATATTTTTACAATTATTTCATTTTTAAAGGTTATTTTTGAGTCAGTTTCCAGTTCTTTTTTTAAAATTAAATATTTATTTATTTATTTTTAAATCTTTTGCATTACACTCAACTGAAAGAGTGATGCTACTCATTAATTTCAAAATGTACACATGACCGTTTCTTTTTTATAATGTGATAAGTATTTGCCTGCAAAATTAATTGTTTTTATTCTTTCACGCTATAACAAAATAATTACCTTTGTAAATATAATTTTAAAATAACTACAACAGTCTGCTGTTCAAACATGATATTACTAGAAGTCTTCCGAAATAAAATAAAATTATTTGAAAAACGAATAGTACCTCGCTTAGTTACTAATTAATCAGAATAAAAAGCAAAAACGAAAGGACATAGATTAAAATCTGTACTAGCTGTGTGCCCGGCGTTGCACGGACTCCCTAAAAAATAAAGAGATGTCCAGTTGATGTTTTTGTAGCACTCTGACATCAGTTTCTAACGCGCTAAGGAATAAATAAATGAGCGTAATGCAGGGTTTGCGAAACACCAATAAAACGTTTAAATCTATTTAACGCTAATAATAGTTATGAAATATACAAGTTAAGAGTATTTTCAATTAGCACAAAAGATGAAAATATATGCATTAATAACTATAGCCTGTGTTCATTTGAAGCAATGTTGCTTTGAATTTCATCTGATAGACTATATCTGAAATATTTATGTACAATAACAATCAGCTTTTTACATAAAATGTCACATATTGCTTGTTTGATTACGTGAAACTAATACATCAAGACTTAAAAAATACCAATATATATTAATTTAATACCAAGTCATCCGATTCCAATTAAGCTTTAGTTAAAATCATTAAAAGCAAACTTTTTTGTTCAACTCTGTTTCATTTAAAGGAATTCAAACAATCTTAATTTAACGTGTTCTTTTCACTATACAAAATGTATTTCAAAAGTAAAAACAAGAAAGAAAAAGAGTTTTTATAATTCGAAAACTCACCTATGTGAAGGGGAAAAATACAAAAAAAAAAAAAAAAAAAAAAAAAACATAATTAGTCGCACATCCTAAATTTAATAAAATATGAGACTGGTAATGATTAACTTGCACTACAATAAATAAAAATAACTGAAGAAATAACTTTCATATGCTGAAAAGAGTTAACAACGTGGACTGTAGAAAATAAAAAAGGGCAGACGATAAATAAAGGTTATATCCGAAAAGAGCAACCAATTACTCAGATGGTTGTTTTGATTACGTCAGTCCCACTGAAACAATTGTTAAAATGTTATTTATTAACAAAAATGTAAAATGGCAACAGAAAGAAATTCGCAACTCCAATAAACTATAGATGGCGCTGCAGAAACTGTCTAATGGCGGATGAAAAAGGTAAGACAAACAAATGCTGTAACTTATAACTTGCTTTGACACTTAGTGAATGACAGTAATTTTTCATCCTGTTTGTAAGAAGTTTTCTTTTCTATTCTTCTGAAATTACATTACACCACTAACTGTCCGAAGCCTGCCCTAAAGAAAACACGTGGAATGAAATGTTTTACCTTTTTCTTTAGTATTGTTAATCACCGCAAGGTAGCGTATTCGAGCGCTAGAGTTGCGAATAGAAATCATTGCTTAGAATAAAAGAGAAACGAAGATAATTTTTACAATAAATTTCTAAACGAAAAAGTTGCTTTAAAGAGTAGTTTTAGGATTTATATATCAGAAGGAAAGATAAATTAAACTAATTTAAAATAAAATTCTAGATGGAAATGTTGTTTTAAGATTTGCATAGCAGCCGAAAAATTCCCTTTTAAAACAATTATTAGAATTTTATTTGCTCACATGCAAAATGACAACAAGAAAGAAATAAAAATTCCCAAATAACGTAATGTTAATCAACGTTTTAATTAATATCTGCGCTAATTAAAGTCTTACAATTACGAGATTGGTCCTATTGTTTTCTTCGGAAGTTTTCAAATCGATTGGTACCTGGTTTGACTCTCGACTCGCAGTGATTCTTGAGAAGTTCTATTTTCAGATGGACAGACAGACGGACGTGAACAGATTTTAATAGTATGGATAGTATGGTTTAAAGCTTACAGCCAGCGAAATAGGAACCACATTGTAATTTAATGGCTACTCCGTGTCCGGCATAAAACTTCGATTTGCAAATGATTATAAACTTCCTTTTACTCTCCGGACATAATCACCCCGATTGTTTAAAGTTGCTTTGAAATTGCAAGAGTGTTACTTTATTTGTGCACCGGTTTTATATTTAAAACATCGGCTGCCTTATTTTGATGACAGAAAGGATAAGGGTCCTAGCGAGCCACGAACGTACTAAGTGAAGAAGATTTAGATTTTAGTGAAGAAGATTTTGATAGATATTTTATTCAAGTAATTATTAGTTAAATATGAAAAAAACTGTTATGCTTTGATATTATATTAAAGCATGTATTATTCCCCAACAACATTTCTGAAGGCTTTGGTTAGCAAGAAAAAATAAAAAAAATTAGCGTTACGCACGGAAATTTTTTTCGAGGATTGCCCAATTGCTCAATGCATTTACACATATGTGACATTTTTAGATATACATTTGTACATTAGTATTCAAAGAATTTTAAACTTTGCTTTCTATTTTGATATAGTATTTAAATACATGAGACCATTATGTATCATAACATAAAGTATCAACTTTCTGAAAAAAAAATGTGCTTAAATAATAATGATTTGTACTAGTTGTGGGTGTAATTGTACAGTCACGCCAGGAACACGAACAAGTCATTATTTTTGAAACACAAAAAATCAATTTAGAAAGTTAGTGCTTAATGTAATGATACATAATGATTTATTTTTTCTGAAAGTTAAAAGACAAAAAGTAAATGTCCGTGAATTAAGTAAATTTTTGCGTAAAAATGTCACACACGGCCAAATAGATTCAGCATAATATTGTTTAACATAATGACACTGTGTACAGCAGAGAATGTAATTCCAAATTGAAAAAAGAAAGATCATATAATAATGAAGAATAGAAAAAAAAATGAAAGGTTTTTTTTTTCTTTAATCCGGAATTGGAAATAGTAAATTTTCAACAGATCTCTAGTGCGGTTAAAATTGGTCAAATTTTCTTATGGTTAAGATTTGAGGGGGCTTCTAAATGGCACGCAAGCACCATGCATTGAATATTGCACGTTTTCCCCTTTTATGGAGCTAAAATGCTTTACAAGTTTCGAATTTCGGAAATAAACTAATAATTCGCTTTAAGTAGGAATATTAAGCAGCGTAAAATCCATTAATAACAAAGGGCAAAATATGCGTTGCTAAACTTAACTGTAATTTTCAGTTCTCATTACTTAAGTACGCATTTCATTCCTTAACAGACTTGAATTATGAATGCATCATTTCAGAGGCCAAACAACTTTCAAAGAGCCATTAACTTTAACATATGTATATTCAATTCTGGTTAATAATGCGAAAGGATTTAAAGCAGATATGCCGTTCTGGGTTTTGTTGTTAGGTGTACTTGAATTTGAGAGATTACCATTGAACCATTTAATAACTCGAGCCATGTACAAGATCGTTCAAATTGCTAATTTAGAATTCATAAATATTTGTTCATAGGCCGTAATTATCTGTAGGAATGCAATATTGATGGACTAATTATGCTTGCTTCTTCATGGATTGGTTCTATTCTTTTAGTAGTTCAAGTCATAAATTTATTTAATTCGTCACACAAGAGACCATTTGTACTTTAACAAATAGGAATAAAGATGAAATATAATAAATGCTGGTCGTTTTAGCTAGAGACTATTCAAAATCTTCTGAGTATTGGTTAAGAGTTAATATTAAGATTTGAATGGAATCATCAATATCAGTGGTTCCCAAACTTTTTCAATTCGCGGCACCTTTTGAAGAATTTGAATTTTCGCACGTCATCACCTATCTCTGTTATATTAAATGTACTGATACTGTAGACATTTTGTGGCACCCCTTGCTCTGTCTGTGGCACCTCAGGGTACCACGGAACCCACTTTGAGAAAAATGATCTATATTGTTTCTTAAAGGGTTTTTTTCTTTTTTGTGAAAAATAAGCAACAAATTCCAATAGTTGGTGGTTTTTTAAAAATTCGATTTATTTTGTTTTTACTAAGAATTATTTCAATGTATAGCATCTCGCGAGGGTGGCCTCATTTGCTCAGTTGATTCGAACGCCGTAAGAAAGACGTGAAGTTCATGGGTTCGATCACCTGTAGGCCAGAAAATATCGTTGTTGAATAACCTATTTTTCTCCGCAGAATTCTGATCCAAATTTTCATGGAGATAAACATAATATAAATTTTTTTAAGATTCAGAACCACAGTTATGTTGTTGCATCAATATGAGAAAAGAAAGGTTTTACTTCAACATAGTAATCTCAATATAACTTTTGAAAAATGCCTTTTTGAAAAAACAGAGGCAGCTTTTTAGTTTTTCTTTTTTTTTTTCTTATTACGCATTGGGTTAATGCATAGCATCCCGAGCTGGAGGCTTATAAGCTGTGTTGGTTAGTGCGTAATGCATGCTAATCATCTGATGGTCGTGAATTCGATCATGGGTCAGAAAATGGATTTTTGAACGACTTTTTCCTCGGGTGAATTCTGATAAAAATTTCCAAGAAAATGTAATCTCAACTTATTGCAGGAATCTAAACCACAGTTGTGTTGTTGCAATAAAATCAGAGAAGAAAAGCGTTTCTTTCCAAGGTAAATTGCCTTATTATTATTTCTTTCTTTCTTTTTTTTTTTGCTTTCTTTAATACTTTATAAAATTACAAAACTAAGGCATCAAGTTTTTTTTTAATCGCATGAGAGAAAAAAAAAGTGAAAAATATAATTCTCGTTTTGACCTTTTTTCGGAAATTACTCTTAGAAAACCGTACAATTGAATTACCGCTGTCAATCGCGGTAGCAAGTATTTCTTCAATGAAATAGAATTGGATATATATATATATATAACGGAAAAATGCTCTGTAAAGTAAAATTCTTTTTAATAATAAAATATATTCAGTTAACTTCAGTTCAAGAACTGCAAAACATCGAGTAAAACAAATATTCGAGTAAAATGAATTGAGTTCGCAAATGTTAAAACATGTATGGAACATTTCTTAAAGAAACACAAGGGATCAATGTTCTGATTAATGAATAGTTTAACCAAACTTTAAAGTTTATAGGAAAATAAGTTATAAGTAAGAGTCATTACTTAAAAGCTTTTTTTTTTTTACGTAACATTCCTACATCGTTTCACAATGTACGCGTAATTAATTGGAAACAACTAATGGGGAAAAATGAACAAGTTTTGTTGTAAGACAAATCTTGGGTGATGCGTAAAAGTCATTCCAAGCATTAACAGGAAGATTGAGTGAAAAAATTTAGAATAATTTTGCTTTTCGTGACTAGTGATTCAAATTATTTACTGATATTCATTTCAAAAAATAAATCAATGAAAATAATAAATAAAAACATCTTAAATACTATTACCAGTTTGTTTTTATCGCAAGGATTTATTCGTGTTTCATTTTTTTTTCAATATGAAACTTTTTTTATGTAATTATTATTTTTAACTATAATTTTTAGGGCTAGTAACGATTAAAAAAAGCGGTTAAAAAGATGACAAGTTAAAAAAACGGGTAAAACGCTGTTTTTTTTTTTTTTTTTCTTTTTCTAAATGCATTTTATTAAAATATATTGGTCTTTTCTAGTATCCCGGGAGACGGTAAGGTTTTCCCCGGAAATTCCGCAAAAAGAGAAAATTCCACAAAATAAGCCACCCTACTTAAGTGTATGGATAAAGCATTTCTGCTTTTCTTTCGCAACTGTTGTTTCTCTTTTTGCTGCAGTGTAAATGAAATAAAAGTTCAGCAACATTGTTTTATCTTTTTTTTTTGTGAAGCAGTTTTAACCTAATATTAATGTTTTTCTAACTAAAAGCTTTAAATTATTGAACATTTATTAAGAACACAACCTTACATTAGTTTGAGTATGCTTTATATAGTAAATTAAAAGCATAAGATTCCTACGTATTCTTTGTTGTATTAATAGTAAAGTTTGTTAAAATAAAATTAGGCTGATATATCAAACTTTATACACAGAAGCATTCATCTCGCAGAAATTTTAGTTAAGTTTCTTGAAACATTTAACATTCCATAAAATATATTTATATCAGGTGTTGACAAATTCCTTAAAAAGCTTGGATCCAGGCTGAAAAGTAAGGCTTATTTCTCAAAACTCCTGCATTACATGTATCGTAGTTGGTACATGATACATCGGTCTGCTGATTTTTTTCTAAATTTCATTCTGAGTTACAAATTGAGCACTTTGAAATTAGAGTGATTTTCTGTTCTTGCATTAATTAAAAGTTCAAGTTTTCCTGAAACATAGCAGAGTGTGTAGCGTTCTATTTAAAACTGAAGTTAAAAATCACAGCAATAAAAAAACATGTTTTTTTATCTTATAAAAGGATTAAACTCTTCGAAATGGTGCCCTCAATTACATAGCTAAATGGCTGTATGAACAAATTTTTCGGTTTTTTTTAAAAAATTTTTATGTTTTTGCCATTCTATTTTACTTTAGTTTTGTTTTCAAACATACGTACTTGATTCTCCGTTGAAGATAAAGATTCCGCTGAAGTACCATATGACTCTGATTGCTAACGAAAAAACTTGTTTATAATTGAAGTGTTTCAGTTTTGATATCATTGCTGCGCTTAAAAATAACGTTATAGCTCCTTTCTTTTAAAATAAATGGTATCCAACAATTCGAAGGAAATCATTAAACCGTGAAATGGATTTAGGTAAGAATTAAAATATCCCATAATCAACACTGAGCGGTCTTTAAAGAAAAAAATCAGAAGGCGATAATACTAGCTGTAAACTAAGATTTAGTTTAACAAAAAAAAAACGCGGGGGGATGGGAGAAAAGCTTTGTTGGATTAAAGAAGATTATGTATCAGACATTAATTTTAATGATGAACCTCTAAGAGGAATGCCCGTAGCATTTTCAAATTATTTTGAAATGGAAAACTTTTCTGCTTCATATGAATGGATTGTAAAAAATAATAATAATTGCAAAATGGCTTGGCAACTCATGTATTTTCCAGTGCAAGTGCATGAAGGCACTGTTGAACAATGGAAAGAAATATTGTCTACTTTAACAAAATTGCTCACAGCGAAAATTGTCTTCTGTTGTGACGATTTTTTTTTAAACGACAGAACCTTAACAGAAACCAAGTTCCCGATACTGAAAACTGCAATGAAAGTAGCTTTTTTTACGACGATGTTCCAGCACTTCATGCAGCGTGATGTGAGCACTATCCACACATTGTAACAACATATTGCAACAGTTCTTTGTTTTCTGTTTACGTATTCTATCCGATTGGAAGCAAATATCTGAATCGTCAGCACCATCATCGTACAGTTGAGTATGAATCATTGAGCTGGTGTCACATGCTCAATAAGTGAGCAGTATGAGCCTTCGTCGCCATGTTGAACTTGAATGCATTATAATTAGCTTAGCAAAGCACTACAGAAATAAGATGTAGCATTCTATGACAAAACAACTGCAAAGTAATTACGTAAGGACACAAAAACACCTCTCTTCCCTCGCATTAACTATATCCTTGCTATAAATTTACAATAATGTTTTTAATTTCACTTATAAATATTTGGGTGAGCGCGATTGCCCACTGAGTGTCGTTACCTTACTTTCTCAAAAATAGTTCTCGCGTTTATTCCGCTTTGGTTCGGCAACTTTTCATGCAGAGCTTTTAGTGCATATTGCACTAAATGTGATTGATTAAAAATAAATGTGAGAAAAGAAAATTGATTTTTGAATACATAAGGTCATTTTTGAACGGCTTAAAAATGTGTAGTATGGGCATCTGCGAGTGAATCTCTAAGAATTTCACCTAAAAAGGCGATAACGCTTGAGTCAAGTATTTTATGCATAAACAATGGCGAACTACAAAATAAGTGAATGCAATTTTTTCCCAGAGAAAGAATAAAAGAAAAGAAAAAAAAAAAAACGCGAGGTAAACACTAGATATCATTGCAAGCCCTTCCAAGAAATCCACTAACGATGCTGTTTTTCTTTTTAAAACCTGTTTTGATCTTCAACTATAATTTTCATTTGAAAGTTTCATGACAAAAAAAGGGGGAGGGGTGGAGAGAGGGGAGGAAGAGAGAGAACTTAAGTAGTACGCGTCGCCAGAAAGTAATAGCTTCGTGTTTGAGAATATTTTCGTTAAGTCAATTTTTATTTACTCATTCTTACGTCCCATGGCTAAACATAAACAGAAATGCTTATTTTTTTTTTTTTTTTTGCTCCTTTCTTTGTCAAAATTCTAACTCGTTTTATCTGGCTTCATTGAAATCTGAAATAACCAAGTTGTTTAGACACATTATCTAGCTAAGAAATGCTATTTTGCATCACTGAGTTTTTTAACGCTATGTGCCATACTAGTTAATGTTTCAGTTGACAAAACAGTTGAATCCTACTGAAGACGTTTATTTTGCAAGAAGTGGGAAAGTTGCTTCTGAAAATAATAGTTTCTGAGAAAGAATTTCGTTACAGCCACATTCTTTTGGAAATGTTATCCAAAGACTGTAAGGGAAAAAAGGGATCCGTTCTGTGTTATTGTTATTTCGCTAGAAGATATTTATTCGGAAAAAATGACAGACATTCGCATATTCGGCGACAGAGCGTTCTGCATCAGAATACGATTTATATTCGTCATTTTACAATTAAAAAAAAAGACATGTTTTTGAGTTTAGTGCAATTAGTACATTGTTTAGTGTAAAAGGAAGAAACACTGTTCACTGTAAAAAACCAGGTCACAATTCATAATTAATGTACTTTAGGCACAAAAAAAAAAGAATCAAGTATGTTTTGATTCTTTTTGAGACATTTCTAATGCGGTATTGATGCCGGTATTCAGGTATCGCGTTTCAAAAAGTAACGTATACCGGTGTTGCGGTTTTGGTCCGGTATTGCAATCACTGTAACCAAGCCACAATTATTATCACGATTAGTGAACAATAAAACCTAAAGTTTTACTAGTCTATGAAACAGAACTGACAAAAAATTATTAAATCCTGACACAAAGCTGAGCGGCTTTCGGAGCTTTTTACAATAAACTGAAAAATAACTGTAGAAATGAGGAAAAATTGCATCAAAGGACCTGGTATCTTCAACCATATTTTCAAACTCTTTAACAAAAGCTGCGAACCTGGAATATGAAAATTCAGGATTGTGTGTATGCATATGTACACAGTCAGAATTAAGTCTTATGAGGAAGCAACATACTTATGCTGATCCGACATATGTACGCTGGAGAACCTCTCCTTTTTGTTGTTGTTTGTTGGACAGCAGTGTTGGGCATTAATCAATTATTTTTTCAATTGCTTTGTTAATTGATTGAAAAAGTAATTGCAATTAAATTAATTGCAATTAAACTATTAATTGTACTTTGCAATTAATTTAATTGGATTAATGTACGTTAATCGCTTCTCACAATTAAAATAATTGCAATTAATTTTTTTAATTGTTTTTTGAAACAATTAAAACTAACAATTAACTTAATGTATCAATAGGTACAGCGCAGGTACAGAGTTCAAAGTATTATTCGATTTCGTTCAGTACTGATTACTCGCTCGCCGCGTGAACTATTTCCGTCTTGGCAAGTTTTTTCCACACGTAAATATTTGTGTTTTAATTAAGTGTTTTATAAAATTGTGCAAATCATAGTTTTATAGTTTAACCTGTAACAGGGGAGGTGAGAAAGGAGAGAAAAGGACGTAACAGGGGACTTAAAATCGCAGATACCTCTCTGTTTTTTTTTTTTTTTTTTTAAATAGTATAATTAAGATGCATTTCTGTAATTTCCCTCAGGTGTTCTTTGGACTTTTACTAGTACGGAAAAAAAATTTTAATTTTTAATTGAAACATAATTTTTTTGAGGAAATTTCGCTGGAGCCATAAGATTTTTTGAGAAAAGACATATGCTGCAGTAAATAATTTATTGCTCATTAAAAAGTTACTGATATTTTATTAGTAGCCAACATGTGTATTTAAATAGTTAGATAGTAATATGGTACCCGTCCACGTCCCAGGTAGACCAGTCGCCTGTAGAATATATTATACAAAACTAGTATTTTTTATAAGTTAATTTTGATTAAAATTCACAGGACAATTGACAATTGTTAATTGTAGTAAACTACAATTAACAATTACTTAATTGTTAACTGTGGAAAATTACAACAAACAATTAATTGTTAACTGTAGTAAACTACAATTAACAATTAATTAATTGTTAATTGTAATTTTCCACAATTACAATTGATTAATTGTTAGTTGTTGTGGTTAAGTTTAGCAATTAAGCAATTGTTTATCTTTAATTGTCAATGCAATTAAAATTTGCCCAACTCTGTTGGAGAATTATTCTAAAGAATTTTTTATTTATTTATTTATTTATTTATTTTTTTTTTTTTTTTTGTGGCCCAAAGTAAATTTTTATGATTTGCTTTCAACT
The DNA here is from genome assembly GCF_026930045.1 of Uloborus diversus. NCBI lineage: Eukaryota > Metazoa > Arthropoda > Arachnida > Araneae > Uloboridae > Uloborus > Uloborus diversus. The sequence continues at coordinate 187,646,880 of NC_072733.1, forward strand.
TTCTATATGGTGTCTAATTGATTATTTCATATTAAGAAAGGTGCCTCTGTGTGCCTTGACAAGGATGAATGATTTTGCCAAAAAAGAATTGCTTAGATTCGCAGCTGATTTTTCACCGTTTTTGTGTTAACGTAATGGCGCTTTTTGGGCCAAGATGACACATCGTGCTTGGGTCAAGTTAAAACGTGTAATAATTAAATCTTAAATTTTAAAGTACTTTTTCTTTTTCCAGAAGTGCTTCGAAATGACTAAAAAGAACTCAAAGGAAGGAAATTCCTGTTGAAATAGTTTTAAGAGTTCGCGCTACAAGTAGCGACGCTACTGTAGTAGCTACGTTTTTTAGTAGTTGTAGTGTTGCGCACTACTTAAAAAAAAAGTAGAGTATTGGGTAGTTCGCTACAAAAAAAAAGTAGTTTGTAGCGATTTCTAAAAACTACTTTTAAATAAAGTTTCAAAAAAAAAAAAAAAAGCGAGGTTTTAAACAATCCGACTGGTGCAAGTCTTACGGGAGTAAAACTTACATCAATCAGATTCAAAATACGAACTGACATCAGACATATTTAGACGCCAAAGGTTCTATCTGTTTGACGCCAGCGATAACTGCCAAATAGTACCACGTTTGTGTTTTCTGTCAGTAGAGAATGTCACGCGGATGAACATTTTAGATGTCTGTGAGATTATTGTGCTAATATCCTCCTGATATGGAAGCTACTAGCCCAGTCAATGAAGGTAAAAAAATAGGCATTGTCGCAACTAATTTAGGGAAAGCTGAATTTTTGCAGGATGTTAGCAAATAAAGTATACACTAAAAAAATACAAAGTCCCGACCCCCACCCATCTTGCTTTCCCTCCCACCCCCTCCGAAACCTTGCAAGAGCAGTACTATGATTATACGCTTTTCGTGTCGCAACTCATTAGGGGAAAGCTGAATTTTGGCAGGATGTTTGCACATAAGGTACACACTAAAAAGCCGCAAAGTCCCGACCTCCATCCCTCTTGCTTTTCTCCACCCCCTCCGAAACATTGCAATAGCAGTACTATGATTATACGCTTTTTGTGTCACAACTAATTAGGGGAAAGCTAGGGGGGCAGTCCGTTAGTAAATAAAGAAAACACTAAAAAAATACAAAGTCCCGACCCTCCCCTCTTGCTCCCCCCCCCCCCCCACCTTCTCCGAAACACTTAGACCATCAAGAGCAGTGCTATGATTATTCGCTTTTCTTTTCGCAGCTAATTAAGAGAAAGCTGAATTTTTGCACGATGTTAGTACATAAACTGTACACTAAAACCTAGACTGTCCCGACCCCAACCCCTCTTGCTGCCCCCCCCCCCTCCTTCCGAAACATTGCACACTGATCAGTTTAGTACTATGATTATACGCGTACAGCTTGACAATTTATGATGTTACCAGGGTGTTCCTTTTTTTATTTCCCTCCTAATAATATTATAAACCAGTGGTGCCCAACCTAAGGGCCAGGTGCCGTATCCGGCCCGCGAAGCTGATCCGTTTTGCCCGTTGTTTTGTGAAATGTTACAACTCGAAGAGCACGATTAATGACAATGTTACAAATTGTCAGCCAAGTATTTAGAAATTGGGTTCTGAAAACATTGTTCGGGACCACTGTTATACACAAATTATGAAACATACACTTTTTATGTAGATAGCTCAGTTTCACCATTTTACTAACCTAATCATATGCAGAAATCTCACAACAAAAAATAAAAAGTAACTTCAAAAAATTAATAGCTTTTTATCATTACGTCTTGGAAAGAAATGTTTGAACAAAATTTATAGATAATAATATGATAATAGTCATTTTCTTGAAATGGATCAACAATGTAATGACGTTCACTTAAAGTTTTTACTACCATAATGGAATTATTTGTTACAAAAGTTTATACTTCGTTTGTGTCGGCGATAGTCTACAAAATAATGTTAATGCTTGGCTAACTATTTAAGCTTTAAATAAATCAGGAATAGTATATGTCAACTGATTATTTTTTTTCGCAGCGGATATTATTAACGTTTAATATAACTTTTGGTTTTTTTTTTAAGTCTTATATAAGGGGGCATCTTCTAATATTTCGTTGGTTTGGTCCGAAATATTGTTACAGTGCATTCCACTACAGTGTCCACACATGCACGTGCAATCGAACCTAGCTTTACGACAGATAAAATTTGAAACACATAATCTTTTCAATTGCAAGATACTAATTGGAGAAGTTCACTTGAAGCAGAGGTAATTTTCATGAACTTAGGAATCGGTCTGTTGCATTAATATATAATGCCAACCCCACTCTTCTGGGGGAAGTTTAAAACCTTGGAAACCTTTAAAAGATGTTGACGAGTGACGTCTGAAGTTGGTGGAAGTTTTGATAAATCAAAAGTGGACTTAAGGGACATTTTTGTGATTGCTTGCTTTTCACAAACCTTTATTCAAACTTAGTTAGGTTTTAAACTTCCAGCAGAAGAATGGGTTTGGAAATATATTTCAAGAAACTGACTAATTCCTAAGATCATGACAATAACCTCTCTGCTCCAAGTGAAATTCTCCTACTAATATCTTGCAACTGTAAAACATTGTGTTACAAACTGTAGCTGTCGTAAAACTGGGTTCGATTGTACGTCTATGTGTGGACACTGTAGTGGATTGCATTGTAACAATATTTCAGACCAAGCCAACAAACTGTTAAATGACCCCTTATAAAAGAAAAATTGTAGTTATAATAACTTGATGCCTTTTTTTTTTTTTTTTTTTGTTGAATGCAACCTGTTTTTCAGAAACCAGTTGCTACATATAGTACTCGAGTTGTAACATTTCGTAAAACAACGATTCACACTGATCAGTTTCATGGGCTGGATGTGACCCGTGGGACGTAGGTTGGGCACCACTGGTTTATAGTATTGTAAGAAGTGAAATAAAAAAAGGAATACTCCAGTATCATCATTAGTTTTTGAGCTGTAAGCGTATAATCATAATGCTGCTATTGCAATGTTTCGGAAGGGGTGGGGGGGAGAAGCAATAGGAGTAGGGACTTTGTGTTTTTTTAGTGTATACTTAGTATACCAACATCTTGAAAAAAAAAATCAGCTTTCCCCTATTTAGATGGGACACGAAAAGCGTATAATCACAGTACTGCTCTGGCAATGTTTCGAAGGGGGGGGGGAGAGAAAGACAGGTGGGGGTCGGGGTTTTGTCTTATTTTAGTGTATACTTTTTATACTAACATCTTGAAAAACATCCGCTTTCCGCAAATTAGTTGCGACACGAAAAGCGCATAGTCATAGTACAGTTCTTGCAATGTTTCGGAGGAGGGTGGGGAGGAAAGCAAGAGGGGTGGGGATCTGGGCTTTGTACTTTTTTAAAGAATACATTATGTACTAACATCCTGCTAAAATTCAGCTTTCCCCTAATTAGTTGCGACACAAAAAGCGTATAATCATAGTACCGCTATTGCAATGTATCGGAGGGGGGGGGGGGCAAGAGGAGTGGGGGGTCGGGACTTTGTGGCTGTTTAGTGTGTACTTTATGTACTAACATCCTGCCGAAATTCAGCTTTCCCCTAATTAGTTGCGACACGAAAAACGTATAATCATAGTACTGCTCTTGCAATGTTTCGGAGGGGAGTGGGGGGAGGGGGTGGGGGTCGGGACTTTGTATTTTTTTAGTGTATACTTTATGTACTAACAACCTGCAAAAAATTAGCTTTCCCTAAATTTGTTGCGACACGAAACCTTTATTGACTGGGCTATACTGTAAATGTTATAGAAGAGGATGATATTGAACTGCCTAGGCCTGCTAACAACAAATATTACATTGTTATAGAAATTTATGATAACGGAATTTTTTCCTTTTCATGCAAACTTCGCCAGCGAAGCAAAAAGCTTTTGATATCAATATCATCAGCATATGCACATGCAGCCAAATCTCAACTTACGCGATGGATGCTTTCCAAGACTTCTCGCGTAGGTTGAAAATTGCGTTGGGGAAAAGGGTATCTATACGATTTTTCATGAACATATCAATTATTTTAGACATTTGAAAACACCTTGAAGATGCTTTAACCCATTTTTTTTTACTTCCTATTACTAATTTTAAACTTAGAGAACTGATATTTACTGTATTTGAAAAAAAAAAAAAGTTGTGTTTTTGAATAGAAATACGGTTAAGATGCACCAAAATCAATGGGAGAGAATGGCATAAAATAAAACAGTACGGTAAGTATAGCATGTAGCAATAAAAAAATGCAGCACTACAATAGTACTGTACGTACACTGTTAAAACTACAGGTTGCATTTGGCACTTTTCGAGGGTGAAAAGCTTGTTCACCAGCGGCACTCTTTACGGTGCCGAAATTGCACCCTTAACACGGGCGAAAAACCGGCACCCTTCACCCAGCGTGCACCGCGGTGAAAAACGGAACCCTATGGCAGAACATTGGCACCCTCTGTTTTCTGTTGCTGAGCACCCCCCCCCCCCTCGGTTTTGTGTGCATTTCCGTAAACAATTGTATACATTATTATTTATTGTTTTGAGTTATAAAAAGCTAAGTCTTGGTACATTTTCCACATTGAATAGTTCTGAAAATGATTAAAACTTGTACTTGAAGGCATTTGATCACATTTCAACTTTCGAACATAGTTTAGAAGTGTTCATGACTTAAATTTGTCTGCCGTGCACTAATTTTCGTACATCCACTTGGATTGCTCAGTAATTTTAATATGTTATTGACATTTACTGCAGCACGATCGTACCGAAAATGAAGAACGTAGGTACTATTTGTAAATCATTAACACGAACAATAAATATTCAATTATGTTGCAATCATGGAAAAATAAAACCTTTCATCACGTTCGAAATTTTAATCAAAGAGCACCATATTAGTACGTACGTATATATGATTCGACATTTGAATATCCGTAAAGAATATAAAAGAACAAAAGTCTTTCGATAAATTAAAAGCCAAAACAAATTCTAACGAGTTATTCATTCTTACTATTACTAGAGTGACGAAAAAAGTTCAGTCATTCGCTTTAAGCAATAACGCCGAGGAAAGCTAGTTAACTTACAAGGAGAGGTTACGGTCTCGGAAATTCAGATCGGGATGAGATTTGGTAGATTAGTAGTATCCTTTAAGGGTACTCTCAGGGTAAAGTAATAAAGCGCACTAGCCATAAAATTCCGAGAAAATAACCTTTAAAGATTTACGCGCTACTTATAAACTAGTAGAGATTGTTCGTAAACAAGCGCCCGGTGGTCATGTGGGCAGCGCTCTGGGGTTGCATGCGGCCGATCCGAGTTCAAATCCACTGCAAGTTTCTTTTTTATTCATTTATCAAGTGACTGTTACAGCTTTGTGGAATTTGAATTGAAGATAATGCGAAATTTTTGAACACGTAAAGCACTTTAATAGAGAAAATGGAGATAAATTAAATCGATACAAGTTAAAATTTGAATTACAAAGGCTACAAAATCACTGTAGAGCTTAATTTATAGATGATTTTTAACAATATAGTTGTTATTTATATACATACACCAGAATGATATTTATCATAAAAACATGGAAAACAAAAACTGTTTTGACATCTCGCACAATTTATAAAGGAAGATTGCTTACAGGAGCAACTTCTTTATAAAATAGTCGTTGGAACATACTTCATTTACATTCAGGAAAATTTCTCTTTTGTCAGAAAGTTTAGAAGTATACCAGGCATATATCGAATCATTTTATCAAAAATTGGCGATGACAGTTGATGATGGACAATTGATTGTATTTTATGCAATCTTCACGGGTATTCATTTCTCTATTATTTTCAACGAGATACGCGCAATTTTGTATACGTTTTATTAAATTCTTTACCTGTCTATAAAAATGGACGCGAGAAATTGAACTTGATATGATTCTGATGCAATCAAATGATTTTCAGTAAGCAAGCTCTCGTAATAAACGACAGCATCTTTTAATCTCTGCTTCAACATTTCACTGTGCAATGAATTTTTATCCATTTTGTTAACAGATTTTATTCGTTTCAGGGTTACTTCAATAACCGACCATTTCGATTCACAATATTTAAAAAACTCAAATCCTTTTTCACGGTATAGAATTTTCCAGTCTAATATACAGCACAGACCATAGACTAATAATAAGAGTAGACCGAGCTATGGCAACCCTTTTGCTGCTCATAAACCAAACCATGTGACTGGTGGATATCCTAGCAACAGCGGGCGTTGATCATAGCAGACGATTAACGCGAGCGAGAAATAAAATAAATAGAATTGATGAAACACGAAAGAATGATCTTTTATGGAGTCTGATTTGTAAATTTGTTATTCTAAGTTGTAAATATTTTGTTAATATAGTGAGTTTTTCGTTTAGATAGGTATTGTGCATTTTCTTTATTCAATTTTAATAACTCTCTAAGCAATTAAAGATGTAAGCTCCCAAAAAGAATCGGCAAACGGTAAGATTTTTACCTAAAATTTCAGTTTAAGATACCGATTAGTACATTTTTGCGTTAACGCAAAACGTTTACGCCATTACGTTTACGCCAACGCTGATGTAGTAGTTCCAAATGAAATTAAAGTTACTAAAAACTGCAAACAAAAGCTAATTAGTAATTTCAAAATAATGCATATCTAAAAGAAAAACAGTTCAATCATCTCTGCACCTTGGGAAAAAAATTATAATAAAATCACATTACGTCTTAAAATACATGCCGAGTGCCAAACTATAGATAATCCTGCCAGCTGGCAACCATGCCGCCAAAGTTTTCGCCGAGCCTTCCACCAGTCACATGATGTATCCATGAACCAATTTTTTTCATCAGCAAGTCTGGGGAAGCTCGGTCTACTCTTATTATTAGTCTATGGCACAGACGATAAATAAATTTAATGATGAAAACAAACATGAACATTTCAGACGATAATAGATGGAAAATAAAGAGTTGAATATTCAATGTAAAATACAGCAGACGAAAAATTTACTAATAACAGAATCAAGGAGCAAAACCATTGCTCGATAAGTGCGGTTAGGGTTTTTAAAATTTGCCTACTTGCTTATGTGCAATAACTAATATAATTCTTCTTACTTATCCACAAAGAAACTGATTATGCATTTATTGCAAAAATCATTTACTTCGTCAAAGTTTATAATATCTAAAAATTTGTAATCACTTGTTTGTGAGAATAGTAAATAGAAATTTAATGTACTATCACACATTAAAAATACATCATATTTTTTAAATTAAGTATTACCTACAAAGTCACTTTATAAATGAACAAAAAAGAAACTTGCAGTGGATTTGAACTCGGATCGGCCGCATGGAACCCCAGAGCGCTGCCCACATGACCACCGGGCGCTTGTTTACGAACAATCTATACTAGCTTATAAGTTGCGCGTAAATCTTTAAAGGCTGTTTTCTCGGAATTTTATGGCTAGTGCGTTTTATTACTTTACCCTGAGAGTACCCTTAAAGGATACTACTAATCTACCAAATCTCATCCCGATCTGGATTTCCGAGACCGTAACCTCTCCTTGTTAGACACGAGATAATAAATAAAAAAAAAAAAAAACCGAGACGGAGAAGAAATTTCTTTTTCTCAATCCGCTTTCCTTTTTTTTTCGTGCTTTTATGTTTTTGCTATTTGCATCATCGTAATTAGAGTTTCCGTTCACTTGCTGAGTGCATCACATTGCTAACAATGAATCTCTTAGTTAAAAATCCACAAGATTGTTGATAATACAAGCAAGTAAAACCACATAGTCAAAATTAATAGTTGAAATAACTTTTCAAATATCATCTAATTTAAGCGTTTTGATTATTAAATGTTACTTATCCGGTGCTGATAGCTATTTTTAGGTAAAATTTATGCATGATAGGAATAGCAAATGTATATAACGGCTATCTGAAGAATCAACGTACCTTTGAAACAATTTTAAATATGTTCGAAAGCCTTAAAAGCTACACTATGATCAAATGCATGTACTTACGCGAAACTTTGAAGAGTAAATCGCAGAAACTTATAAGTTTTAATCCAATTTCGTACTTCATTCAATGGGAAAGTGCATGTGCGTAGTTATTCTTGCGTCCGCCATTGATTGTGGTTGAATGATGTCAGAGCGGAGAGCGCATGCGCCAGCGTTTCACCCATGCATTTAGGAGGTCCGTTTTCACATTTATTAGCGTCTTTCACCTTAATCACACTTCCTAGCCTCTACTGCACCCTGAGGCTCGGTGTTTTCACCCCAGGGAGCCAAATAGTTAGTCAAAGGCACCCGTAGTTTTGACAGTGTATAATTTCTACAGTAATTATATTTGACGCGCTTTTTAGTTGTTCGAGCATATCGAAAATCTTAAAAGTTCTTTAGTTGTCAGAAACTATCTATTTTTCCTACCATTTTAAAACTTTAGGCAAGCAACCCGCTTATGTAAAATTATGTTTCATCAACTTCATATTTGGAATGAAAAAGATGCGGAGTGGCGATTTGTAAATCAACAAAGCGATGTTTCGACTAGTATAGTGCTGGGTACTTTTGTTTTCAGTGATGCTAAAGGAAAAGTCCATTCACGAAACTAATATTTAATACTCAATAAAGAAGGTGAAGGCCTTGCGATTCCCTTTCGAAAAGTTTCGTACTGCGGAGTGAGGAATTCGCGTTAGCTCCAAAATTCGTTATCCGAGAAAAACTCGCTATTTAGCCATTTTGCGTAGGTCGAATCACGTTGTTGCGTGAGTCCACTGTAGTTTAAAATGGTTTTTGAGGTCATTTGGCAAAATTGAGAAATGCTTTTATTTAATTTTATTAGTAGCGTAAGAAAGGAGATGGTGTCCAGGTCCGGACCCCTAGCTTTATGCTCAAAATCAACTAACTAGTTCCTACAAAATATAAATTCCTATAAAATTAACTCCTATCCTCAAACGGTGTGCAATCATGTGTATGATTTTCATTTATTTATTTTTTAAAAAGTAGCGAAGTAGCGACAACTTTTCAAAAGTAGTTTGTAGTTGCTACATTTTGAAAAAAGTAACTGTAGTTAACTACATTTGCAATAAAGTAGTTGTAATTGTAGTCCGCTGCAAAAAAAAAGGAGTTTTTCCAACTACTGTTTCAAACAATTTTGTATGCGTACCATTGTTTGTAGATGACGCTGCGAATAAAGTTGTTTGTTAAATTTAAGTGATCTTACATTTTTCTTTCCAGCAATTCTACAAATACGAAATTGCTGGTTTCAAGTAGTTTTGCTTATTATGTGGAAGGTAAATGAAAACATTTATTTATGAATTTCACTTTCCAGGCTATTTTCTATGTGTAACTGAGATGTTTCAATTTAACCTATATAAACTGTACCCTGGGGTAAAAGGAAACAAGGAAGTTTTTCATTCTTTTCATTTTTGAAAAATTAAATTTTTATGTAAATTACACTTTTGTGTGCATTTTGCGGCTGGAGCAAAAGGAAACAATGAAATTCTGGTTAATTTTACCGTAACTAAACCAATAAAACCCATGAAAGAAATTTAATTTATAAATAACTCTTTATTCAATAATGTATATGAAATGAAATTGCTCATTGCACGTCTGCCGTGCTAATCGCAAAAGTCGTATCTGCAGCTGAGTACAAAAGAAGGGATGCAACTTTTTCAGAACTTTTTTAAAAATATTTCCCCTTGTCAAATGACTATAAAACGTTGTATTCAGGTGCAATGTGCGACAAAGAGCCACCTGTTGACCGTAACTCAATTTTGCTGAAAAGTGCAGATACTACTTTTGTGCGTAGCACGCAAGGGCGAAGTGGCCCATCGATCCCCGGGCTAGCGCCATTGCGCCCTTAAGCTTGACACCTTTTTTAATTTTTATTTTAGCTGTTGAATTTCCTCCAGCTTTTAATTTTCCCTTTCTTTCTTTTCTTTTTTTTTTCGCACTTTTTTCTTCCTTTTTGCACCCTTTTCCCCCCCATGGTTGGAGCTCTCTCGACGGACCCAGTCCGCTCTTGGTAGCACGGCAGACGTATATGTTCCACAATGGTCCTTGATGGGCTAAACAAATCAAAGCTCAAATTTCTAAATCAAAATACAGCTTTACAAAAGCAAGAAAGATATGAAAGAGTGCGAAAATCGTTTACTCGTCGTATCACATCAAAGCACGCAAATTCTCAAGCGTCTTCTTGTTTTCAAACTAACTCGCAATGCTCTACAAAAGAAAAGATTAAAATTCTAGGTCAAACTTAATTATGCCGTTTCTCATTTATTTATACCATTGATCAAGGGAAAAAAACAGCATTCACTTAGAGCTTGACAATGAAATGATTATCATCAGTTAAAAAGTTTTGAAGGGAATAATTATTTTACATTAAAGAGATAGTATTGAAATGAGCTACGATGATGAGAATTAGGGACATTTAAGGCATAAATTTTGCTATTACAATGGTATTACGCTATACATGGTGTACTTATTTTGTATAGACGTAATTTTTAATGAAGCCTCATCGTTTGAAAATGTTGCTGTATTTCAAATTGACTACATTGTTAAAACTTCTATTTATCAATTTCTCTTCCTGGTTAATCTAAAGCTATATCTATAAACGAGGGCTGATTTTAATTTTAACTACACCAGATGAAAAACTGAGTTATTAGTTTAAGAGCATTGTTCGACAATTGACCGTACAGTGTCATTGACGCGTATCCATCTTTTTCCGTCATAAAAAGCTTATCAAAACTGAATGTAGGCAACTTAATGCCTAAATATTAAGTTTGTTTACGCATGCTTGCTTTTTAAGTGCTTAGATATGTAAAATGTGAAATTCTATATTACATTTTTGTATTTTGTCTTTAGAAAAGTTGGGACAATGGAGCTACTAGATGAAATAGCTTAACATATGAGCTGTTGAGAGCAAAAATGAAGTAAGTCGCATTTTTTATAATTGGTATTTACACCATCGGAAATTAGTTTTAACATCATTCCACATCATGCAAAAGCGGTGCAAGTCTATATTCAACCATTTGCCGATAAACAGTAACAGTGTTGCCAGATTGGGGAAAATTTCCTCATTTTGGGGAAATCTGGTGCTCTCTGGGGAAATTTTGGGGAATTGAGTTTTTAGGGGAATTTTTTGGGGAAAGATTTTTTTCTTGGGAAAAACCTGGGGGGGGGGAGGGGGGAAACTTCGGGAATTTTTTTTTTTTCGTATTTAAATTCCCGTCTTGACATCTGGTAGTTACATTGTTTGTATCAAGCAGCGTTGGTTTAGCTTTATGGAATTCGCATTTTGCATTATGTGGAATATTATGCTACGGAATTCAGATTAATAGTTCTGCGTGAGTAACTAGTTGATTCGTGAAACAAGCAAAAATAAGTGTGATGAAGAATGTTCTTGGATAAATATATACAAAAATCGTAGTTTAAATGTACATACAGAAGCAGAGTAATAAATGCATAATTTAGTCGTCCATCTTATGATTTTGCTCGGGAAAATGTTCTTAAAATTGGAATAGAAAAAGAACAAAATCGAAATTTCGAAAAATCGCTTGAAGGTGCAAACCCCCATGCTACAAACTAATTCTTTGCCAAATTTCATGAAAATCGGTCGAACGGTCTAGGTGCTATGCACGTCACAGAGATCCTGACAGAGAGAGATATCCGGAAAGAGAGACTTTCAGCTTTATTATTAGTAAAGATAAAAAAAAGATAAAGAAGACAAAAAAAAAAAAAAAGCGAAAATAGGAAGAAAACAAAAGTTGGGGAATTTTATAAGAAAATTTTGCTATTTGGGGGAAAAAAAAATTTTCAAGATACAAAAATATCAGAGGAAGTCCTTTCAATTTATGAAAATATTAGTGAAAAAATTATTTTTGAATTTGGGGAATTTTTATAGAAAGCATAGCTTTTTGGGGAAAAGTTGGCAGGGAATTGGGGAAATTTGGACTTGACCATCTGGCAACACTGAACAATAATAGAAAAACGGAACAGCAATTGTGTTATGTGCAAAAGTTTCTAATATAATATTCAATTTCTCAAAATCTTGTTTTATTGACTTGCACCCTTTTTACTTTCAACGACTCATATATTTAAGCATTTGAAGCATTGTTGAGAAAAGTTCTAAAAGACGTAGTCGATCCAGTTCGTCAGCCATGGCTTAATTTCTGACTAAAAATGTGAGGAAGCTCTTTGTTCATTTAAGCTTATATTCATGCGTTAATACTCTAAAATTCGGTATAATCTAGGACTTTAATAAAAAAAAAGGCACAGAAGCTCACTCTCATGAACTATCAGAAAAAATTAAGTCCTGTTTTTAACAGTATTCTCCTTTGTCTAAACATTCTTTTTTCTCTCTAATGTAGCACTCTTAAAGATAATGAGTAATGTTTTAATCTCTTGGCTCTTAAAATTTTGATATAAATCCCTTTAATAACTTTTAGATTTCAATGAAAAAAAAGTAAGACCAACTCATCTGTAACAGGCTAGTGTTCATTCTCCAAATATTGAATAAAGGGACTTAAGCAACTCAAAATTTCAATTCATATTATTAAATGTTGTAACAGTAACTATGTGGGAAATTTTTACGTAACTATTATTGTTCTTGTTTCGCTTTTTTTTTTTAAATTTGAAAGAAAAGGAAATGAATAAATAAAAAAATAAATAAATGTTTGCGGGAAAACAAATTCATAATATAATTTTAAAATAAATCTTGACTGATCTATTCATTGCATTTGTTCTAGATATGACATTAAGAAGGTAAAAAATGATCAACTTAAATACGCTGTAAAATACGTTCAAGCTAATAAATTTAAAAAAATTTGTGAAAAGAAAATAGAACCGGTGAAAAAGCGCAAGTCTGCTGGGGGAAAAAACTGTAGACACGTGTTTCGGGGTTTCAAAGAAACCCCCTTTTGAATGCCAAAATATATAATCCGACGGATGTAATGACACTCTACCAAAGCAACGTGATAAGTACAGCTGATTGGCCGAAGGTTCTTTTCGCCGTTCGGAGGGGGGGGGGGGGGATATAGCAATGAGGGATTCAGAGATAGGTTTATGAGTGGCAAAAAAAATTAGTCTTCTCAGCAGCAACTATAAACATATTTACAAGATGCTCTATGTAGCTGGTTTGGAGTTACATGCAGGAAATAAAGCGTAAGGTATAGAAGATGAAAATACAGTATAAGTAAGGAATAATCTTGAATAAAATGAAGTAAAAAGAAAATATGTATTTGCAAATATTACAGAGGAGTAACAGTCTGACCGGAGCGGCCAGCATGTCTGTGCCAATCGGCAAAGCGCCTTATCGAAGGGGGTAAAGCAATGTGACTGCACAACAGTAAACAATTAAAATAGTAAAAAATCAAGGATTAAACAAATAACCAATCAAAATGTTAGAAACCAGTCGCCAATCCTTTCTTTTCCGTCCATTTGGAGCTATTCTTATTCGACCGTGTATCTGCGAGAAAGCTCTGTTCTTAAATTGGTGCGTGTTTTTAGTAGTTTTTAGATGAATCGGTAATTTAAACTCGGTTTTCAATTGTGTGGTTATCAAAACGATTTTAGTGTAAGCACGTACCTAAAATACTGAAGTAAAGCAAATCATCCACTATTGTATCATAACTTTGAAAAACGTGGAATGTAATTAACACAGTGCAAATAAAAATAATAAAATGAGATTTAAAACTCTCAAACAACCGTTTCTAGGCGAACAAATTTGTCCTCTTCATCAGTGTAAAAAGGAAAAGTCCACTAGAGAATATGAAATAGGTAAGTGAACAGAAAGGGGGGGGGGGGAGTAGGAACATAACCGGAAACCAAAACCCATGAAGAGATCGTAAGCCGTTATTTTCTTAGTTTCTACGAGGGCAAATCCAAAAGTCTTACGCCTATTTTTTATTCGCCGAAAACAGGTACATACAGGTATTTTCAAACATACGTAGCGTACTACGCATCTTACACTATTCTCCAAATAGTCACCATAACGGTTCAGACATTTGTCCTATCTCAGCACTAAATTAGAGATCCCCCTGTCGAAGAATTCTTCCGGCTGCCTGTGGAATCACCGTCGGACCGCGTTCTTGGCTTCTATCCTACCAGAAACTTCTTCAGTATACCGAAGTCCTAAAAACCACTAAGGGGAAGGTCTGGACTGCAGGTGCATTTCCGTGTGAATTGCTATGGGCTTTTGTCCCTTTCTCCATAAAATATTCTTCTCTTCTATCCAAAACGAATAACACTTCGCTGACCATAAGCTGTGGACGTTTAAAGAACAACCGCCATCTTAAATGACTGATAACAGCTCTACTCATCGGAGCAAAAGGCAGATATGGCTGGTACGGTTGAAGGAACAGTCACTCCTGGGAATGTATATTTTCACTTTGTATTCACAGCCGTATTTTGGCTGAAAAGAAATATCCGCGCGAAGACTTTTAGATTTGCCCTCGTAACTGCTTTTTACTAATGTATATTGTCCGTTTTCCACAAAAACACACTGGACTCCTCCCTCGTCAAGTGGTATCCGATGATTCTATTTCGCTGTTTTCGGCAGAAGGTATATTCGGATCAGAGCATTTTGTTGTAAAAGAAGCAGTTTTTAAAATGTAAGAAAAACTAAAAGGAAAACAGACAAGTGAAGCAAGTGATGTAAAGGACACAAAGACTTTTTTGCACTTTAAAATGCGCGCCCAAGTTAAGGCTGTCTGGTTGTCTCCTTTAGAAGCGCGTGGATTGCTTAACGATCACCCCCGCGTAAAACGGATTTTTACGTTCGAGGAGGCGTGGCGAAGTGCCTTCTCGTGAAAAACGCACAATACTTTCTCTTGTGCTATTTTTTCCGTTTGTTTTCGGTTTTTCTGACTCGCGGTGGATCTTTGTTTTTGCTCTGATTAATAGGGTCACCTCGTTTGTTAGCCTCGAGTAGCTGTTTGATATTTCAAAGTTTTATTTTGTCTTCTTCAGTTGTGCTTTTATTCAAGTGTTACCAGGCCCGGCATTTACGGGGTCCAGGAGGGGTTATTTCCCCACCCCCTCATGACTTTGAAAAATGAATGTTTTTACATATAAGTAGGCGTGGGTTTTTTTTTTATTTTTCGGTAAAATATACACTCTTTGCCCCCTCCCCTCCTGGGAAAATACGAAATGACGGGCCTGAGTTATTTGGATTCCCAGATAATCATAACACCCCTTTTCTTCCAATATTTTAAAAATGTATGATGTAATAACCAATGGTTTACTTAATAGATCGTACTGTTATTGTAAGATATTTTCCTCTTATTTTTATGCTGTTGAGCATTTTTTAGGAAGCATGCAATGCGTTTTAGGGGAAAATTGTTGTATTTAAAATCTAGAAAAATGTTATACAAGGATATACGGCTAATAGGACCTTTAAATTCAGTAGCTGTAGATTTGGTATTTTTACTGAAGAAAAAAAAAATCCTTAAATAAAAATGCAAAAACATTGTAGACTTTTAAGATTTACATAAAGTCATTATATTTTATGCTTTTAGCCCGAAAATAATTACCAATACAACTTACGTCTTAACAGAAAAATGGTAAAATTCACATTGTTGTAGTGTCAATTTTAATTAAACTTCTATGAAAAAGTTTCATGAATAGCTAGCTCATATGTTTCTTTTTAAATTTTGTGTTCATAATCCTATATTTTATTATTTAGGTTTTTTCTTGATAGTTACGTTACACGAAGCTTAAAAGAAGAGTTAAAAAATACTAAGACTAAGGCTATTTTTTAATTTTAATTTCTAAAGGGAAGTCAAGAAAAATAAAAATTGTTTATATCTCTCTGAGGAGAAATAAATTTCGTGGAAACTCCTCTAGTTAAATTTAGGAACTAATGTGCTTAAAATCCGCTTATCAGGGGAATTAATGATCGATACACATACTTTGAATGAAAATAAAGCACTGTAATTGCAGAGTTAATGCTAAATCATTTTCCACTTCATTTTCACAGATTAAATTTAAACAAGCAAATTTGTTACGCTCATTTGCATGCAATTTGTTTAGCAGCTTAACTTATTTCATCTGATTTTTCGACATGGGTTAAACGAAGGCTTTCTGAAGGTTGGAGTAATTAACTAAAATAGTTTCATTTAAGAATAAACAAGGCATTGGAAATTGAAAAAAAATATCTGAAAGAGGAATCACAATTTAAATAAATCGCAAGTGACCAGCGTTTAATGTTTTTGAGTTATCATAGAAAATTGTTTTATCCACCTGTTATATATTTTTCTTATTCGGAGTTTCTTACTGTGCATTATTTTCCCGGAATTTATCGTATCCTGCTATTTTTATAAACTTTTTTAAAAATTGAAACAAATTTACCGTTATTTATATGACAATAAATTTTATTTTCAGAAAATTATTTGATTAACAGCAAACTCACAAACGGTGGTAATGTACTCGTCTCTCAATTAATTCGGAATTATCAAAACTGGTATCTGATGTACTGTCTGAACTAAAGAAATGTTATCGAGAACAAACTCTTATGTGAGAGTAGGCGGAGGGACAACCCAGTACAAATTAGAGGGAACTGGAAAATAATGTAGTTTTTTTTTTTTTTTTTTTTCAAACAAATAAGTTTTACCAAGTTCTTAGTTTTGATCAATGATGCAGTTACTCTCATTATCAACAGTTTTATTATTTTTTTATAGTTCATCTAGTGTGCGATTTTATATCCCAGATTGATAAAAATCAACTGGTTTTGGAATAAAACATTAGGGCATGGCATTTTGGATATCAGCAACGTTTTCAAGCTTTTGTCCCTTAGAATGTGGTTTAGTGATGAGAACAAAGGAAAATGAGATGGTGTAGTATCGGGAGTGAGTATTCCAGCGATTGTCAATTGAAAAGGCATGATTATTTATATTATGCAAGCTATTGACTTTCGGTGGGTTGCCTTATCCACAACACTCACCAGGGATTGCACCACCTAATGTCCTCGCTATGTGACAGAAACGTGAAAATTTGGCTGACATCCAAAATGTCATCTAAAGATATTTTGCTCCAAAACTAGATCTCCAGATTTTTTTGATCACTACATGCAAAAGTTAGTTAATATCAACGAAAATTACGCCATTGTTTAAAAAAAAAGACCTTGATAAAAATTTATTGGTTTGAAAAAAAAATCATTTTCCACCCGCAAGAGAACAAACCAGAAGGACTTCTGTAATGCTACTATACTGATTAAATGCTATTTTTAATTTCAACTTTATGAGGGAATATACAAAATAGAGGGTGGGGGCTTAGGGAGGGAGGGTGTTTTAAGGGTATTTCTTTCTTCTTTGAGGGGATTCTCATTCTGGGAGGGATATTCAATAGCGTTTTGGGGGAGAGGCACGACATTGTTCTTGAGTTATGGGCAAATCTGTTCTAAGAAGTTTATGCAGTTTTTTTAAAAATGAATATTAATTATTCACATTGCATATTGTAGAACTTGATGAAGTAAAATGTACGTCAAAAGAATAATATATTTGTTTTCTCTTTGTGCATTTTTTAGTTTGTTTATTTCAAGCAGGCCCTCCATATTGTTTGGTCCGGTTGAATGGTTAACAAAATAAAATGTTGTAACAAAAAACCCTAAGTTAATCGTTAATATTCATCCACATTGCAAAAATATAAAAGCTGGCGAATAGAAATTTTGTTGCGGTGAATTCAGTCTGAAAATTAGCAGAAAAGTGATCCTACCAAATTAGACATGCAGCATTTTTATTTCTTGCTCTCTGCTCCCGTCCATCGTACAATGACTTCTTAAGACTATATACAACATGAATGAGAATTAATCAAAATGAAAGTTTAAAAACACAGATTAATGCAATAAGCTTTTATTTTCACAACAACAATCAATTAAGCAAAAAAAAAAACAAAAAAGGATGCATAATAAAAACGAAAATTTTATTTTTAATCTACGAGAAAATAGCTTAGATGCTTCAGTGTTCCATTATTTCGCTTAGATTCAATGTTCAAACTCAGTTGAAGCAAATAAAGCACAAAGATAATAGTAAAAAAAACCAAAATGCTAATTAAATCTGATTTTTGCAATAAAAATTATTAGGTATGATATAAAAAAGCTGTCAAAATGTATCGCGAGCAAAAAATACGTTGTGCAATTATGATTAAGTCGAACTTCATTACTGTAAATCTTGAATTATAAAAGCATCATAAAACCTAAAACGTTAACGAGAAAGAAGAGCTTTAAGAAGTGTTGCATAAAAAATAAACTTTCCGGTAGAATAGTTTCTTTGGTGAAAGGGATTACTAAGAACTTTTGGAAATAAGTGGATTTACTTGACAGCTTTCAGAACGACAAGTTGCACCTATGTTTTACTAGTTAACCATTGAAACGCTTGAAGGTTTTAAATCCTCTTCGTACTAACAAATTACTGTTTCGTTGTCTGTTCACATGTTCCTTTCGTGTTCTAGAGGTTTTATGCGTTAATAAAACTAAGGAAGAGCTACTTAAAAAGTGAGATTCTTTTTCATTCTGTTTGATTGATTACTTTGCTAGTACAGTGTTAAAATTAAAAAAAAAAAAAGCTGTCATTTGAATTTTTTTTCCACAAAAAAGTAGTACGTTCTAGATTTTGCTCGTCTCTGTGTTTAACAGAAACATTATGGACTTTTTGTTGCATTTATTTATTACAAGCAGTGTTGCAGTTGAAAGAAAAATATTTGTGGTTACACACCTCTTTTTATAGGGTAGGATGCATTGACAAATGCATTTTATGCGGGAAAAAAAAGGTTCAGTTTTGATTAATTAGCAGGCTTTAAATTAAAAATCAGTTTTTCTTTGTAAAAAAAGGGGTGATTTGAAGCCAATTTACAGTACATTTGAATTATTTTAAAATATTAAACCAAATATTTCCGGGGATGGTGATTCCCTCGTCTTTCCCCAAACACGCCACTAGTCTTTAGTGGAAGATCTAAAAGTAGACTAAGAACGCTGGTGCTTAAGGAATTAATATATTATTCGAAGATAAGTAATAATAATATAATTTACGTGGAGTAGGTTTTTGTTAAGAAACAGCCTTCCAACAGCAGTTCAGCAGTGGGAAGGTAAAGTGCAGTATTTGCAAATTTTCTATCTTTTTTTTTCTTTTTTTTTCTTTTCTTTCTTTCTTTCATTTTACTTTTTTTTGCGTTTTAGTCATCTATTGTACTTTTGCTTTATTGTACAAGCATACTCACTTCTTCTTTTTTCTTTCCTTTTCTTTTCTTTTCCTTTTTCTTTTATTTTTCTTTTCTTTTCTTTTTTTTTTCTATCTTTGTCATCTATTATACTTTTGTTTTAGTGCACAATATGGTGGAGTGAAATTTTTTTTCGAATTTCGAAACGCCTGGGGTCTCAAAAGTTGCCTTTTAGCATCAATAGATCACCCCTAAAATTTTAGCCTCCTAGGATAATATCTCTAGTTTCCAAAATCACTCAAAAATGTCCAAAAATGCAAAAAAATCGATATTTTTGAAAAAAAATTACAAAATTGAAAATGTATGATTTTAAAATTTTTTGAGAGGGTAAACATTAACTCTTTGTAACATTAATATATCATAAAAGTTTTACTTCAGTAGAGTAATTTCTTTAAATTTCCAAAAAGCAACAAAATTAACCAAAAATGCAAAAAAAGAAAAAAAATCGATCTTTTACATTTTTTTACGAAATTAAAAATATGATTTTAAAATTTATTGAGGGGATAAACGTTAACTTTTGGTAACATTAATATCTCAGACAAATTTTATTTCAAAACAGTAATTTCTTTAAATTTCCAAAAAGCAGTAAAATAAACCAAACATCGTCCTGTTTTTCTTCCCAATTTACACGATCTTCCAAAGCAAAACTGGGTTAAATGCACAAAATATAAAAATTTAAGCACAAAATCTAAACATTTTTATGAGTTATGTATTTAATTTCTTATTTAGATAATGTATTGTAACATTATAAATGAAAAAAAAGTATTTTGGAAATAAAAACGTAATTGTGCATTATCTCACTTTTCAAGAAATTGGATACTTCATTATTCATGAATATATGTTCATAAAAAACCTCAAAACTACATCACAAACACCCAACATGAACAACTAATTTCACCTTGAAGTAATTGCTTTTTTGAAGTTCAGTGTAATCTCGACAGTTGAAGTTTAACTTGGGCACTTTAAACTGTCTAACTGGTGTAGCGGACTGTTCGCTTAGATGGTCAAAATCAAATTGATAAAATCCTGCGGTAGGTCAGAACTTGAATATGCCAGGATCAGAATATAATGATCTTCAACAAAAGTTGTAATGCAAAATTTTTTGTTCTTTTGTTGTAGATGATAAAAACTATGATACAAGAACAAGGCTCAAAATATATTGGTCACATAACAATTCCGCGTAGAGCAGCTGAAATTATACAGCATAACATTATTAATTTCTTCACATAAAAAGAGCGGAAGCTTGACAGCTTAATTGTTATTGGTTTCGACGGAACTAACATCAATACTGGTGTGACGAATGGCGTTGTTCGTGAACTAGAGTAAAAACTAAATAAACCCTTGCAATGGTTAATTTCTCTGCTGCACGCAAATGAACTACCATTGAGGCATTTAATGAAACAGTTGGATGAAACAACTATTTTTTCTGGAATTATCGGAAAAGCTATCAAAACCTGCGAAAATCTAACACTTGTGAACTTCAAAACAATATCCTTGGAACATTTTCCTTCAGTTTAGACTGGAACAGATATTAGCTCATATCGACAATATTTGTATGAAATTTGCCAAGTCTTTTTATCTGGATATTGTTCAACCAATTTTGCCAATAAAATACCTGGTCCTGTAGTGCATTCTAGGTGGATAACAACTGCCGCTCGACTTTAAGATCATATGTTCCGACAGAGAATCCGACTGAAAATATGGTCGCGTTGTGATCATACCTCATGAAAGTTTACGCTCCTGTCTGGTTCTTCATAAAGACACACTCTTCTTGTTTAGAAGGTGCACATCATATCTATAGAATGATCGCATTTTTCAGATACTTGCCAAACAGCTTAAGAACGGACAATGTAATTCGACGTAATTAATTTTTTGCTCACTCAGAGAACATATTATTATCAATGCTGACTGATGAAAGAAAACATGTTAAAGTTCTGGCCTACCGCAGGATTTTGTCAATAAGTGACCAGCTAAGTGAACAGTCAGCTACACCAGTTAAACAGTTTAAAGTGCCCAAGTAAAACTTCAACTGTCGATATTGCATTGAACTCATAAACTGGCAAATTGAACCATATGAGCTTCCACTAACGAAAGAGGTACCCACGTCTGCCATAAAGTCTTTCTTAAAACAATTACTTTTCAAGTGAAATGAATTTGGAGGAACCAATTTCTACTTCGGACATTCATAAATACCCATGTCACAGCCAAGCAACGGAACGCTGTGTCAGATTGGTAACAGAGGCTTCAGAAGCTGTTTTTGGAGAAGAAAGGGATCATGGTTTCATCTTGAGCAATAAGAGTCTAGATCAAAAATGCCTAAGTTCGACATTAAATCAAAATTTCATGCCTAAATATTGTTGTTCATGTTGGGTGTTTGTTAAGCAGTTTTGAGGTTTTTTACAAACATATAGGTACCCACGTCTGCCATCAAGTCTTTCTTAAAACAATTACTTTTCAAGTGAAATGAATTTGGAGGAACCGATTTCTGCTTCGGACATTCATAAATACCCATGTCACAGCCAAGCAACGGAACGCTGTGTCAGATTGGTAACAGAGGCTTCAGAAGCTGTTTTTGGAGAAGAAAGGAATCATGGTTTCATCTTGAGCAATAAGAGTCTAGATCAAAAATGCCCAAGTTCGACATTAAATCAAAATTTCATGCCTAAACTATTGTTGTTCATGTTGGGTGTTTGTTAAGTAGTTTTGAGGTTTTTTTACAAACATATATTCATGAATAATGAAGCACCCAATTTCTTGGAAGGTGAGAAAATGCAATATTATGTTTTTATTTCCAAAATACTATTTTTTTTTCCATTTATAATGTTACAATAAATTATCTAAGTAAGAAATTAAATACATAACTGGTAAAACTGTTTAGATTTTGCGTTTAAATATTTATATTTTGTTCATTTAACCTATTTTTGCTTTGGAAGATCGTGTAAATTGGGAAGAAAAACAGGTCGTTTTTGGTTTATTTTGCTGCTTTTTGGAAATTTAAAAAAAATTACTGTGTTGAAGTAAAACTTGTCTGAGATATTAATGTTACCAAGAGTTAACGTTTACCCCCCTCAAACATTTTTAAAGTCATATTTTTAATTTTGCAAAAACATTTTTAAAAATCGATTTTATTTATTTATTTATTTATTTATTTGCATTTTTGGTTTATTTTGTTGCTTTTGGGAAATTTAAAGAAATTACTCTATTGAAGTAAAACTTTAAGAGATATTAATGTTACCAAGAGTTAACATTTACCCTCTCAAAAAATTTTAAAATTATATATTTTCAATTTTGTATATTTTTTTCAAAAATATCG
Source organism: Uloborus diversus (assembly GCF_026930045.1). Taxonomy (NCBI): domain Eukaryota; kingdom Metazoa; phylum Arthropoda; class Arachnida; order Araneae; family Uloboridae; genus Uloborus; species Uloborus diversus. The sequence goes on from NC_072733.1 coordinate 187,669,372, forward strand.
ATTTTTTTGCATTTTTGGACATTTGGGGCGATTTTGGAACCTAAAGATATTATCCTAGGAGGCTAAAACTTTCGGGGATGCTAAAAGGTAACTATTGATGCTAAAAGGCAACTTTTGAGACCCCAAGCGTTTCGAATTTTGAAAAGAAAATTTTTTTTACTCCACCCTAGTGTACAAGCTTGGTTACTTGGTTTCCGATCAAAATAACAGATGAAACGAGCTGATTAATGTCATGTGTGCATCACATGACTTCCTTTTACGCCAATTTATTCAGTGGTTAACTCTTTCATTTCACCAACATTGGCCAAATTAAAACTAGATTTAAAAAATTAAAAAAAAATTGCCAAATTTTTCGCCAAGTTGGCGATAAAACTTGGCGGCCGAAAGCTTGGCGATATATCGCCAAGTGTTTGACATATTATAGCACCACTTGAGTTAGCATTGAAATGGAGAATAATTTCTCCGCACAAAGGTGTAAAAGACCCACTTAAAAACATCCGAATACAACCAAAAGGGAAAGTGCAAAACTAGACCCCACTAGGAGTCTACGTACCGAATTTCAACTTTCTAGGACGTACCGTTTTTGAGTTATGCGAGATAAATACGTACATACGGACGTCACGAGAAAACTCGTTGTAATTAACTCGGGGAACGTCATAATGGATATTTCGGGTGTTTGAATGTTCCTAGGCATATATCCACGTGTGGTCGGGTCAAAAAAAAAAAAAAACTCAACATTCATTTGGGGGTGAGCAAAATAGAGATTAGGCCGATTTTTGAGTGAAATTTTTTTTTCGCGAATAAGAATACTTCCTTTTTTGTAAAAGGAAGAAAAAAGCGTTAAATTCTCTATTGTCAGTATGAAACAAATAACACGTTCCTTCAAACCTATCAAAAACTCAATTCTGCATATTTTTTAAACCCATCGTTCTTACTAAAACCCACTATTCCTTGCATCTCGCATTCGTATATAAAAAGGATGACGTCTTTAGAAAAAAGCTGAAGAAAAACAAGCGTAAGTCGTCTATTTCCCGCATTTAGCTACATTTCCAATTCATTTTCCTAAAACTTAACTTCTAAGGAGGAACATTTGAGAAAATGCATAAGAAAAGTGTATTTCTCGGAAAAGCTTTTTCCTGAGATATGCACATTTGAAAAGAAAAACGCTTCCTTGACAAATAAGGATTTTGTAATGCATAATGCAAAGCATAAGCAGTACAGGAAATTAAATCTTTTAGATATTTTTGAAAACTATGCCCCCCCCCCCCCTCCAGATTATAGACAAAATTGATGGCCGGTTCAAAAAATCTATTAGATACACACGATACTCTTGATAGGCGAACTGCATAATAATTCCTTTTGAAATAAAGAGTAAAACATGAAAACTTTCAAATGAAAATAAAAATCGTGCTGATAAAACTTGCAAGAGATTAAAAAAAAAACATTTGCGACTACAAAAAATTTTTACGTTACTATTTATTTTCTTTTGGAGCAAAAAAAAAAAAAAAAAAACTTGCAATAAAAAGCTCCATTTTCTCAGAATTGTTTATAGTAATGATTCTTAGCGTCTAGCTTTTTTTCCTGTAAATGTATCATGACATTTCACTGTGAAGACTTTATAAATCATCGCCTTTTTCACTGTGGATTTTAATATTCACTGCTGTCTACGTTGTTAACGTTTCTTGAGAACTGGCGCAAAAGATTTTAGGGACCAACAGCCAACTTTCCTGAAAGGGCTTTTACTCGTTCCACTGCTGTATTTATTTTATCCCAGTTCACATCATCATACGCATACACTATAACTTTCCTATACTACGGGAAAACATTTGTTACGCATTTTATCCCTTAACTAGAAAATCGCCCGGACAGGTATGGCGAGTAAAAATTGTTTCTACATTTAAACGAAGCAATTGTCTGTTTGGTGATATTTTGATGGTTGAAATTTTAACCCTAATTCCAGTGCATTAACCCTAAACTCCAGTAGATAGTGTTCATTGTTGACCACTTTTTCGTTTCTTCATTCTCCTAAAATGAGTCTAACCAGTAAAACAGTTAAGTTGCCGGATCCAGTTCAGCCTTGTCAAAATAAAGCATTTTCCTGCATGTCGAAAATTGCCAGAAAATGTTATCAATTTATCATGCCGTGGCGCGACCTTCATTGTTGGTGACGTCAGGAGCGTTACTCGATCAGTGAATTCGCTATTATATGAGGATTGCCCCCCCCCCCCTTTTTTTTGACAAAAACTTCATTCACGCATAAAAATTTTAAGAAAACATTTTTCAGTTTTTATATGTTTTATTAGACATTTATTTTCTCAGTCATAGACATTTTAAAATATTTTGAGGTGCTCTATCCCATCCTTCCACCCAAGAGTAATAGAACAAAACCAATCCCTGTGGGTGCTCTGCTTGAAAGCTCCAATTCCTTGATATAATTTGACTAAAAACTAGTAAAGCAAATTCAATTTTTAAATACATTTGAATTGGTTTTGGTGGTGTCAATGTTGATTATGAATGTTTTATTTCTTGTTATTTAGAAACAAGTCAGACAAATCAAATGAAGCTTGAAAGCCATTGTGTTGCTAAAAATTGCAGATTCAATCATTGTTAATTTGGCATGCTGCCTACATATAATTCAGAAATGCTTAAACTATGAATTTGTTTTTATTTGTGACATCAAGTTCTTTTCATTATTTTTGTGCACTTTTTTAAACACGAATCAATTATTCTAATTTCGATAAATATCATTGTATGTTCAAAATGGTGTTAAAAAAAAAAAAAAAAAAAAAAAACTTTTTTTCCTGAACAAATATGGAATAAATGTTTCTGCTAATGAAATATATTTTTCAAGGAAGAGAAAATAATTTTGCAACTTAGTGCAATAAATTCAGCCCAAAATTTCGGTGCAATAAATTCAACCCCCCGTTTTCGATGGTTAGATGTACCGCTGGAACAAATGCCTCAATAAGTATGGTGACTATGTAGAGAAGTAATCTGTATCTTTGTTTCCTTACATTGTATATAATGTTGCTACTCTTTAATAAGTTTTTATGCTGCACGGGCTTGTTACCTTACTTTTTGAAAACCTCTCGTATATTTACTGACTTTAATAGAACTTTTAAATTATTTTTTCCCGTAATAAACATACAAAAAACTATTTACAAGATAAAATAAACGAGCTGATGTGTGCATCATATGACTTCCTTTTACTCCAATTTAATGTCATTTCCCCATTACTGGCAATTTTAATGTGATTCAATAGTTTACTCTCTAAATATCACCAACATTGGCCAGATTGAAACAGATTTAAAAAAAACCCGCCAAATTTGTCACCAAGTTGGCGACAAAACTTAGCGACCAAAAGACTGGCAACATATCGCCAAATGTCCGCCGAATTATAATACCACTTGATTTTACATCGAAATTAACAATGATTTCCCCCCAAAAAGGGGCAAAAGACCCCTTTAGGAACACCCGAATGCAACCAAAAGGGGAGGTGCACAACTAGACCCCACTAGGAGTGTCAATCTGTTCTTAGGCACTTATCCACGTGTGGTCGAGTCGAAAAAAAAACTCAATATTTATTCGGGCTGAGTAAAATGGAAATTAGGGTCGATTTTTGAGTGAATTTTTTTTCGCGAATACAATACTTCCATTTTTATAAAAGGAAGTAAAAAAAAAAAAAAAAACTCTCACTTCGTGGAAATTTTTTTTAATTGTGTCGATTTCTTACATTTTAAATAACTCTATTTGCGTCAATTCATGTAGATCTTAAGCATGTTTGAATCAATGCATCTTAAAAAGTAAATAAAACAAAAAAGATGAACACATTTTATGGAAAATAATTTTTTTTAAACTGTTGATTAAATTAATTCTTTAAATAAAAGACATCTTAAATGAAAGTAATTCTTACATTACTTTCATTTCTTACATATTATACTAATCCTCAGTAAATGAGTATGAATTTACCATACTTTCTTTCAGTACCATACTTTCCAGTTCAAAAACATGTTTATTCTTTAAACTAAATGCATATATAAAAAGCATTTTATATTTTAAATTTCAGCTTTCTTTGAAAATTGTATCGCGTCAATTGAAATTCAAAATAAAACTATATTCGTTTATTCGCAAAGAAAATTTTTCATGCATTATGAAAAATCAGAAAACATCACCAGCTACTTTTATCGTGCTCATAGTTTTACGCTTTCAAGCGAACAAAATCAAAATTTTCCATCGCGTTCATGTTTTAACGCCTTTAAACAAAAATAAAAAATACGTTTCACGGATATCGACAAGTGTGCGTGCGATTAGCTTTTCGGAAAAGATAAGATATCAAAAAATGTATCGTTGCTTTTTGTGTAAACAAACAAGTTTTTTTTCGGATTAAAAGCGCAAATATTTTTTTTAACTTTATCGCATATTTGATGAAATACATGAATCATCGAAATTCGTCAGATGTGGATGAATTTGTTTAACTTTAAGAGCTTTTAGCACCTGAAAATAAATCATTAGATTTCATCTGCAACGCAAAAATTGTTGCAATATTTTGCCGCTGGGTTAGGTTAATTGCTAGCTTATTAAACTGAAAAAGCTTGAATCTATAGGTATTGTTATTTTCAAACCCTTTCATTTAAAATCACTTGTGATTATTTACATTTTTAACTGTATGTGAAATTTTATTGAATGTATACTTTCATGCACATTGCACATTTTTGTAAAAACTTATTCCTGGTATTAGAATAAATTGTTGTGGTGTTACATTGTTAGTATGTTCTCTTTTCATAACCTTTTAAAAGAAAAATCAAACTGCCGCGAAATCACCCCGCACTAGAAGGTGACTTTGTGTTACTTATTATTATTTGTATCGGAATCGTTATCAATATTCAATTTATGCTTTTTTGTAATTACATAATCGAAACGTATCTACACAAAGATATATCTTATATCAAATCATTTTTATATTTTTTTAACAAAAGGAACTCAAAAAAGGATCTCGCTTAAAGTACAATTTCATAAAATGTTAAATATTTTTAAAGTAAAAATAGCATAATTTTAACTTAACGTTACTTTTCACGTTGTAAATGGGGCATCTATGACAGAGTGATCAAAGCATTGGTTTCATAAGCATGAAGTAGTGTCTGTTTTTCACGAGAAGGCACTTCGCCCCGCCTCCTCGAACGCAGCGTTCCATTTTACGCGGCGAGTGATCACTAATCAATTCACGCGCTTCTAAATCAAGCAACCAGACAGCCTGAACTTGGGCGTGCATTTTAATGTGCGAGAAAGTCTTAGTGTCCTTTACATCACTTGCTTCACTTGTCTGTTTTCCTTTTAGTTATTCTTACATTTTAAAACTGCTTATTTTACAACAAAATGCTATGATCCGAATATATCTTCTGCCAAAAACAGCGAAATAGAATCATCGGACATCACATAACGAAGGAGGAGTCAAGTGCCTTCTCGTAGAAAACGTACAATAGTGGGTTCAATTCGCGCAGGTTGTAATTTCTCTCTCTTTATGATGTAAATATTTCCTGTGCTGCCTGGTATGTGATGAATGAAAATCTAAAACAAACTGAACCAGGAAAAGTTTCGCTGTTATATGCAAAGCAGACAAAGTGCATTGTTTCCAGTTCTATTCAAATTGCTTTTGCGATTGCTCCCGAATGTAATGTAATCTAACCAGGAGCAGACTGAGCCTTTAAAGAGGGGACTCAGTTGTATCTTGACTCCTAGGGAGCACAGGTTCAATGGCGCAAAGAAAAACAAGGTGCGCAGGTCCGAAGGCAAATAAATAATTAAATAAGGGAAGGCAATGAGCCGGAGAGCCAGTTTGCCCATGAATGCAACTAATAAATAACTTACTTGACAAGTGAATCGATTATTTCAGAAAGGGCATAAAGTCCAATTAATGAAACTTTACATTCAAAAATCAACTAAATTCTACGAAAATTGTTATGACCAATCTTTCCACAAGTAGGATCATTACCTCACCTTAAATTACGTTTCATTTCGTCACAGAAATTATTATTTTTTTTTTTTTTTTTTTGAATTTGGACTTATGCCCTTTCTGCAATAAATATCCTGAAAGACTGGTTTAGAGTGATGAAAATGTAAATCAAGTGAAACAGACTTGTTTTCTAACCGATTTATGATAGTAAAAAATAATATAACAAAGTGACAAAAAAATAATTAGTGAAGTCCGTATTCATAAATTCATTATCTTAAGAAAATACATTGTATATTTTCCTCTTTCTCTCCTCTTGTTTTAGTGAAATAATAAAGTCTGGTGTAAGAAAATAATAAATACAAAAACTAACAAACTGAGATAAAAAGCAAAACATAGTTTTACATGTGTATAAAAACTATATTCATGTTCGTCAAATACTACCTCCATCGGAAATCTTTTCTATCCTCAGGGGGCGTAGCTAAGGGGGGGGTTTTGGAGACAAACCCCCCCCCCCCGAAAAGTTAGTCTCAAAAAAAAAAAAAAAAAAGAGAAAAAGAAGAGAGAAGAGAAAGAAAAAAAAAAGAAGAAAAGGAAAAAAATTCCAAGCGATTATACATATATATATGTATGTATATATATAATATATATATATATATTATATATATTATATATATATATACATATATATATATATATACATATATATATATATATATATATATATACATAAATATATACATATATATATACACATATATACATATATATATATATATATATATATATATATATATATATATTATTATATATATATATATATATATATATATATATATATATATATATATAAAAGAAGTAACCCCCCCCCCCGAAAGTCGGGGTCTAGCTACGCCACTGTCTATCCTTATCTTGTCTAGTTTTGTGTAACCAAGTTCGATGTACATATTAGTATGACTGTTCAAAATTGCACTGAATAATTATCCTGATATTTGTTATTTCTTTCAATGATATGAAAAATTTCCCTTTATACTCAATATTGGCAAAGGTAGTTCAGCCGACAAGCGTTACTTTGCAATATTCTCTTGAAAACCGTCTATAAAAAAGCTAGCTTGAAAACCGTTCCTTTGATGTTCTATTGAACATATAAGCATCATGAATGTTGATAATTGGAAGCATTTGTCGCCCACAGTAGAATCTTTTTCCAAAAATCTCAATATTTGAGATAACTCCTCTAAAAAAATGAAGGGCACATGTTTTAGCAGTTACAGTCAACAGATGTGATGGTGAGTCATAATGCAATTTCAGAATTTCACTTATAAGAGATTGGATTTTACATGGTAACACAGGGAAACAAAAAAAAAAATATTTTTTCTTTGGTGCCCAGAGTTTGCAAACTGATTCTAGATATGTTTGGGGGCTCTGAATCGAAATATTAAATTAGTTTTTCTCTAGCAGCTCTACCTTTTTCATATAAGTACGGCTGTTTTAATCCAAAATATGCAGTTTTAACTCCATTTTGCACCACCTTCTGAAGCTAATATACGCTTCTAAAATAAGGTTTACTTCCAGCATATTTGTCCTATTGTCATTATGCAGTTCAGTTACGCTCAGGAAAATTCACTACATGAAGTAAATATCTGGCAAGTTAAGTAACAATGCTTTGACGAACTAAGGTCAACTTGTAAGTTCTTGCTTTGCATATATTCGCTTCGTGTGATGTGTGACGAGTTGGATCTTTGTATGTAGTATTTTCAGGGTTCGATTATTATGGAGGGTAACCCTAATCAAACATTTTTGGGGGGACCTCTGCAGTCAAACCTAAAAAAAACATAAACAATAATGGAGAATCAGGGGTGGTGGTTTCAGGGATATAGATATGTCGAACCACTCATTCAAAATACTTGTTGTTGGGGCAGAGCATCATACACTTGTACATCTAAAACAATGCAAACAAATCAAGAAGAATACCTTGATTTTTTGAGCTCTGGTTTATTTGTATCATACAATAGGAATAAAAATTCCATGCTTAGTTTTTTATTTGATCTATGGGTGTAACTTAAACCTATGTCACGTATATTTCAAGTTCAATATCTGGGAAATTTGAGCTCCTATGCAAAAACTGATGTGATATTTGACCTCAGTGAATCAAATTCGTTCTAAATCAGCTCCAAAGACCCGTGCACCTAAATGTCTGTTGCCCTGTGTAATAATCTGTCATATCTGTATAACACTCGTTTTACTGTCCTAAAAAGTCGCAAAAGACAAAGAAATGTCTTCTCAGAGGAAAGTCAACAACAATCTTGTTAAATTTCTTCAGTGTTACTTCAAGAAAAAGTCTCCTGCAGTGTTGTTTTTATTTTGACCCGCTTATATCGCACTGAAAGCATACAGTTTTTTCTCGGTTCCTAGACTGATGTTAAGAAAACCACGGAGAAATTAGCGAATTTCATTCCGATTCCATGATTTCGAATCCCCCCCCTAACCTACCGAACTGACGAACCTACCGAAATTATGCTAGATCAAAGAAGTTATTTGTTTTTACTTCATTACACCAAAAAAAATCCAGTTCTATAATCTCGCCTTTGCGTCTTACTAGTTCTTCTTCTGCGTTTAGTGCAGAAAAGGCATAAGTCCGGGACTTAAGCCCTTTCTGCACTAAACGAACAATGCGACCCCTAAATAAAATGCTTTGTTGTACAAGGATTGACTTCTCTGCTATATTAGTCGATGTCTCTACATACACATATGGGAAAACCACTGCTAACTCAATTTTGAAAAAAATGTGACGTGTGCCCTTTCTGAAATAATCGATTAAAGTATCCAATTAATAAGTTTTGAATAATAGAACTGTTATTAGAGATTGATCTAGCTTAATATTATTTTTGCGAATTAGTACCAAACGCATTTTCTTTAGCTGTATCCAGGAAATGTTTTTTAACCTAAAATATTTAACCCTTTTAGCACAAAATTAGAATTATTGCAAGAATACTGCCGTTTGGGAGAAGCTTTTTATTGAAAATTTTGTTTCGATAAACAGCCATATACACAGTTAATTCACGTCATAACTTATTGCAGGGAAAAAGTATTGAGAGTTCCCCTAAATGATTGATTATGACACCTCTTTTTATGGGCTTTTAGGAGTAGCAAAAAACCACAGTACTCTTTCAGTTATGTGTCACAATCCAATGAAATGCGGAAAAAAGATTTTTAATGTTTTATTTATTTCCGCAGTACGTAAATTGAAAAGTGAATAAAATGCAGGGTTTCTGCAAATTAGTTAACAAAAAAGAATGATTTATTTAATGCAATTTACAGGTAAAAATGAAAGACATATCGTTGTAAGACAGAGAAATAATCCAAGTTTACCATTATCATGAATGTTTAATGTGACATTAGCAAAGGAGAGTCAGAGGGGACATGATTCAGTTATTTAAATTTATCAAAATGAAAGATGTAAATGGGTTAAATTTTTGCGGGGAAAGCAGGACAAGGGGTCATTGTTTTAAGCTATTTAAATCTCAGGCAAACTTGGAAATCAGGAAAAACTACTACTTTAGCAGGGTCGTGGGCACTTGGAACAGTTTACCGGAAGAGGCGGTAATGAGCAAGGGAGTGGATAGCTTTAAGAGGGCCATTGATCTTCATTGGGGACTAATTAATTGACTAGGACCAGCCTAGCTGGGCCCAGAGCCTGTTGCTGGTCGTCACATTTGTATTTGTATTTGTATTTGTGACTTCCTTTCGCACATGCGCGAAAGGAAGATGCCCAATCAGGAACCAGTTCCTACCACAGATTTGTACCAGCATGATTTCGTGGATCAAACTTATTGAATAGTTTGTAAAGTGGCAAGTGCACAACTCCGACACTTTAAGCAACAATTTCAATACTGAAATTAAGAATCTACACTGCAATTATATTTGATCGACAGAAACATGATGTCAAATCTGTGGCAAGGAGGCATTGATTTGACATCAGTTCATGTGGTTTGCTGATGGGATATTTGCAGTGTAACGGAAGTATGACACATCGAACTGAATTCGAACTTTTTCTGTGTTACAACAATATGTTCTTTTATTATTTTTCTAATGTAAATTACATTCAATTAATCATTCTCTTTGATAAACAAATTAGTTGACACCCAGTATAAGCAGCTATCAAAAAGGCCATTTATTTATGTTCTTCAATTTTCAACCGTTGATTCAGTGTTAATTTACTCTCAATGGAAGAACCACATATTTTCAGTCACGAAACACCATTTTTCACCCGAAGGGACTCATATTATATTCTTGTGCTAAACTAAACTTTGCATCTTCTTTGTACGAAAAACAAGGTAAATTTAACGCTATTTATTTCATAAAAAAGAGAAACTCGTTGAAATCAACATATTGACAAAAAAATTCCTGTTAGATGTCAAAATAAAATAAGGAATTCGTTTAATGTTTCTGACGTCATCTCTCTGAAAAACAATTCTTGTGGTCCACTGCGACCACAAAATTGAGGCTGACCCTTTACATTACCTAAAGAGTTAGCATTTTTTGACTCTTTAGATTACCTAAATTGTATTCGAGTACAGTGAAACCTGTGTAAGTTGACTACTTGCGGTGCACTACTTTAGTAGTCAACTTAAACAGGTGGTCAACTTACAAAGGTCGATTTATATGATAAGGGCAATTCCGTGCCTAAAAAAAGCGGTCAACTTACAAGGTGGTTACTGCACAGGTTTTACTGTATATGAAACAACGATTTTCCTAGAAATGTTCAGTTTTCCATTTCAGTATTCCAACGGTTTATATTTTATTTAAGTTTTCTTATTCCTTAGAAAAACCTTGAACTGACCAAGAAGATGCAGAATTTTTTTTTTTTTTTTTTTTACTTTCAAGTGAGTCTCAATGACACAAGTATTTTTTAGTTTCCTTGAATTGTCTTATATGGGAGCGTTTTCGGCAGCGAAAATTTATGAGTAGCTCTTGGAAATTCTATTTGCTTTAAAGCGACTCTGTAATTACGTATGTTTCCGGTCGGGTGAAATTGAACTACTGTGTATTGAAAGAAATGCGTAGAGCAAATCAGAACAATTCACCAAGGTAAAACAAAATGAAAACACAATTTTCTAAAATCAAATGAGAAAATTCCTTTGTTTGTGTGAGAACTGAAACATCTAGACAACCGACTTTTTTTTCGTCTTCTCTTCCCCGCAAAAGTGAAAAAGAAAAAAGAAAAGGAAGAAAAGAGAATGGCGCAGCTGTATGGGACTGGCCGACGCCACGGATGCTATGCTTTTCTGGAATAACTTAAGCTTTTAATTTTGAAGTTGATAATTTTAACGAAACTTAATTCCATTTGTAGTTTTAGTATACCTTCCACACCCATACCTCCTGTTGGCCACCCAAGTGATCCCATTGTTTTTCTTTTAAGGGGATATTCTGGTCTAGAGATTTGATTTTAAGGTGATTTTACGGGCGTAATAGAAAAAAAAACAGTAGCTATTTTCACTATCCATTTTTATCAGTTTTTTATTGATTTTTTTAAAAGTATAAAAATGCATACTACACTGGTTATCATAAATTAATGTAATGTTGAAAGTGTTTTGAAACGACAAATGGAATTAAGTTTCAGTTAATCAGTTAAATATATGAATTCAACATCATCAACTAAAAGTTATTAGTGCATGTTATTCAATAAAAGCATAGTTTCTGTCTGTCAGTTCCGTGGCTAGTGGCGAATACAGTAGCGGATTGGCTATGCTTCGGTCCGATCAGTTATCCTGCCTGTTGACAGTAAAATGTAAATGTTTTGGAATTACGCAAATTCGCAAAACACAGCCTCAGTCCCCTTTAAACATGGGATAAAACGTGAGAATACAGGAAGTCAGGACCATCGCCGAGGGGGGGGGGGAATGCTAGACTACCCCAGTTTCTCAGAAATTGGGCCGTCAATTTTACTTTAGAGATTCAATAAAAAATTAAAACAAAAACCTTAGAAGTCATAAAAGTTAAAATACTTTTGTACATTTGTCACTTTTATCTGTAAACAGTTCGTTTTGCTTAAATATATACATTTTTTAATACTCTAGGAATAATAACCTCACATTCACGTGATAGCTCAATAGTTAGGTAAAGGTTAATAGGAGTTATGGGGCCGCGACATCCCTTTATGCCAATTCCAATTTCTTTCACAAATCCGCCACTGGCAGAGATTGCCCCTGATGAACTTCATGCAGATCAATCGTATGTCTACGAAATGTTGAATGGAGTTTCAACCGGAAACATTTCATTCAGTTTGTTAAGAAAGAATACAGTCATTGCAGAAGTTTAATGACAACATATAGATTTTTCGGTTATATATTTCAAGAAAATGCCCATCAGAGAACGTGAAAGTTTCAACAAAATATGTTATTAGATTATACTCTATTATATTAAATCTAAATCATCACGTCGGATTGAAAGTAAATGCTTATCTGGTATAATAAAACAACAAAGTCATGTCAAGTAAAGATTCTAATGTCAATGCTGGCGCTGGCCAACAACCGAAAACGTGTGAGAGAGCTGGGCTTTCAAGAGCTTTAAAAAGGAAAAAAGAAAATGGCTGAACTCGATAGCAATGTTCAAGAATTCAAGGTTCCTTTAATTAATTCCAATGCAGACAAGTATTTGGCTTTAATTAAATGGAATCCAGTAGCACTTACAAAAATTGACGCTGATCTCATTTACAATGCTGAAGAAAAATCTTGACTTATAATTGTGGGTGTGGGTGTGTGTGTGTGTGTGTGTGTGTGTGTGTTTTTTCAAGTTGTTTATATGTAAAAACAGCGTTTTGATTTACATTTGAAGTTATAACTCAATAGTTGGAAAAAATTCGAACTAAATAGAATACCTTTTAAAAGAAAGACAACTAACTAGAACAAAGAACGCTGTTGATAGCAGTGAACGCAAAGAAAGGGCAAGCGATGCGGCAGGGCATGTGCGATGTGCGCGCTTAATGCACATTTGAAGGCAATTTCGCAATTAATCTCTTCTCTCTCTCTCTCTCTCTCTCTCTCTCTCTCTCTCTCTCTCAGGTCATTTAACTAACTTTACATTTCGTATTTATTTCTCTAGAGTTTAATTTCAACCATTCGTAGTTTCAAATGAGGGATAGTTATATTTATCATTCCATTTTGGCCGGTTAGGTAAAAATTCAGGCAAAATACTTAAAATGAAAAGTCAAATGGGGAGCTAAAGATATTATTTGATTTAGTTGAAATTTTGTTTGATAAATAGGCTTGGTTAGAGGCAACTTTCCCACCCCATGAAGGCGTTTTATATTTCTCAAATTTGTTTTACTCACTCCACCCTACTGTGTCATTCAGGGTAACTTTGAGCCATTTTGGTTAGCATTGCGCCACTTTAATTTTGAATTAAAACTGAAAGACCCACGTGATGCACTCCTCAGGTAAGGTTACAAAATAAATTTTCTACTCTGTACTTCACACAAAGGGAGTATGTAATATTGTACACAGCTCATTGCATCATTCATCTGATGTTTGGAAGCTGTTTTTGCTGTCGTTAATATTGCTCTTTCTGCATTGCAATATTCTCAAGGGTGCCCCAAAAAGAGGTCACAGAAAGTCCCTGTGACCTCCCAAAAATCCTTATTCGGCAAAATTGAAGACAATAGCAGAGATGAGTTTTTTTTTTTTTTTTTGCTTTTATAAAAAAAAAATTAAATTGTTTCTAATGATGCCTCTTGTTCTCTCTCATTAGATGTTATGTATGTATGATAACTGATTTCATCCTTCGGTTACATTGGAATTTCATTCGGCAAATTGAGAATTTACCCCCCTCCCAAAAATTTTTGTTCGATGCGGTTTTGGTCGAATTATTGTGAGGTTGTGAAGTACGAAATAGACATTCCGCAATTCTATTTTTCTGCATTAAATTGCAATGCTTATATTTAAATAGATTATTTCTCACTTTACATACTTTACATCTAATTTCTGACATGACTTAAAATTATCTTAAATGGTAGGATAGCAAAAAACTAAATTAAAAACTACATTTCTTAAATCTGTACCTCAGAGCTAGACTGACTACGTAAGTCCAAAAATTGCAATTTCCCGTTTATTAGTGCATTGTATGTCGAATTCATGCTTCGAGTCATGTGAACGTAATTCTGGGAAAAAAAAATCTTTTTCAATATTTTACCAGGGTTAAAAGAGCGGGCGTCCCATCCTTTGCATGAGCCAGAAAAAAGTGTTTCCTTTTTCCTGTAAAATTACCATAATGTAACTTACGTCCTTCTGGTTCTGAGGTACAGAATTTTGGATTACTTCAAACTAGTTTTTTCCATTTTACACCAAAAACACAGTAAAACTATTAAAATATGAATGAGGCAGCTTAAAATACAGGAATTTGTGACTCAAAGCTTCCTGAATGACTGTACGTTCTTATATTTAAGTAATAATAACTATCCAGTCAGTTAAACTTTTATAGTATGGCCCTGATAAGTAGAGCTATGACCTTGACACTGTTAACTTCTTCTTGGGGGTTTTTAGTGTAAAAGGGATGCATTATTGGCCCGGATTGGAGTTGTAATGCTCTTGCGAAACTGCTACGAAAGTAACCCAACTCAACTCAGGGCAAATTACGCTTCACTATTATCAGTAGCGTAACTAGGGTTTAGCAGGAGTGGCTCTCACCAGGGGCGCAGCAGTCAGGGGGGTGGCATTTCGACTGATTCATTAAAAAAAATAATAATAACAAGATTTTTTTTTTATATATATAGAATTTGAAAAATGCTTTAAAAAGTTTTTTAAAAACTCGCAGGAAAAAGAACTAGAGGGGGCATCACTGAAAACAATTCTAAAAAAGAAAATACGAAAAAAATTACAATGCTGCCTCCTATTTGTCAAATCAATTAATCAAAATGTTCGAAAAAAAAATTTTTTTTTTAGGTCACAATCCGGTGACTTCCCATGTGAGCGACCCTCTGTGGAGGCGCAATTTCTTTAGTTCGCCAGGGGCGCTAGACCCCATAGTTACGCTACTGCCTATTATCCCCAAAAGAGGTAGAATTGTCAAAGTCATAACTTAACTGATCAATATAGGGATTAAATCTATTTTGCTATCGAGTAAAGCTATACCAATGGTTTATATCTCGTTAATCCAGAATTGTGCAAACCCAGAATGGATTCTGTGAAGGAAAAATCATTTCAGCGTTCAGATACTTGAAGACGAAGATTATCCCAAAACCGGCGTATTAAAACACTTTAAAGCGCTTGGAATACAAGTTTCTGTGATAAACTTATCCCCACAAACTTCTCACCCCCAGGCATGAAGCCTTAGGAGTGTCTGACAGCACGAGAGAGATAGCAGATTTATTCTCATTACCCATGCGACGCGGCGAATCGGACCTGAATCGTCAGGAGGTGAAAGACAGCGGCATTGTCTTTAGACCACACGGGAATAAAATGATTTTCTGCCAATATTTACGCAACACATGGTCACTGAAAACTATTGTCAGCTTCTTTTCAGTTGAGGCTTTGAGCGGGGGGACGCAAACAAATTTTTGGGATCAGGATATTATCAGTTTTCGGAATGAAACTCCAATTTGATTAAATGATAAAGTACCCATTATACATTATAGGAAGAATTTTAGCTTCCTATTTCAACTCAAAGAGGGTGCTCAACCTCTTCCCCCAAACTTCAAATGTATGGGGAGGGGGGTTAAAAAATGCATTGAACTGAAAAAACAATGCTACATATTATAACATACACTAGTAATATGCAATCCAGTGTATAAGTATACACTGGATTATACACACTTATATCCAGTGTATAAGTATACCCATTAGGATGGTTCAAAAAAACTTTTTTTCAGCTAGAGTCCAGGACACCTCCCTGTTTTTTAGGCTTACTAATAGTATTATGCTGTAAAAGTTCTAGCTTCTTACTCAAATTTTAAGTGGGTGCTCAATGACCCTTAATTTAATGACCCCTTAATTAGCCGCAGTATAGAAAATGCCACAAGTTCTGAAATATTTAATTTCCCAAGCTGTTTCTTTGTAAATAATTATTTTATTGCAATGTATATGCATATTACTAGTGTATGTTATAACATGTAGCATTGTTTTTTCAGTTCAATGTATTTTTTAACCCCCCTCCCCATACATTTGAAGTTTGGGGGAAGGGGTTGAGACCCCTCTTTGAGTTGAAATAGGAAGCTAAAATTCTTCCAGTATTTTACTATTCACAAGTGTAAAAATATTGAGGGGGGGGGTCCTGGAATTCAGGGGAAACATTTTTTTGCATGTGTTTTTGAACCACCCTAATGTTCCGGCTTAAATAACTGAAGAAAAAAAAAAAGTGAAATTTCTTTTCAACATGTAGAAAACAGCAATTTTGAGACCCAAATTTTAAATTTGGACCTCTTTGTTTTATTTTTTAATCTAAAAATTCAATTATTGTTATTAATAGGCGTAAGCATTCCGTTTCACGGATTTTCTGGCAAATGGGAGGAGTTACCCCCCCCCCCCCTTATAGGTGATCGAAAAGCTCCCTATGTGAATTGCTGGACATCAACCGACCTCTGTGTCAAATTCGACAAAAATCCGACGTAAACTCTGTACCTCAGAGCCAGAGGAACGTAAGTCACATTATGATAATTTTTAAGTAGAGAGGAAAAACTTTTTTCTGTCAAAGGATGGGACGCGCGTTCGTTTAACCCTGGTAAAAAATTGAAAATGACTCTTTTTTTTTTTTAAGAACTACGTTCACGTGACTCAATGCGGGATAGGCTCCTACATCTAATGCACTAATAAACAGAAAATCGCAATTTTTGGACTTACGTCCTTCTGGATCTGAGGTTCAG
Source organism: Uloborus diversus (assembly GCF_026930045.1). NCBI lineage: Eukaryota > Metazoa > Arthropoda > Arachnida > Araneae > Uloboridae > Uloborus > Uloborus diversus. Next base: position 187,686,171 of record NC_072733.1, read on the forward strand.
AACTGGAGTTTTGTATAAGAAACTTACACACCCGCATGCATACATGCATTTTTATATAGTATATAGATAGAAGAGATCAGTTTAAATGTTATATTAAGATGCCAGTTAAACTTGAACGATCCGTTTCTTTTGCAGATTTTAATGAATCTTACATTTATTAACTTTTAGCTTTTATTAGATTTACTGGCCACACTTGACTTAGAAAAACACGTGTTATTTAATGTAGAATAGAAATTTTCAGAAAACGAAAAATGTTAATTATTCGTTTAAAATACAAAATAAAAATAAGGGAAGATAGATAGAAAAGGATAAAAAGAAGAAATAAAAAAGTTTAAAATTCATAATTATTTTTTTCGAGTGAGTGAAAGCAATCAAATAAAGCTTTTTCGTTCAAAATAATGAACCACTTCTGCATTTTTAGAAAAAATATAATTTTCGGCGATATTCAAAAGGAAATGAAATTTTAATTCATAGTATTAAAATTAATGTAGGAATAATAATGTAGTATATGAAACATAATGTCTGAATTTTAGCTTTAAAAGGAGGATATGAGAAAAAAGATTTCCGTGGAAAATATAATGTGTTGTTGCGAAAGAAAATCCTCTCGCATCCTACTAATTAGTATTCTTTCGAAATGGATTGTGAAAGCTATTAAACCAGTTCTTTAATGAAGCAATGTTTTGAATTGCAAAATATTTCTTTAAATTTAGCTTGTAATCTCTTCAATGCAGACGAATTTGAAGAGTGAAATTTAACCATACTACATAGGTTCTTATCCCCCAGGAACGATAGTTCCCCCCCTCTCCCCAATAACGAGATCCCCATGAAGAAAAATTTAAATATAAATAAAACCTCTAAAAATTTCAACGGCGCATTCTGAGTCATGAGCACCTGCCCACTACAGCAATGTTTCAAATTTAACACAAAAAAATATATATATTATTTTCTACCAGTGTGAAGATAATTTTAGCTTTGTGAGCGGTTTCTATCCCCAGCTCTGTTAAACCTATTCCAGAAGCCCGATGCTGCAAGCCCTGGACACCATAACGAGCCATATGGTGTTTGATTGTTCCCTGTTTCAGTTTCTCTTTGCTTCTGAATGAATGCAAAATGGGTCACGATTTTCTGAAGGGAAGGTATTGGACTCGTAACAGGAGGGTCGTGGGCTCAATGCCAGTCGATCGAAAATTATGGTGACTGATGCGCATTGAATCTGTCATGGCCACGAAGTCTTCTAAGATCCCATTCGAAATCTATATCACTGGGGGTGCTGGTTCAGGGATTGCTCGGCTCCAGATTTGGATTAAAAAAAAGGGCTGTCTTCAGGACCTCGTCCAACCCGCTAAACCACGTTTAGTGGTAGGTACTCTGGTCTGAACTGTAATGTAGAAATATGCAATATCTAGATGAATAACAATATATCTTTTATTCTTTCAGTAATTCGTTTTTTTATTCAGAAGTTTATAATATTTACTTTATTGTCAAATCGAAAGATTTTTAGAACGCTATGACACACAATCTAAAAAAAAGTTAATGCGTTAAAATTTTACAAAAACTGAACTCTGTGCTCGAGTTAAAAAAAAAAAAAACTTACAAACCTACTTGTTGATCCAATCCCCCCCCCCTCTCCCGTACTACCACCAAAGAAAGAAGACAAATTTCATGAGCTTTCGTTTTTAATCAAAACACAATTTAACTATGGGGCTCTCTAAAAATGTTGTCACACTTTCAGGGGGGGGGGGAGGTCGTGAAATTTTGAGTTTTTGATAAGGGGGAGGAAGGAGGTAACACGAAGTGTAACTTCAGGCATTTTTGATGAGAATATGCTTGTTCAAACAGCGAGATAAGGGGCAAGAGGAGTGGGTAAGACAAAGTGATACTTTGTGACAAAAGGGACAAACGAAACAAAAGTGACCATTTATGGACAGTCCCTATTCTTATCCGTAAAAATAACGAATGAACGTTACGCGAAAATACCGAGCAAAGAAAAATGCGTATACCCCTTCTTACTTGGAAAACATTCGATTAATCCCATCATTGAGCAGAAGAGAAATTTCGAAATGACTATTTAAATATCCCCTTCTGTACCGTCCAGAACGGAAGATGTGTCAACAAACTGTCAGCTGGCAGCCCCCGTTTGGCGACAGCGAAGATATCTTGGCGTGATGTATCGAGTTTTGGCGGCCTTTTCATTTCCCTCTGATATCCGCCGTACTCCAATCTAGATACTCCTCCCGGGAGCTCGCATTCTGTTAATGTGGTCTTGGCCCAAAGTCGGGCGGGTTCTGTTGCATTTCGTCGGACTTCAGTACCTCAAACTGACGTAGAGATTTTTTTCTTGTTGCACGCTGTTTACAAAGCGACTATTGACACTAGTGCACACTTTTGAATACAAGTGATCGCTTTTGAACTGTGCAAACTATTAAGTGATTTTTAGCACGTGCTACAATTTGTTTTGGTTTGATTAAATGTGATCTGGACTATGTTTGACAAGTGGAACTATTAAAGCCCCAAAACACTGACAGAAAAAGAGTTTTTCTTCAAACTATGATCATATGGCACTACCACTAATGTTCAGGTAAGTACTTTTTATTATTATTATTTTATTTTTTTTTTTTTTTAAATGTATCAAGAAGAAATATATCTTTATTTTCGAAGAAAATATTTGTTGCTTAATGCTTTTAGTTTTGCAACAGTTTTTAATTGATTATGAAATTCTGTATCAAAAAGCAAACAAAAAATTAAATTATGTGTGCATTAAATAAGCATTTTAAAAATGATTTTTTTTTAAATTTTTAGAATTTGTAAATTAATATGGTGTATAAATTACTTTGTAATTTTTGAATTGCCGTTAGTATTATTAAGTGCAATTTCGTTAAGTTTGAAAATCAGATTCTGTGATTTTTTTTTTAATTATTATTTTGCCATTGATTATATTATTTTAACTTGGACCCCATAAACATAAGCATCATAGACTTTTGCATGCATAACCTAAATGTGTTAGAATGTGATTTTAATTTAAATGCTTTTTAATATTTATTTATTTTTTTACTTTACAAGACTCATTCAATACTAAGATCCTGATTTTAGTTTTAACGGAATTCCATTTGACTTACGAAAATGCGCGTTAGGTCTTACAGACCAATTTGTATAATTGTTAGGGCCTCTTACAACCAACGCGTGTACTCAGCTGATCACGGGACGTCACTGTGACCTCGCAAAAATTTCTTTATTTGGCAAATTTTGTTTGATAATTTGGCACAATTATGTTCATTCTCCAAAATTTGGAGTTATATTCGGCGAAATTATTATCACTCGGCAAAACTTAAAGCTCCATTCGGCAAATGGAGAATTTCCGCCCTTCCAAAAATTTATGTCCCTACAAGTGAATCATATTATTCTCATCATAGTAATTCCATTTTAGCATTTTATCTTATTAAATTATTTCATTTTAGTTCATCTTTTTTTAAAAAATATAATGTCAATCAGCCATTTGTGAAATTATTATTTTGAATCTAGGTGCAATAATTTAACCGTTTTGACGTGCAATAATTTCCAAAAAAAACTTTATGTATTCTATAAAGCTTCTGGGAAGCAAATGAAAATATATTTCTCAAACAGTGTCTTTGTCATTTCTCACTCTTTGTATGAGCATGAATTAGAGCGAATAAGTTACAGAATAAATGAAACGCATTACAATATGCTTTAAGAATCTCAATAACTGAATGAAATTCAACGCGGTGGAGTCAAAAGAACTCCCGCATTTTTTTTTTTTTTTTTACTTTCTCTCTGCATTATCTACGCGACCCGTTGTAGACAGCAGAGAAAGTGATGGATTTTCTCTCTCTCCCCCCCCCCCTCCAAATATGGGGTCGCATGTTTGCAAGTTTGGCTTCTGCAGATCAAGGACTGAAGTCCTTATGTCAATTGTGACCTCGTGGTTTCTGGACTAATGTACTCCTCTCCTTTTTTGGTCTGTGGCGGTGAAATGCGGCAGTCTTTTTCATGCATTAGAAGGTGTCCTTTTTTTCATGCAGAACATTGTGTTTTTCTTTTTTTTCTAACCGATTTTTTTTATAAATCCATGTCTTTTCCCGGGACTAAAAGTACAAGGGAAAATTAAAAGAAATTAAAACAACTTTCGTTTTAACGGATAATTTAGGGCTTGGCTTCAAAAGAAGCAATAAATTATGCCCTGAGTAATCTGCTAAAGCAAAATAACGTCTTCGTAACTCATTTTTTATCCTGAAACAATCTGAATTCCGTCTAATATGTATTTATGCACAATTGATAAGAATTAGGGGAGCAGATCTCCTGGGAGCTCCCATGCATGTTATACCCTGAGAGAATTATTGTTAGCCACAAAATAAATAAATGAATAAAAATAAAAAAAAAGCATATGATTTAATAGTACATTTTTGAATATTTAGATGTTTCAAGTGGAAGTAAAAATGCAAACCATTAAGATAAGTTTATTTCGTTTTAAAAGCCGCAGTGCTGTATTAAAAGAGGTATACAACGTATAACTTCTGGTTTGTTTCGAAGAGTAGCGTACGCCCTCTGATTTTTAACCAGCTTGATATTTTATATTTTCTTTTAATGACCCAGCAATATCCGAGAGACATAAAAAAAAAAGCTTTTAAAATTTAGTTCATTTGATATTCAGTATATATTATAAGTATGTCAAAAAATATTTTTAACCAATATGCATCTTTCCTTGCCGTATGGGATGTCTTTCCAGGAAAATAAAAATTCTTCATGCCTATTTTCTACACTTTAATCTAAGTTAGGGGATGTCCATAAATAATGTAACACTATTTTTTTCGATAAAATTTGATCTCCCTCCCCACGCGTCAAAGAGCCTAACACTTCACGTCACCCCCTTTCCTCCTCTTCTCACATGTCAAGACATGCTGTTTTTCATGAGCATATTGTTATTAAAAATGTGTGATGTCACACTTAGTCTCTCCCTCCCCCTGTCACACACTGTCACATTTTCACGAACTCACCCCCCCCCCCTCTAAGAGTATCATCACCCCATACCCATCATCTTCTTTTTGAAGTTTCAGCATATACACTCTTATTTTTAAAATGTATCTACAGTATGCATTCTGCTTTTTTTTACAACTGCTGACCTGTCCTTAAGAAAAAGCAATGCAACTCTTTTTACTTTTTTCATAAGTAAGATTCTTTACGTAAAAAAGTATTTGCCAATTTTTAACATAAAAAGAGCCGATGTGCATTATGTGAACGCATGGCTGCTTTTCCTTGTTTTGAAGAAAGCCGGTTCGTGGGAAATGTGTGTAATATTGTACTAGTTTCTATACCTAGCTTATTTCGTGCGTTGGTACACGCTTATCTTACACACAGTTTTAAATCATACGCTTTTGGCTTAGGTAGAATTCATGCGTATTAGGCGAAAATATAAACTGTAAGTTTGTTTTCTAAAAAAAAAAGTGGTTTATGTTGGTTCATCATTTTAAAAAATTCCAGCGGATGAAAGAGTAAATAATCCATGCATATTAATTTGATAAACAATAAAAACCACTCCTACATACAGTTGGATCTCAATTACTCGAAGTTTATAAATAGAACATATCTTTATCTCAAAGTTTTTATTGGGTCCCAAACTCTTGAGACTGTTGTAGAAATTTCCCACAACTCGAACTACCAATAACTCGAACGTTTAGCCGGTCCCTTGGGACTTCGAGTTATAGAGAGTTTAATTGATTTTACAAAGCGAAGGGGGCGGTGCCCTCCCTCCATTGATGGACCTGAGTTTATAATTCAAATAAATACGTGTAATTAATATGCATGAGAATAAGAAGAGGTAGTGTGATTCAATAGTTGTGAAGAAGTTTTTATTCCGTCAATTGCAATTTTTATTAATAAATCTCCGATAAGAAGCGATCAAATGCAACTTCTAATCTTATTTCATCCCTTATTTTGTCTTCTTTCTTTTTTCTTTTTTTTTTCGAAAAACTATTGTAAAAATAGAACTTCAAATAATTTCTGAAAAGCATTTTTGGCCAATGGCTTGCATGCAAGTTATCTGGAAGCTAAACATGTAATGACCGTTTTATTGGAAAATCGATAGTTATATATACCGGGAACCTACAAGATATTTGTCTTTGTGTTTTTGTTCCATTGTCATAAATTTTTAACTATTTGCTAATGCAGTTTATTCACGATGGATGCTTCATTTGCGTTTTGCAAAATGTTTTCCTAATTCTTTATTTTTAGATTTGTATTGATCGTTTTATTTTTAAATTTTGCATTATTTAACCGATTGCTATTGCCAAACTTGTGTTATGAAGTGGAAAATGATTTGGCCCAAACCTTAAGTTGATTGCGTCACTCACAATTTGAAATTATACAATAGATGGCTGAACAATATGCCCAAAAATCGTATTGTCGAACTTAATTCTTTCAAAAATCCTCACGGGAGTCAGAAACTAATGTTCTCGACTTTGCATTGCTGGAAGTTGATTACCTAGATGCAAATCCTTCCTCCTTAATTTAATAAATTCTCGCTGCTAAATTTTGAGGCTTCTTAGTTGTTGAAGATGTAATTGTCAAGGAGATGCTGAGTTTCCACTGTTGAGCAGATTGTATTTTAGAATTATTGGAAAACTATTTATTGTCGAGGTTAAAAAGAATAATAGGTTGAGTTTCAAGGAAATGAGACGATTTGTGTTGCACGAGACGGTTTCCAGGCATGGTTATTTATTTAATATCTCTCAATACAAACATAGTCGCCCGGGGATTATTATTCAGTACTATACGATAGATATTTCTGTTCCTCATACTTTAGGCAGCTATGTTGCGCTAAGTGAATTGAGATTGTTTAACCTTGCTTTTGGTGCAATCATTAGACCGTTGACATACGAGTAACTCAGGTAGTTTTGTTATGTAATTCCCTGAAGAAGTAATTTATAGCCAAACAAATTTTTTCGTAGTTGCTGGTTATGCCGTATCAATCGTGGGTAATCGTTACTGTATTTAGTGAAAACTACGCTTTCATAATAAAGGCTTTATTTGCTAAAATTCATCAATGAAGGTTTGTTATATGATTAATGATGCTATCTCATTTGTGCCTACTTACAGTCACGTTTAATGAAAATAAGATATCATTTTTTCATGTTTAGTTTTCAAAAAAGTGGTGATGAGTATTTGGTATCTGATAAATGATGCTATTTCCCTTTGCATGTGCTCACTGCTACGTTTGGCGAAAATAACGCTCCTGAAATTGCTTTATTTGCGAAAATTCGTAGATGAATATGGTATCTGATTAATGATGCCAACCCTTTTGCCTGTACTCGCTACTTATGCTTAGCGAAAATAAACAATTTTGGAATAAATGCTTTATTTGAAAAAATTCGTCGATGAATATTTGTCTTCTGAATAATGATGCCATCTTTATTTGTGCGTACTCGCTACTACGTTTATTGCAAATGAGCTTTCTACATATAATGCTTCATTTGCAAAACATTGTCAATGACTATTTGTTATTTGATTAATGATGCCAACTCATTTGTCTGTACTTGACTATTTTTTCCCCGTCTAATGGGGGCTGCGTTTTAGGCTTTTTAGCCTTTAGCAGACTAGTGCGTTCCCCCGAAACGGCATCCAGTCTTTCATGGGCCACCATTAAGGCTCGTCACTACATTTAGCGAAAATAACACTTCTAAAATAAATGCTGTATTTGAAAAAATTGGTCGATTGATATCGTTATCTGAATAATGATGCCGTCTCATTTGTGCGTACTCGCTACTACGGTTGGTGAAAATAAAATGCCTTATTTTCAAAACATTGCCAATGAATATCGGCAATATTTTGAATCTGTGTTATCTGATTAATGTTGGCATCGGATTCGAAGTACTAAAATGAAAATAAATAGTGTTAGTGAAAGAGTTATATTATTTTCCGTGAAAGTATGTATGATATAAGAAAAATAGCATATAAGAATACATTTATTTCGGAACTTTTATCAACTTACGTAAGATATTCTGCGAGCAAAGCTTTCAGATTTCATTATTTTTGGATTGAGAGACATTCGAATGGAGGAATTTATTCTTTACCCTTTGAAATAAAAGCGTCCTAAGTCAGAAAAAGGATGTTGCAAGGTTAAATCCTTTAGACGCGAATAGTTTGAAGGAGATGCTCCTGAGAAAAGTAATTTAATGCTCTTGGCTTGACCTTGTCTTTTCTTTAATAATGAAGTATTTTATTTCATTTAGTTCCCTAGAGTCTGTCTTTTCTAGTAGGAGGCTAAAATACGGTATCTACTATAGAAACGCGAGAATAAGAATGTTGACATGCCCAGAAAGGTCAAGCGCAGAGGAAGATTTAAACTCTGTTAAAATTTGAGTAAACACATAAGTATAATTTTATCACTCTCTGAAACACATGCTGAACTGTCATGAAATTTTCATCGTATTAGACAGAATGGTTCAATGGAAAATATTCCGATCAAACTTTTCGTCAAATAATAAGGAAATTTCGTGAGATTTGAGTATAAGTTTATGACCCAGTTAGAAAAGAGTCCTCGTAAGTGACGAAGCTTGTCTTACTACCGAAGTATCCTCGAAAGTAAGCGATTTATGACAGAAATGATTAAAATTTGATTATTACTTAATGTTATTCTTTTCTTAATAATTAACTTTGCTTTCTAAAAAAGAAACGTGTACACTTTATAAATCATTTGCCTCCAGCGATAGAAAAGTATTCACCCTCATTTTACACAGGTATCTGACTCCCGGATACATAAGGTAGATAACATTGGATTTTTCATTTCCACTGGCCTACTAGAAGGCCAAGTGTGGAGAAGTTAAATAAATCAAGTTCGGAAGTAGTTGGTGAAGAGCTAGAAATTGTTTAATCTGTTCCATATGGGTCTGGAATACGCATATTAAGTTTTCCCACTTCTGCTAAGTGAGTTTTAGTTGCTGCGTACAGATTTGTGTCTAAAATACACGTTTCAAAATTAAGGTAACATCTCAAAAGTAACTCTTACAATGTGTGCCTAATAGTACGTATCTGGCTTGCTTCAGACACATGATTTGCCACTCATAGCGACTCTCGGGAGCCATTTTTTAATAGGACAATGCTCGGTCACACACAGCATGGGTATCAGGGGCTTTCCACTTCCGCATTATCACCTTCTCTGCCCTGCTCGATCCTTTGGTTTGTCATAGATTAAACATATCTGGAATCACTTTGGACGGCTAGTTGGACAGCCGGCGAGTTGTATTGAATTAGTGGCACCTTGCCAGGAAATGTGGAACGAGATAACGAATGACATTAGACAAGAATATTGTGTGCCTCAATGCTCGAATACATTGCCAATTGGATTCTTGCTAGAGGTAGCCCAACAGTGTAGTAAAACAAACATTCATTTGAGATTTTCTTGCAAAAATGATCATTTTGCTTTCATTTTGCTATCGCTTTTCTACATCAAAGTTTTTTTTCGCGTATGTAAAATTTTTGTTTCCGCCTATTCTTCTCGGTGCGTGGAGTTTTCTGTTATAGAGCATATATATTGAATTATTTGACTTTAGAACTTAATGAAAAACAAGGTAAGAATTTTCGATTTTGAAAACAATCCCCAAAAAATTTTTATCGATTTGCGACATTTGAGAAGGACATCCTATTCTCCCCAGAAGAAGATAATGTAGTGGAAAAAAGAGAGGGAGTGAAGGATTTTCATAGGAATGAGGAAGGATAGGGCCGCGCGATTGGGGAGTGGACTTGGAGCTCTTAATTAGTGATTTAAGCCAAACTTTGAAACAAAGTTGTGAGCTTGATCTCATCAAAGACATTGATTCTAGGTACTCATTTAGATTAGAATTTTAAGTGTATACGGTATCTCCTTATGCATCTGAACATTGTAAGAACTAATTTTGAGATATTGCTATCTTAATTCAAAAACATTTGTTTTTTTTTTTTTTTTTTTTTTTTTTTTTTTGGGCACAAATCTGTAAGCAGCGGCTAAAGCTCACTTAGCAAGAGGGGAAAACTTAGTAGGTTCATTCCAGACCCGTACTAAATTGAGTTAAAATAATTTCCAGCTTTCCACCAATTACTTCCGAACTCAACTCCCAACCACTGAGCTATATTAAAAATACCCTGAAGAGTAGGTTTGAGCGACCAGTTGTCAGAAAAGAAATATAGCAGAAAAGAAATAATATTTTCAACAAAATAGAAAATAAATTAATTTTTGTATATAAACTTGAAGTTTAGAGCTGCCAAACTTGGCATGTCGTAAAATTTTCGCACAAAAAAAAAATATTGCACATGGAAACTTCTTTGTGAGCTTCATTGCGATTGACAACCTACCAGCCTAATATTAAAAACTCCCTATTGATACGTAGCAGAAAATGTTCTAGCACCATAACAGTAGATTATTTCAAATCAAATAATCATTTAATACTTTGCTTTTTGCAACAGTTTTTAAACATTAAATAAATATTTTTCTCTTTTATGTGTTTATTTCTTACAAAAAATACGTTTGCAATGGAGACTAGGTACGAAATACAAAAGGTATTGGCATTCGAAAAAAAATACGTTTTGATTTCCTTTTTCTATTATAAATAGCACTTTTTAGCAAAGGACAAGAAATTGCTAATTCATATGAGAATGACTTTAATTCATTTCGTCGTTTAAAACGTCTTTCAAAACGGCTCAAAAAAAATGATTCCTTGTGCACTCTGAAATTCCAACGTGTGACATTTAATTTCAGCTGCAAATTGCCGAGTGCCAATTACTATTAGAATGATTAAAGTCTGATCTGATTTTGCATCCAAAATGTCATCCTCGAGTTCTGAGTAATTTTTTAATAGCATCAAAATGGATCAGGTTCATTTTGAAAAAATATCTCTGCATGGCATTTTACGCTAACTGAAACTTTTTGCTGTTTCTATCACATTTCAGTTATTATAATGCTTCATTTAACTTGAAAATTTATTAATTTGTCAAGAACTATTAAATTAGGCATTGGAAAATACTTAGTGGATTGACTTTTTTTTTTTGCAATCAAATCTTTCATTTAAAATAAAATATATTACTAGATTTTTTTTTTTTTTTTTTTGGAATGCATTTATTTGCTTTCCTAAATCAGTAGCATGAGTTAATTTTCTAGAGGAGAGAAAGAAAGTTATGTGTATGGATGAGATAGTTCAAAATGAAATAATTTAGTGCTCTCAAACTGTGAATAGCTCAAATTAGAAAGTTAAAAAAGGTGTTTTTTGTCCCTTATTGAACTTTTTTTTTTTGGGGGGGGGGTCTAAAGTGACTTAACAAATGTAAACATGAGAATAAAATGAACCACCAACGTAAATAAAGCACAATTTTGTAAAACGTGTCTGCAATTCTTTGACAATATGTACTTTATTTTCGGTTGTAATTCATCCTGTTTAGATTTCTCCTTAAAGAACTTTTGATTATGTTTATTTTTTTCGTGAATAAAACTCATTGTATGGTTTAACAAATGATGAAATTTTTCTTATATGGACTCTTCAACCAGTAATTGTCAGTAAAAGAAAAAAAATCTCCCTTAAATAGTCTTCTGAGCTAATTATGGTAAAAGTACACGTAATTGCGTTCATTGTAGTCTTAGCACAAATGCTTTTATTGTTCTTTTAAAATTCAAGTGTTGAGCAGTTAAGCAGCAAAGAAAGGTATATGACCAAATGGTAACAATAGATTTGTAAGAAAGTTGAGCATGTTCACTTGCTTTTAGGTCGGTCGACTTTGCCCTTAAGGCATTTTAAATGGAATGTCAGAAACAATGGAAATGGTAGGACATTAAGGCTTGGAAATTGAAATTTTATTGTTCTTGATTTTTTCCCCTTAGCGTGTAATAGATTTTTCATGGTCTTTTTTTTTTTTTTTTACTATTCCTCATAAATGACTTATAAGAAGGCTCTTTACACCTTGTTTTCACTTTTTCCACGAAAAAGGCTCTCAAAATCTGTATATTGATGTGTAGTTTGTCTTCTTCAAAATATGGATAAGTTTCTTTTTGCGTTTGTTTAAACGTCATATTATTTGAGATTTACTTAATTATGAACAATAAAAGTTCTTGCTGGGGAAAATGTACATCTACAACAGAAAAAAAAAACCAAGTGAGAGATCACTTTTATATGACATACAAATTGCAAATCATACTTCTTGATCCTGTTTAGGGGCTACGAGAAAACTCTTTTTAATTAAAAAAATAATAAAATAATGAGCTGCGAGAGGCACTCAGCTTTATTGTTACTGCTGCTTGAGTCTCGAAACTAACACTTTTTTCTCATAGAAAGCATTCTTCGTAAATCAGGGAAACAATTTTTAAATTTTGCAATTTGTACATCGCGATGTTGCTCGATTACTACAATTTTTATTAATTATTCAATAGTGGACTGACACCAGATTGTTTATGTTATGATGTATGAAAAAATATATACCCCGCATTCTTGCTCTTAATCCTCAAAAACAGTGAGGGTGCGATTATTAAATATTAATGAATTTTTAATGCAATAAAGTCCTAAAGCGACGAACATTTTTCTGTTTCCTAATAGCATTATTATGATGAGAACTTTTGTTTCTTTTCTTTTCCTTATTTTTTTTTGGCTAAAAGTTCGTCCAGAAATTGCGTCTCGCTTTTAAATGGGAGAAGGCATTCGTGAAATTTGGAAAAAGGGTGGGGTGAGGGGTAACAAAAAGTGGAACATCATACAGTTTTTATAACTATATTAGAAAATCGCCCGGCAAGATATGACGGGTGAAAATTGCTTCTACATTTCAACGAAGCAATTGCCTGTTTGGCGATATTTTGACAGTTGACATTTTAATCCTAACTCCAGTGGATTAACCCTAAACTCCAGTAGATAGCGTTCATTGTTGACCACTTTTTCGTCTTACCAGTGAAAGAGTTTAGTTACCGGATCCAGTTTAGCCTAATCACAATAAACCTTTCCTGCACGTTACACATTACCAAAACATATTATCAAATTATCATGACGTGGCACGAGTTTCATTGTTGATGACGTCAGGAGCATTACTCAATCATTGGCTATTATATATATCGTCGCCTCAGAGCAACAGTAGGATAGCTTAGTGTTATTTCTAGGAATAGATATCTTAGTGTTTCTCTGAGGCGACGATATGAAGGTTTGAGGATGCTCATGAAAAACAGCATTGCATGTGAAATGGGAAGGGGATAAGGTGAAGTGCAACATTTTGTGACGGGGGGGGGGAGGGGGTTATATGTTTGTTACCGAAAGTGTGACATTGATGGACAGCCCTTAACCCCATTTATTTACGCTATTTTATGTGACATTTATAATATGTTTTAAATATCTTAACAGTTTATTCTGAAGTGCTTCATGTCTAAAATTTAGTGCTGTGTCTTTATAGAAAATAATTTTTCAATTTTCAGAGCAGTAATGACAATGAAAAAAAAACAGCACTTAAGTCGCAGCCTAGACAGAACATGAAATGCATTAGTAGACATTGAAAAGTATTAAGTGAAAGCTGTTCTGGTAACATGTCTAGACAGCACAAATTAGGACATGATGAAAAGACGTATATTTATGACCATGTGTGTTTCATTAGAAAAAATGTTATACGAGATTTGTCTGGAAACTTCTAACTCCAAATCTCTCCTTATGATCAATTTTGAAACCTAGAAGTATTTCTTGCTGAGGGGAGATTAATAGGGTGGGAGTAAAATTTAGAGTACTTAGTGATGTATGCAAGCAGAACAGTTTCAGTGTGGACAAAAACTTTTTTTTTTTTGCATTTGAAACTTAATGGAAGTGATTAAAAGATGTTTATTAAAAATTTCCTTCTTAAATTATGGTTATGTGAAAAGTGTAAAGTTTTAATCAAAAGAGACGTTTTTTACTCGGTGAAATTTTGTGTGACAGGATATGAAAATAGAGATAATAGAGTTTTCTTCACTCTCTCTCTTTCTCTTATATCCTATTAAGAGTAAATTTGAATGATAAGAAAAGAATTTCATAAAGAAAATATATCTTTATCATGCTTTTTAAAAATAATCGCCTTTGCATCGTATACAGATTCAGAGAGAGCAGCATGTTGGTAAATCATAAATTTGCCATAAAAATCGTGTCTACGTGCTTCATGTTATAAGGATGTCCTTCAGTTTCTGAAATTTTCATGACAAGCGTATACCTTATCACATCAATGTTCTCTAACTATTCGTTGCATTTTTTAAAATTCAATTATGATTTTAAAACTCGTGTGTGTACTAGTGTAGTGTGTATTTCGTGTATTAGATTAATTTTATTAATAGAAAATAACAAAAAGGTATATTCAGTGCCAGTTAATGAACGAAATAGTTAAAAAGCTAACTGCTTTTATAATGGTGTCAGTGCATCTACATCACAAACAGAAGAAAAAAAAACGGCCTCTATTGAATCTGTTCTTAATAATTACTTATAGATATTAATACATTAGCGGTGCAGTTTAATGGTAAAATTGAAACAAGTTTACTTATTATTCAGATCTGATATTGATCATTTATAAGGAATAACAGAGGTGAGTTATATTATTTGATTATTAAGGATCTACCCTAATAGACGAATATTACGTTACGTAGGACGTTTTATTATTTGGAATATGTTAGACGAATAACAAAAGCGATATCATTAGACAGAAAAAGCAAAATAATAAAAACAAGTACAGACACATTATGATAATTAAAGTAAACTCATCAGATGTGTCTTCGTCTACGTGATGCCGCTTTTGCTTTCTTTTTGGCGACGTTGATTGCGTACACTCTTTTTACTTATCTGATTATTAACTTTCTGTAACATTACCTAAGATTTTTTGACGTAAAAAAATAATTGTACAGAGCTTAGTTGTGAAAGTGCATTCACAAAAATTTGTATACTTACAAACTAAAACTGAAAAAAAAAAAACAGTTTGATTTCTTATGATACAATAGAAAAATGTAGCACTTTCTATTTTTACATGACGGTAGTATCAGCTTTGTTTTGACAACTTTTTAGGACATCACCTAAGATTTTTTAACGTAAAAAAATAATTACACAGGGCGTTGTTATGAAAGTGCATTTACAAAAATTTGTATACTTAAACAACGATGCATAATTTGTATACTTAAAAACTAAAACTGGAAAAAACAGTTTGATTTCTTATGGTGCAATAGAAAAATGTAGCACTTCCTATTTTTACAGGACAGTTGTGTCAGCTTTATTCTGACAATGTGCCCGTTACTTCATCTTTCTCTTTAAAAAAATAATAAAATAAAAATGAACTCCTGTGATCGATAAACCAATAACGATGCCCGAATCGACGAATCGAAATGTGCTCATTGTTTTAAACGGCTGTTTGGAAGCTGTTCTGGCAATATTTGTTTTCGCTCGAAATCATTTGCTGATACTATGAAATGAGTTCAAAAGCGAAAATTGAGGAAAAAGAATGGATACGTACTTGTATCGATAAACCATCTGGATAAAAAATATAATGGTGGTTATCTAACGTTACAAAATAGACGTAATTGTTCCGAAGATTTTCTTTTAGTATCGAAAGAATACTGTAACAGTGACTAATTGCTTTCTTTAATGGATTTGTTGCTCTTTTAAAGATATTTATTATCTTTTTATGTCCAGAAACCATTTCTCAAGTGTATCTTGTATTTTCTTCTGGTAAAACTTTATTACTTGTTTGCTACACTATTTATTCTAATACCAACTGCGTCTTCCTGCTTTACACGGTCTACTTCGAAAATAAAAATTACATCAAGTGACGCGTGTTCAACAATCAGGCTTAGCAAAAAAAAAAAAAAATCTGAAATTTTCCGACAGATAGAGGAAAAATAACCGAAAAAGGAAAAAATTTTAATCTCCCCGATTACGGGAAAAGCCTCAAAATAAAAGCCAGAATTTTATTTTCTGATATTCGAGAAAAAAAATGGTAACTGGTCTTTCTTCTCAATGATTTTCTTCACGCTAAAAATTTAATAAACCTATTGTTCAACAATGAATTTCTAATTGATGGCTTACCTACATTTTGGCATGAAATTAGTTGAAAACAGTTATAATTCAAGTTATAATTACCTTAGAACATTGAACATAATTATTTGATGCAGAAAAATCAGGAGTTCTATATGGATATTTTACTCTAATTTTTGCGTGCATTTCTTCGCCCTCATATTAGAAAAATGCCATTTCATAACAACGCCATGCCTGAAATGAAAATTCGAACGGTTTGGTACTTTTTTGGCGTTTGAAAACCCCCTATGTTCCTCCCCAAGTACCTCCCTGTCAAATTTAGTCGAGATTTGACGCAAACTTTATACAGTAGAACCTCTGAATAAGGGATACTAAGGGGACCAGACATTTTGTCCCTTAAATAGAGGTGTCCCTTATTCGGAGGTGGATGATTTGATGCATGCCGTATACTAAGTATTATAATATCACAATAAGCATTAACTATTAACACTTATGATTAAATACTGAAAATGTTTCATACATGCTAAATAAAATTCAATTATTCACATTTCTAACTTTATAGTATTTTGTTAATTAAAATTTAATCAACAATTTTGTAATGGTAAAGTTTTGTAGCACACTCAGAAATAATTTTGAAGTAATTCATTGCATATATTTGCTTTATGTTATGTAATTTACAATGCAATACTATGATAATTACAATTAATGTTCAAATTTTAAGTTTATATACAAAGCAAATTAGTTGCTGTGCACTCTCCGTCGACCCTGAACCTATTTGAATAAATTGTTGAGAGGGCAAATTATGCATGTTAATTTCAGCAAGTTTTTTTTTACAACACATTACTTGTTTCCTTCACATATGTTTATGTCAAACTTACCTCAATTAATTTTTCGAGGAAAAGTGAAACTTGAATTCCAGTAATTCACTTTCTCTTATGTGCTTATACATTATTTTTTGCTTTTTTTTTTCTTTTTTTGCTTTGTGACTGTCCCTTAAACAGAGTGTCCCTTAATTAGAGGTAAATACATGGAAGTCCCTATTTAAAGGGACTTGGATCAGACGAAATGTCCCTTAAATAGAGGTGTCCCTTATTCGGAGGTGTCCCTTAATAGAGGTTCTACTGTATTTGGATAGGGAACATATATATATATATACGTGTATACAGGCGTCCCTCGCATAACACGGTACTTCTACAACACGGTTTCGATATTACACGGTACCAAATTTGCGATTATAACAACACGGTTTCGATATTACACGGTACGAAACTTGATGTTAATACTTCATGGTTTTGATGTAACTCGAATGTAATATTTATAAAGATGGAATTTCATTTTTGTTTAAATACATTATGTTAATGTTTGATAACTGTTAATGGTTGATAGTAAGTTTTTCTTTGTTTTTAGGAAACTTGGTTTCAATATAACACGGTACACATCCCTTGATTTACGTTATTTCTAAGTCCCGTAAAACACGGTTTTGATATAACACGATACATCTTAACCTGATTTTTCGCATGCTGATGCATAATTAGTATCAAAAATAAGTAAAAATGTTATTTTTTAAAAAAGTCTCGTATAACACGGTTTCGATACTACACGGAACGAATTAACAGAGTTATACGAGGGACACCTGTATATTCTTTGTTTTATTTATATAGGTTAAATTTTCAATAATAAATGTTAAAGGTCTAAATCAAAGCATTGCTTAGTTGACAAAGTAATGCTTCCTTTTTCAGTGAATAATTAAGTTTTCTTAATTGTGGAAGAAGATATACTAGAATCCTATGCAGTGCAAGAACGGTAATGAATTTAAGAAAAAATCAATCACATATCAAGGCGAGCCTTCTATTCGTGAGCTTCAGTGGGTTGTACTGTAACTGGAAAAAATTTTTTTTTTTTTTTTTTGAAAAAGTGTTTTTAAACGCACAACATTTACTGGTGGTATTTATAAAACTTGAATTCATTAATATTACAAGCACTTACAAACTCATACATTATTTAAGTTTTTAAAGAGCCTTTGCCTGTAAAACGTGCGTAAATATCTTCGCATGTTCAAACGTGTTCTCGCCAGGGCGGTCATTCCGAACTCGTCAGCTTGCGAGATCGAGATTCTCGCTCACGTGATCGGTTGTGACGTAAAAATGTCGCAAAGTAGTATTCTAATGTACTCGAACCTAGCCGCAAGCTATGTTCGAGTAGATTAAGATGCTACTTTGCGACATTTCTAGGTCACAACCGATCACGTGAGCGAGAATCTCGATCTCGCAAGCTGACGAGCTTGGAATGACCGTCCAGGTTTTTCCTATTCTCAACATGTGTTTCTCGTGGTGGAGATTTTTAAGTACTCGGCAGTACGTTGTAAAAAATTTAGAAACGTTTATAAATATTAAGGTGTATGTAATTTACAAATGTTTTTGAGTGTTTTGGAAATATCTTTCTGTTAGAAGACATGACGTTAATGAGAGAGTTCTGAGGAACCCCAAAATTTTTACATTGTAACACCCATTGTTTTCTCTAAATAACTTCACATTCTTCTATTCCTTCTTATGTATTAGTCAACACTGAGTGCGCAGTTATATTTTGCGGTTATGCAAAATGCGCGTCAAAAGTAAAAGGTCGTATGATAATCCACTGATGTAAGAAGAATACAGAAGATGAAAGATATCCGAACAACGATTCGCGATCGTATCATTATTTTTGGCTTTCTGAATGATTGTTGAAACCACAAATCCCATTGATATTTGATGTTAATGTCTTCATAATAATCTTTTATGATTCATGCTTGAGTACATCCATTGCTAGAAGGTTGCGCTTTTGTTTAACTGCATATCTAGTTGTCTAATCAGGAACGGATTTTTCTCTTTTCATTATTGGTTTGTTTAAAATTCAAATCAGGTGAAAATAATGCAAATTTAGCCTTTAACTGGTGAAGTGAGGTGTTTTATACTTCCGAAGTATTAGCCTTTTGCATTCAAACGTTTTGTAATCCTCATATATATAATAGCCAATGATCGAGTAACGCTCCTGACGTCATCAACAATGAAATTCGCGCCACGGCTTGATTGTTTGATACAGTAAAACCTGTAAAGTTGACCACCTTTGTAAGTTGACTACTTGTCTAAGTTGACCGCTCATGTCAGGAACGGAATTAGTCCTATCTTATACAATGAGGGAAAACCTCTGTAACTTGACCACCTCTCTATCTTGACCACCTGTCTATCTTGACCACTAATATACAGCTGCTTTGGTTTGGAGTATTGTAAAAAACCCTTTGTAAGTTGACCACTAGGCAAAAGCATTAGATTGTACTACAGGTTTCATCAGTTATGCCTCAAATAAATAACCAGACATTTTAGAAAATCCTATGAATACTTATGTTTCCATCGAAAAACATTGGGCTGATGTTATGTCCCAGAAAATGCGCCAAACTTCAATAAGGAGTTATTTTGTTGAAAAGTAGATTACCATGGTTACAAATGTTCAAGAAAAAATCAAATGAAGAATTTGAGTAACTTTTGACTTATGAATTTTTAGGAATTGTTAATATCAAGTAAGTTGTTTTCCATTAGTAATGAGGCTTTTTTTTTTATAGATTCACAGAAATTTTAAATTTGTATGATACTTTACACGTCATTCTGGTAAATAATCTCTAAAAATATTTAAACAACATTTTTTCTTATTGTTTTAAAGCAATGTTAAACAATGAAAGTGAGTTTAAAGTATTCCAATTAGTTAAAAATGAATGCATGGGACAAGAAATGACAAAAAAAAAAAAAAAGTTTTTATTACTACCTTCTATAAGTTGACCACCTGTCTAAGTTGACCACCAAAGTGCTGCACCGCAAGTGGTCAACTTACACAGGTTTTACTGTAATATGTTTTGGTAATGTTTTACATGCAGGGCAAGGCATTATTTTGACAAGGCTGAATTGGATCCGGTAACGTAACTGTTTTACTGGTAAGATTGTGTCATTTCAAGGGAATGAAGAGACGAAAAAGTGGACAACAATGAACGCTATCTACTGGAGTTTAGGGTTCATCTACTAGAGTAAGAGTTAACAATTCAACTATGTATCAAAATATCACCAAACAGGCAATTGCTTCGTTCAAATGTAAAAGCGATTTTCACCGTCATATCTTGATGAGCGATTTTCTAGTGCTTACATAATGTCTGGGTGCCACTTTTCAGTACTGGAGACCAAATTCCGTTTAAAAAAATCGGAAGACAAATTTCTGTCCTTATTTGAAAAGTTTTGAAGTTTGATTTCTGTCCATCAATTGAAAGTTTAACTTCATTTTGAAATTAAACTTTCATTTAAAGGGCACGAAATCTGTCTGCCGATTTTTTTAAAGACGGAATTCCGTCCTCAGTATTGAAAAGTATCATCCACGTGGCAATATACATACAGTATGTATATTACTTACGGTACTGTTTCAGTTGTACTTATATGAATAAATACTAAAAAAGTCATCAGAAACTTCCTACTTAGTTTGCTAAAATTTGTGTAACATATACGAACTACAATGTTGTAGTTTGATACACCTCACCACTTACGTTACAAAAAAGAATCACATCTCTAGTAAAGGTTTCAAAAATTTTGTCAAGCTTATTTATGTTCATTTATAAGGATGTTTATAGTTTTTAGCCACAAAAGTTAAAAGCCCATTCTTACTTCTTTATTTTAGATGTATAATAATTGAATTGCTGAAAATATTTCCCTGAAACTACTAAGTTTGCTATAGGTTACTTTCAAATTAGTCGATGCTTAGCTGCAATATTGTAGTCTATGGTCTTATCACTTAATTATACTGCTATTGCGTTTAAAAAAGCTACTAACGCTACTGCCGTGCTGAAACCGCGTAAAAAATCACATTAAAACTTTTTTCAGAAACATTGAAGAAATTTATAAAGCCGCTATAAAATTTCACAAAAAAAAAAAAAAAAAAAAAATCACTCGTGAAATGGGAGCATAAAAAATAGGCTAGGTTGTATCTACAATAGCAGTATATGGAGCGTTTTAATTACTTTTGTGAAGTCATTAAAAAATAATAATAATTCCTAATATGGTTTCCTTTATTTTTTCTCTGGCAAAACTATTTAGATAGTTGATTGAGAAGAGCGCTGGAGTAAAATTAGATTCTAAGGAATGAGGTATGAAAAACGAATTTCAAATCGTTGAAGCTATCGCCAAAAGAAAAAAAAAAGATTTTGTAATATAGTAATTATTATTGCAGTTACAATTATCGTATATAGGAAAATTAATTCTTGACAGGATTTTTCTCCCATTTTTTAAAAACAAAAATGTTTTCTATATTTAGAATGGTAAACTATCAACTCTTTAAAGTTATTTCTACCCCAACACTTATTATCATTATAGGAAAATCAATTCTTGCCAAGATATTTTTCCCATTCTTTAAAAACAAGAAATTCTTCAATATTTATAATGGTAAACTATGAACTTTTTTAGGCAAATCAATTCTTGACAGGATTTTTCCCCCATTTTTTAAAACAAGAAATTCTTTAATATTTAAAACGGTAAACTATCAACACTTTAAAGTTATTTCTACCCCAACACAGACATAATTTCTTCCTAAAGGCATATAACGGTTTCAGTTGACATCAGACGATAGTAACCGTTATTTTCAGAAGACGATAATTACTATGAAGCAAACAAAAATTACCGAGTTTGGGGTAAGATACGAAACAAAGGGGGAACTGTTTTGTTGCAAAAGATCCCTTTCATAAACATAGGGATTTAGCGAGATAAAAAAATGCACACGTCAAAGGTCAACTCCGAACAAAATTACTGTTAAAGTGCAGGATGTTTATGGTTTGAATTAGATTTCAATGAGTTATTTGTAGTAATATGCATGCATATGTTAGGTTTTTCTCTTTTAGGATGTATTTGAAAACAACAATTACTACACGCAATTTATTTCACTCTTATACGTTTTTATTTTTCTTAAAAACATTTCAATATTTTTGAATTAAAACTATGTTTTATTTATTTGTTAATGTTTTAAATAAAATATGTGTAAAAAAGAATAATGTAATCTAAATTTTATAACAACTAGCAAAAATGAATTTCAAACATTTCAGTATTTTTCAATTAATTTTTCTTTTATATTTATTAGTTAGGGTTTTCAATAAAATACGTGTAAAAAGGGTATCTTAGCCGTTGTAACCTAAACTTTAAAACAAAATGAATTTCTTGTCAACAATAGAAAAAATTAGCAATTGTTTTCCAAACGTTGCGCATTCTTTCAAAACGAGAACGCCGAGCACAAATAATAAATTAATGATAAACTAAATATTGATAAATTAATGGGTACTATTTTACTGTAAAATTTATGTTATGCTAATTATTTCCAGGGAATTACTTTCGCAATTTGAAATATAGTGCACTTACGACTTTCAGACCCTCCCTATTATTATTTATACTCCACAACACCGTCTTTTTCTTACTACCTTAGGTCGATATTACTTTTGAACGGGCTAAAAGTTCTGGGCAGGATGACGGGATTCCACTGAAGTTGCTCAGAATCTCCTGCTTTAAGGTAGTCCGGGCTCACGGAGGAATCGAAAATCTCTGCTGAAAAAAAAATGCTTGTAAACAATTCGGATTCAGTTGTTAAAAAACCAACAAAAACGCTGCGTCATTTTTCAAAACGTAAATGCTGAGCATAGGTAATTAATAAAATAATGGATAGTATTTTGTTGTAAAATATATCTTGCGTTAATTATTTCGAGAGCAAGTATTTTCGCAAACTTCCTAGATCGCCTCCTGCAAAATAGTTTGGGTGGGGAGACTCACTGCTCACGGAAGATTCTAAAAGCTCTCTGGAAAACAAAACAATTGTTCACAATTCGAATTAAATTGATGAATAATGCTAGAAATCAAATTCAAACTTTTACAATAGGAACAGGACAAACACTAAAGCTGCATTTAGTTTTCTCCCTCCTAAAAATTGTGTGTTATCTCCAAACATCAAGAGTAGTGGAGTGTCTCACTGCTTGAAAAAAATGTATTTTAGCCCATTTTTCAGTTTAAATTGCTACTTGGAAATGGTGCGTTTTAAAATATCAGTTTTAAATGACTAAATTTTTGAAAAATCTGCTTAATAATTTGAGCTGCGTAATAGTAATGTATAGTATCTCCTATACATTCAAACGTGCTATAATTCTTTACATATTTTGGTAGTTTAATCAGTTAATGATGCTGAAGCTTGAAAGAATATTCATACAAGTTCAAAACATTTTTTGCAGCGAACTACAGCAAAGTTTGTTTTTATTTTATTAGTTAATATTCTAATGGGAATTTCAGATTGATTTGAGATTTAGACGACGATATGTTTTTCCCAATAACAAAATTTTCCCGTTTTGTTCCCCCTCTCTCGCTTTTTTACACGCCGATTCGATTTTGAAAAAGTCCTCGGATTAAAAGATTTCTCCTAATGATATTAACAATTATCTTCTGTCGATCAAAATAAAAAAGTATTTTTCCTTTTCAAATCTCATTTTAAAAACAGTGTTTTAAACAGATTTTTTTTATTGATAATTGAATTTTAAATCTAATGCTCCATCGTTTTTGTATTCTATATCAGATGAAGAAGAAAATAGTCGAGTTTTTAAAGTCTTCTTTTTAAATTCAAATTGCGTTTGAAGGTATTTCAGTTTAAAGAGTTTTTACAGTGGAAATAAGTTTTTCGCACAGGGATATTATAATCATCGGGCAGTTGAAAAATGTAAATTTAATACTGTTTCTGAATAACATTTTCAGTTTTTAGTTTTTTCAGAAATGTTATGTTTCTCTTTAAAAAAAACTATAATTTTTCTGCCGATGATATCAGTTTTATTATTTTTCCAAATAGTTTTAAATTTCTTTCCTTAGTTCATTTATTTTTGGGATAGTGTTTGTCTTGACTTTACGAAGAAAACGCTCATTTTCAATCTTCATCGTAGTAATAAAGAAAAAAATCGTAAATGTGAAAAAGTTACATTCTTAAATTAAAATTGCAATCATATATAATTATTCCCGTTGCAAGTACTGTTTAAGATATGACTTTCAAAACACCAACGCACTATACGATTTTTACTCTGTCAAAATATGGTAACATACCATAATTCTCCTTGCCATCTGCCCCAAATTTATGGAGTTCAAATTTAACTTAGCTCAGCAACAAGGGACTTTTTTGTTTTTGTTAACTACTGTCTTAACTAACGAAGAAAGAATATTAGGTTGAATTTCTTCTTAAACTGATTTACGCTTTAACACCCCTGAGAGACCCGTTCTTTAAGTTACTTATGTAAAGGTTTGTTAAAAGAAATTATTAACTTAAGCAGCTTTAAATCCGGTGGATTTTATAAATAAAAAGCTTCCTTACAATGTGCGTAGCAGTAGTAGGTAAGGTGTTATGTAAGGTTAAGTGTATGATGAGCTTAACCTTTTAAAAAGGTGGACAAGAACTTTGAAGAAATGTACTTGATTTTTTCTTTGTTTTTATAGAAATTAATTTGATTTCGTAAATTTTAAGAGGACACACACACCAAAAAAAAAAAAAACAGCTTTTCACGTAATCGATGAAAAAATATCGATGGCTTAGACTGTAAACCAGCTACTTCCATAAAAGGGAGGAAATAAAATAATTTTAGGTTGAGAGACGAGTAGTTAGCAGGCTGCAACGCAACGAATTTCTCTATTTGTAGGCAGTATTTAAAGTTTCTCGTTTTTCTTACTGATGCAGCTTGAAATAATAACCAAGGTAAGAAGAAAACTTATTTTGACAATGTCTAGAGTTAGCTGGTATACAGACTAATCCACTGAAATGTTATAATTTCATGTGCAACTTTGCATTTGTCTTTAAATATTTATTTCGATTGTTTCAAAGTGTTACTACTTCATTTTTTTAAAGATATGTTATCTAACTAAATATCAAAGTTTTCTAATTTATTAATAAAATTAAAATGTTATATGTATTTACAATTTATAATCTCCGTGATGATTGTTCCATGTTGTTTCTTATTGTGCTCCCACAACTGATTTCCATGAGCTTATACTTAAAGTTTAGTAGTCACACATTTAAAAAAAAGAAAGAAAAAAAAATCATTATTTCCTGGGGTTTTTTCTTTTGTTATTACTTTGGAAGTCTTTTAGATATTTTGCATAAGTAAAAAATACATTTTTGTTGATACATGGAAAAGATTGATTTTGTACCTAACGTACTTAGGAGAAATAACCTGATGTGCACATTTTATATAATACTGTTGTTTCTGATGCCCCTTGGAGCACCCAAGGTGATGAATAACGAAGGCGTTAATGTATTTTTGGGGCTAATATGAGCGGCTTCCGTTTGACTGAGCCCCATTTAGGTAGAAGTCGACTTTTGCTCAGACACATAAGACAAATAGCACAAAGCAGATTCATTACAATACAAGGAAATCAAAAGAACACCCAGGGCAGTACGCGAATCAAACCCGCGCCTCTCTGCTTGCAAGCAGTTGCTGAGCAATACCGTTAGGTCATCGAGTTCCCTTATATAATACTTTTCATACTATCCCTTTATTACTTGAAATACACCGCCAGCTCAGTCATTTCCAGCCGAGGACTGCAGTTTCGAACGCAGCACGAAACTGCAGTCCTCGGCTGGAAATGACTGAGCTGGCGGTGTATTTCAAGTAATTTTGCTTTAGCCCTGGCTAATGGGCGGTAATTTACTGAATATATCCCTTTATTATTGAAGGACTTTTAACTATGTCCATAATTATTTCAACTCTGAGTGTCTCTGTAGAAATTTAAAAAATGCAAAAAAAAAGTACTAGTTACCTTAGTATAGTTTGAGTTTTATAGTGTATGTTTTATAGTCTCGAAAAGTTGAGAGTAATTTAAAAAATCACCTTTTATATTTTACTAATTAAAAAAGTCATACTTTTCTTCTAGCACAATTTCCATACTTACTACACTACTTGACTTACCAAAATAATTTTCTGACCTTGTGCGACTAATATGTTTCGTGCTAAGTAAACAAAAAACTTCTTAAAACATAATTCTCTGAAGTATTCAGTTAAATCTTATTTTACTTCACTTATTATGAATCTGACATGTCCTTTCAGCACCGAACGAGTTTTCCAAAAAGCAAAAACGTGGAAGCTGCGATGATGAAGTTCAAACAAGCGTGCCACAATATTATCAGACCTTACAAAGCTTTAAAAATACGGAAAGTCACATTAAGAAAATATAATCCTTTTGAAAAAGCAGCGAGGGCGTAATTTAAGCTCCACAAACACGTCGCTTATTTTTTGTCATTCCTTATATCTCTCACGGATTTTGCATGACCTGTTAAAGAAGTTGCATCACTGGAGAAAAAAAAATAACCTTTCACTTTTCAAATAAACCACGTTTTTACTTTCTTAAAGCATTAAATTATGTGGAAATTTTTGTTTTTCTTTTTGTTTTCCCTCAAAATTTTTCTGCGCGTTGAACTATTTCTTGTTTTATTCACGAGTGTATTAAATTTAGTCCAACTTTTAAGTTTGAAGAGCTGAAAATTGCGTTATTTTAGTTTAAGGGAAACTAACGATATAAAAATATAAAAAATAAATTATGCAACAACGTTCTCTACATATATTTCGAAGTTACAGAGAACTCTTTTTAGTTAGTAATATATTATATATATATATATATATATATATATATATATAGAGAGAGAGAGAGAGAGATGCAGGGTAGAGATGAAAGGTTATGTCTCATGAACCTTTTGTATCAGTTTTAATTATGAAACACAATATTTATAAATGTTATATAGTTATGTTAATTTTAGGCTTGAAACATACTTGAAATGGACATCGTGTTCAGTTTTCATATCTCAAAAGAATTAAAATGAATAAACATAAATACAGTAAATAATAATTATATACGTATCAGTGAGGTAGCAAAGGGGGGTTTTCATGGATCAAAACTTTAAGGATCTTGGTTTTAACATCATTGCTAGTCCAATTTTGGTAGTTTATATACTTGTAAAAACTAATATGATTAACCCCCTCCCCCCCCCCCAAAAAAAGCTAAATTCTGTCTGTTCTCGCGATATCTATTCTTTCAATGTGTAGCAGAACATTGTCCAATTTAAACATTCAATGCTTAATAAATAATTCGATGCAGACGCTTAGTGCATAAAAACTGTATTGAGCATAATCACTTCATGTATACTACATAGTAAAAGTAGTGTAGACAATAATACTTTATGAAGTAATTTATGAATACGAAGATCGATACATATATGCATCTTGTACTTAATAAATTTCGATGAATTATTTTAAAAAATGAAAGCTCTCTTAAAAATGATTAGGACATTCGACTTTGAGCATGAGATTCTAAAAGCTAAAGACATATCAATTTTCTTATAACGAGAGAGTGCTGATATTTTTTTAAGAACTGGCCCACTAATACTGCAGTGGTTTTCAAAAAATATAAAGAGTAAGGACTCGTTCATGGATTCACGAAAAATTTCCTGGATGCCTCAAGATGGTTGAAAAAATTGTAAACACATAGTTAATTATGGATTCCTTCATTGCTTACATTTTATACAGTAGTGCAGTCAGAAATTACCTTCTGGGGTCAATGTTGATTACAACTGCCCTTACATGTATATTAAGAACCGTTTTAGGACCAATATGCATTAAAACCAAGGGCTCTTAGGAGGTTGACTCCATCGCCAAATCGCTCTGGCAGATTGTATGTTTTTGTGAGTGTGTGTACATATATATATATATATATATATACAGTCGAGTCCCGACTTACGAGAAACCTCGCGTAAGTCGAAATTTCGCGTTGTGGAAAAGGGTATGTGTAAAAACTCTCATTAACGTAGCCAATTATTTTACACACTTGTAAACAATCCCTCAACTGTTAAAAAACATTTAAACATTTCTTAGCTATACTGCTTCTTACATGAAAAATTAAATGTTTACTATTATTTAAAAAAAAAAGTTTTATTCAACATTAAATACTGCTACGGTGCACAAAATCAATGATCAATGGGAAAGAAAGACATAAAATAAACCAGTGTACGGTGCGTACAGTATACAGTAAGAAAAGAAAATGCACTATAGTTTTACGGTAAAGTAGATCCAGTAATGATATTTTTAACTTAAAAAAGTGAAGATGATAATGATTTATGCTGCGTGATCAACCGTTATTCTAATACATTTCTAAGCAGTTGCTTCACTAATTCTTTTATAACGTTCCCATCTGTGGCAACAACCCTCTTTCTGGTTTCTTCAATTCACAATACAAGAGCAGCTTCCATTTTCATAAACTTTTCCATTTTACTAAGCAATTACTCGGTAAACTTTTACGTTTTTCCTTTTCTTGACTTTTAATTTTATGTATGGAATATGGAAGATTCACTCATACTTAATTGCACTAGTGTTCCCATCAAATTTTCTGAGGGTATACTCCCAGTAATCAGTTATGCACAATATGTGTATGTGATCATGTACATAATAAGTCATAATATGAAAATTTTTGAAGCTTGAGGGTTTACGCTATATGTCTAAAAAATACTTGAGAGTGTACGGCGTATATGGAGTATACCCTATGGGAACACCACAGCCGAATTGTCGTGCTACCTACGACGCATTTTTAAGTTGAGATTCAGCTTTTCAAGAAGCTTTAGATTGCCTTTAATTGTCAAAAACTTTCTCTGTCTACACAAACTTTAGATGAAACAGCGCTCTATGGTGCCATTACATTTCATCAACTTTCTCATTTAGATGAAAAAAATAAATGGAAAATAAGGAGTCTTTATTTCAATAAGCGATGTTCAGACTGGTACGGTAAGGGAACTTCCGCTCTCAGTGATACGAAAGGGAGGAAGATCTATTCACGAAAAAACAAATATATATATAGTAGCCTATTACAAAACCAATACTTACACAACACGATTCCCCACCGAAAATTTTCCCGTTGCAGGTGAGAAATTCGCGTTAGACCTAAAATTCTTTGCTTGTCAAAAAATCGCGTTATAGCCATTTCACGTAAGTCGGATCGCGTTGTAGCGGGAGTCCACCGTATATATATATATATATATATATATATATATATATATATATATATATATATATATATATATGGGGGGGGTATTGCGCTTTAGTTGATAGTTTAAAGGTACAAACCTCTCGCTACTGGAAAAAGTGTGAATACCTTTTGTGCGGAAAAAATGAAAGGATGGGGAAGGAATAGAATCATTTTTATCCCAGCTTCAAGTTTTGTTTCTTGCGCTTCCTTTTGGTAGTCTCACCAAAATCCAAAACCAGTTTTTTTTTTTTTTTTTAATTTTTTAAATTTATTTTTTTATTTTTTGATTAAATGAACATTGTAAGGATAATTTAACCCAAATATTTGCCAAATCGTGGTTTTCCACCACGAATGAGCACGTTCACTTTCATAATTTTCATTAGGAATAACCCATCAATAATCCTTTATCCACTGCATCTCGTTGCTGTTCTGAAAAGTTATAGATTACAATCAAACTAAAGCAAGTTTATTGTTTAGCTATCGCCGTCCACGCTTCACTTAGAAAAGGGCCACCAGCTTATTGTTGCTTTCATTTCTTTAGATCGGTACAAATAGAGAGCAGGGTGCAAAAGGAGATGAAGAATGTATATCTATCTCTCTCTTCTGTCGTCGCTTCGCCTACTTTCTCTTTTGTCCAACACGATGTTTGTTGACCTAACTGTTCTCTTTGTAATGGATCATTCATTATCTTCAAGTCGGGCTTCAGTCGGAAGTAGACGTGCTTAGAACGTCGATAGCTTGTTGAAGCGGTGTAAAAGAGATTCAAGGAGGGAGTGAATGAAAACTGTAAAGTGCCGCTCGGCACTTAGTGTTTATCTGCTTCAAAATGGCAAACTTGTTTGAGTTTCAGCGCCGCTTTTACAGTAGCTCCTTCGCACATATCATTCAACAGTTGTATCCGTCTGCTTTGAAAATCAAAAAGGATGGGCTCTCGGCATTAATCATGTGAGTATTAGTTTCATTCTGAAGCTAGTAAAACCACTTCTTTTAATCGTATGACGGTCATCAATGTGTGTATCACGTTCTTCAGCACTTTTTTTTAACGCATGTGAAGGTGATTTATCCGTTTCTTGTGATTTTTAAAACACGGATTTTAATACCATACATAAGTTCTTCCGGAACTAATTCAAATGTTGATGTTACTCTTGATGGTAAATTTTTTTTTACTGAATTTGCTTAGTGTCTATTTTTTCAATCTAACGAATATCTATTTATTTTATTACTCTCTTTCATCCTCCAAAATTCACCCTACAATTTTCTTTTTTTTTTTTTTTTTCTAAGTTTTCCCATTTTACTCCAACTTTTGTTTTTCATAAAGAGTGCAAGTGTTGACGAGCAATTTAAAACATATAACATTTACAATATGAAACGAGCTAATGTGTGTATCACATGACTTTTACTCCAATTTAATGTCATTTCCCCATTACTGGCAATTTTAATGTGATTCAATAGTTTACTCTCTAAATATCACAAACAGTGGCCAAATTGAAACAAATTAAAAAGAAAAAAATCCGCCATATTTGTTGCCAAATTGGCGATAAAACTTGGCGACCAAAAGGCTGGCGATATATCGTCAAGTGTACGCCAAATTATAGGACCACTTGAGCTTACATCGAAATTAGCAATGACTTCCCCCCAAAGAAAGGGCAAAAGACCCCTTTAGAAACACCCGAATGGAACCAAAAGGGGAGGTGCACAACTAGTCCCCTCTAAGAGTCTACGTACGAAGTTTCAACTTTCTAGAACTTATCGTTCTTAAGCTATGCGACATACATACGCACATCCATACATACGAACATATAGACGTCACGAGAAAATTCGTTGTAATTAACTCGGGAATCGTCATTATGGATATTTCGCGTGTCTATACGTTCTTAGGCACTTGTCCACGTGTGGTCGAGTCAAAAAAAAAAAAAAAAAAAAACTCAATATTCATTCAGGGTTGAGTAAAATGGAAATTAAGGTCGATTTTTGAGCGAAAATTTTTTCGCGAATACACTACTTCTTTTTTTTGTAAAAGGAAGTAAAACCATTCATGAAGCACAAATTAGCAATTGATTGCAGACATGTGTTTGGGGATTCATGGAATTCCTTTTTTTGTGCAAAAAGTGTTAAAAAAGAGTTCCTTGAAGCCCCGAAACGCGTGTCTGCAATCTAATTTGCGCTTTATGAACGTTGTATTTTACTGTTACTTTGTTGCGCATATGTATTTATTCATTTCATTTAACTCTTAGATGTGTATTTGTTTTCATGACTATACTCTATATTAAAGCCCTAAACCGTAGCTTAAGTAGCGACAAGTCCGCCATCTTGGGGCTAAACGATGCTTTCTTCTATGTCTGATATGGTGAATTTGCGTATTTTTCTTTTTAATTGTGGAGCTTCATGATTGTGAATTAACATGGAGTTAATCAGAAACCTTAATTAAGAAGCAAAACAACGCTACTTCACCATAGCAGACACAGAAGAAAGCATCGTTTAGTCTTAAGATGGCGGACGTGCCGCTACTTTATTCTACGATTCAAGGCTTAATTCTATCCAATGTCCGCCATTGATTACAGATACTGTTACTTATTTTACCAAAAAAGGAAAAATACATATTGTCAGATAAAAGTTCCAGTTTACTTTAGTGAACGGGTTCTTTTTACGCCTTTCATCTAAAAGCAAAAATAACATTTCGGTATCTTCAACCATTTCTCGTCCAGAACATTTGTTGCAAGTCTCAATCAACTTACCTTTGCTTCTTCACAGTTATTGAAGTTTTTATAAGGTAACTAAAAAAGTATCTGTATGCAGTATGAAGTCATTCCTTTTTTGTTTCCAACCAGCATAAAACATCGAGTAAGTGAAAATGAATGAATGACTTTTTGAAATGAGGTCTTTGCAAAGCAAGAAAAGCTCTAAAAATGTTATTTGTATGTTTTTGTCTATGATAAATAGATACATGGATGCGCAGCTGTAAATAAATTGGCACCTTCTTTCTTTTTAACTGTTACTTTTATTTTGAAAAAATCTGAAAGTTTTACTGCCAATAATAATTATGATAAGTTTAGAAAAGGAGAGGTAGCAAGAAAAAAAAATCAATTTTAAATTATTTCAATTCGACAACAAAAATTTGCAAAAGATTTTAAAACAACACCAGAAAATAAAAAATGCAAATTCAAGCCCTCGTCCAAAAAGTCTCAGAAAACAGTTTCAAATAAATCAAAATTGGATAAAACTAAATACAAAATATTACAGAATATTTTCATTATTTAAAATATATTACTTAGTCTTAAAATTATGATTCAAGGCTTATAAGCCTTTGCTTGAACACCGACGAACTAGAATTTAAATTAAAAAAAATAGACTGTTTCAATTTGTTACTTTAACAAAAGCTTTTCGTTTTGTAAAGAATTAGTAATGCATAAAATCTAAAACTATAGCAAGTGCATCTTAATTTAATGCATCTAAAATAAATTCTTGAGTAATGTATACAATTCTTAGTTTACTTTCAATTAGAATTTTGAAACATTGCACCATATGTCTTATTTCAGCATTAATTAAATCTCTAGAAGCAACCATTTTATCTTAATCACTTTAAAATAAAATTTGAATAACTTTAAAATTCGTCCTGATAATATTTTGAGCAATAGAATTATTACCAAGATTTGTCACGACTTTATTAATGCTTATCAAAGAGTTTGTAAGATCAACTTTCACTTTTACAAAAAAAAAAAAAAAGAGTTCGAATGTTTCGGGTTTTATTTGAGCAGCATTTTTCTTTTTTAACATTTCAATAAGCGATTCCGACCTCCTATCAAAACTTTTTGGAATTTCTAGTCTCCACTAAATTACTTTCATCATTGGCTGAAAAACTACTTTTCCTTACCCAAACAGTAAACCTTTCGTGAAAACTTATCCCGTTCAAAAAAGTCATTTTCCTTCAAGTATTACTAAAAGTAATCTGATAATTTAAAAAGAAAAATACCGAACTCTAAAAACGGATTCCTTTCACTGCCATCCGCTCAAAAAATGGCTTGTAGAGAGTTACTTTCCACTCACTGTATGAGTTATAATCGCCGCTGTAGAGCCGTCATGTCCAGATGACAGTTCGTGTACCCTGAAACTGCATTGAGGTTGGGCAGTTAAGATTTTCCTTTATATCTCCGTGAAATCTGGGGAATAGTTGTGGAGTCACGTTTGTAGAATCGGCTATGATTTTGCGGATTAACTGTATTTGCACAAAACTGTTTTTATTTTGCTATGAAATCTTTTCAATTTAAGTTCTTCTGTTTGGACTTAACGCTATATAACCTTGGTTTTTATATTCCTAAAATATTATTTCTTTTTGTAAAAGCTTGATTCTAAAAAAAATGCCATCAGGATTTGTGCCTCTTGAATGAGCTGAGTAGTCCTGAAATGAAGATGGACTGGCAAATAAATAAGGGAAGAAAATGATTTAATAGTAAGTGAAAAGAAAATACTAATGTGAAAAAAGATCAATTTTTGTTTTGTTTTTTACTATAGAATGATAAATAAATAAGGAAAGAAAATTATTTATAAAAAAGTGTTCTCTGAAAAAAAAGAAGTTTTGTTACTATTTGAAAGTGATTGTTAAACTATGAACAAAATGATTAATTAAAGTATAAAAAGCTAGCGGTCGATGGATTACCGAACTGTTGTAACCATTTGACGATTTTCCCTTTTACATTGAGCTTTCATATTTATAGAGGATGTTTCCGTTTTAACTTGCAAAATTTCTATTTTCGCAACCGTTAGTCCTAAATGCATACTTCCAACTGCAAAAATGTTCAAAATCAGATGCAGGGTTAAGATATTGAAAGTTTGAAGCAAAAATAAAAATCAGTCAAAAACACGAAATTTAACTTTTTATACGGGCTTTAAGTCCCCAACTTATGTTTAGGGAAATAATCTCCATTGAAAAATAGTACTAAAGAAAAAAATTGACATTTTTGCGACCAAAACTCAAGGAGATATTCGAATTCAAAGCTTTAGAGAACCATATAGAAGATAAGATTGGAACTTATCACACTTTCAGAAGAATGCCTGGTTGTCGAAGTAAAAAAATAAAGTATTTATATTTTTCATTGCTATTTAAAAATAAATGCAAATGTTATGCCATTATACGCAAAAACACCCTGAAAAACCTCAATCAATTTGAAAAACCACTCTATGCAAACAAATAATTTTAAACCCTTGTTAACTGCTATATTTTCCCTCAAAAGGTGTTATTGACGGCAAGTGTAAAGTGTTGTAAGCCACAAAACGCTGCATTTCATATCTCGGGGAATATTGGTCGTACTAACGTCAAACTTTTTGTGTTTAATTATATTTCAATGGATATTAATTCCTTGAATATAAGTTAGGGGAACTAGGGCCCGTATAAAAAGTTAAATATTGTATTTTTTGACTCATTTTTATTTTTGCTTCAAACTTTCAATATCTTAAACCTGCATCTGATTTCTACTTAATTTTCAAAGTATGCATCAAGGACTAACAGTTGCGAAAATAGAGGTTCTTTTGCAGGTTAAAACGTAACACCCTGTTTATTTATAAATATCAAAACTTCTTAAAATAATTTTACTCAATTCAAAGCTCTGTGTACGTTTCTTTCTAATTTGTAAACTTCAATTCAATTGCAGATTAAACATAAAAAAATATGGCTTTCAAAATTAGTACACACGTTTTATCTTGTTATGTGAGAGCGATATTTTGCAACATTGTTAATTAACATTATGAACAAATGTGCATTTCTTTAACGAGATATCTTTTTTCCCGAAGTTCTCTACTATTTTTCTTTTCTTTTTCTTGACTTTTGACTACTTGTGTGTCAGTAGGCTATTTTCTGTTTATATAACATAATAGAATTTATGTTTTATCAATTATCCTATTGCTTGAATAACAAATCATTAGTAAAGTACTCATATTCACTCATTTCCTCAGCAAAATATTTTTCTTTCAAACACGTAAGAGAAACCCACATTTGGCGGTGTTTTCTTACGTCGATGTTCATAAATCCAGAGCAAAAGAAGCAATTTAAAATACAGGGTGTTCATAAAGTCTCCCCACATTCCTATGCCTGTTCATTGGCTGCTTAAACGAAGATGAAATATCGAGAGCATAATTAAAGCAGTATAATACGACAGCGCAATCTGCTAATCGAGCTCTGAATTTGTTGGAAGCTGTTTTTGGAGAACGCATTATTTCAAAAGGAGTGTTGCCTGTTCGCTCACCTGACCTGTCACCTCTTGAATTTTGCGTGTGGGGAGCTTCCAAAGGCTCCTTCTATAAAAACAATCCCAGAAATATTGATGAATTAAAACTGAAAATAAAGAATTACATCCAATCCATCACAGCTGAAACATAGCGTTATGTGTTTGCCATTAAAATTAAACTGGTAAATGTTTGTATGGAACAAGGAGGAAAACATTTTCAACATCTATTGTGTAAATAAAATGTCGAAACTAACATTTACTGTATACCTACGCATGTTTTTCTGTTTGAGCCATCAATATATGTTTTTTTAGGGTTATTTTCTTACTTTTTGCTTCGGAGAGACTTTATGAACATCCTGTATATTTAGTTCAACTGTATCAAAGAAACTTCTGAGAGAATGCCATATCTTATTTCTGTTTAAAAGTGTAGTTCGCTATATTAAAATAGTATAACACGTTGTGTGTGCTTTTTCCTGTCAAATTTATTTTTGTCAGCGTATCTATTGATCTAAAGGCGTTCAAGAAATATAAAGCACGTTCTCTTCTCAATTGTACTTCCATTCAGGAAACGTAACTGATGTAAAGTGCTTCTCGATTTAAGAAGATTGAAAAATGAGACATAAGTGCGCAATATAGAATATTACTGAAAGATTTTATCATGCATTATGATTGAAACGTTTGTCAGATGTGAGTAACTGAAAGCAAATAAATTGTTCTCCATTGATGTTTTAGCTTGCTTTTGTGCAGAAGTTTAAAAGCTAATAAGAAATGCTGTAAAATGAAAATGAGAAACTACATAAGTTTTTAATAATAAAAATAACTATAAAAATAATGCCATTTGAAGCGAACGTTTGCTACAGAGAAATATAAATCAAAGTTTTTTTTGAGCAATCACGATTGCTTATTGTTCTCATTTGACTGTTTTGATGTCCTTTGATTTTATTTTCCCACCGCCACCCTCCGCAGCATCACCGTCGACCGGGTCCTCACGATGCTGCTCCTATAGCGAAAGCCGTCTCCAGGTTGCATCCATGTCCTACACACACGCGCATACATACACAACTACACATACACCTACACACATACACCTACATACACATACATACACACACATACACGCACGCATACATACAGACACCTACACGTACACACACACAAAAACATACACACACGCATACATACAGACACCTACACGTACACACACACAAAAACATACACACACACAACTACTCACACATTCATGCCTGCACACAGACACAAACACATATGCCTACACACACATACCCCCCCCCACACACATTCATACACACTACCCACACACTTATGCCAGCACACAGACACAAACACACATACCTACACACATACACATACCCTCTACACACAAACACACATACCCCCCACACACAAACACACACGCCTACATACACACACACTCGTGATTGCGAAAAACATAATTTGAATTCAAGACGTCAAAACTCAATTTTTTTTTTTTTTTTTTTAGACTGAGAACTAAAAAAAATGGTAGTAGGTAATTGAAATATTACGGAAATTAGGGAATGCGTGTTGATATGCTTAAAGGTCAGTCCGTCTGTTGTCTCTCTGTCTTTAATGACTTTAGGGGGGGGGGGCGGTATCGGATCCGGAGAAAAACTTCAATGTAGAACTCATTGCCACGACATCATAGTGTCATTTTGAGGTTCGATAAAAGGTTGTACAAACATTAATATACGAAACAGATTCTACTACTATATTTATTATTATACGAAATTATTATACGGTTACTACCAGTATACGAAACAGATACGACTACTTTTTGACTAAAAAAGGAGAATTAATATAAAAAATCATAAGACTTTTTGACGTACGGTATGTAGAGCAAAATATTTTTTTCCTTTACGCAACATTAAGCAATATTTTGAACATTCCAAATACATTTCATATTATCCAGAGCAAACAAAATTCAGAATGTTTTGTATAAAACTCATGCACAAACAGTAGAAACAAGATTTTAAAATAAAAACCCAAAGGAATTAAATATTCTGACTATATTCTTGTCCTATCTTTCTATCAAGTTGGGAGAAAATATTAAAATAAACCGACCGTATATCGTCGCCTCAAAGCAACAGTAAATAATACATCTAATCCCAGGAATTTTAGTAACATATCCTGCCGTTGCTTTGAGGCAACGATATGTATGAGTGAATTTAATTAAATAAAGTTCGAAGTATTTTCATCGTCGTAAAAATATTTACATTGGGAGATTTTATTTTCGTAAGTTTTTTTTTTTTTT
This sequence comes from Uloborus diversus, assembly GCF_026930045.1. Classification (NCBI taxonomy): domain Eukaryota; kingdom Metazoa; phylum Arthropoda; class Arachnida; order Araneae; family Uloboridae; genus Uloborus; species Uloborus diversus. The sequence continues at coordinate 187,723,738 of NC_072733.1, forward strand.
TTTTTTAGCTTACTGTGATTATAATAATCAGAAAAAAGTGATTTTTTACCAGATTTGTAAACCTATAATTTCAATTTTTGTTTGAAAATACACTTTTCTTCGTGAAGTAATTCAAAAATTTGATTCTTATCCTAAATAAAATACCAAGAAAATTTTATGCAGATATTTTGTGGGATATGAATCAATGGGGGTAACATTTCAGTAAACAAAATGTACAGTATTTTCCGAAAAAGGTTACCAAAATATTTATAATAAAGCAGGTAACATCCCAGATTTAAAAAAAAACATACTGATCTAGGCATTGCATTTTGTAAAAGAGGTCTTTAAAAACAATGAAAGAGTCAATAAATTGACAAACTGCTCTGATCTAACGTAATTAAATTAATTAAACGGGAAAGAAAGTTAATAGAAGTATTTTTGTACACTTAAAAAAAATCGTTTCGAAATATTTTGTCTCGAAATTTAGCTTCAGTTCTGCCTCCCTACTATTTTCGTCAGAAAGCGTGACAGCTCGACAATTTTCATTTCATTGATTTTCTGCAGCTCTTTCTATTTTTCTATCACCTTTTATATTTTTACCAATATTGCTATTCACTCTCAAAGAGAGTGCAAAGTTTTTTTTTTTTTTCAAATTTTCTATTAAAATATGTATTGTGCATTCCTTTTAGTTTGATTGAATTGTGAGACAAATATATTTACAAGGACTATTTTACAGAGAAATTCATTCATTCCATTTGAATCCTATATCTTTCTTTTCATTTATTTTAAATAAACTGACGTTAAAAGTTTTTTGTTTTTCATTATAAATTGAATTCAGTAAAAAACTTTTGCACTTGCATTAAAAATAATGTAACGTGCAAATTATTATAATGGTAAAATATCCATATAAACAATTAATCGTTAATCAAATAAAAATGGTCCTTTAGCTTTATAAACGTTTAGCCAGTAAATAAAGTGAATACTCTGATTGCATATAGGTGTAAATTTCTGATTTGGAAGTAAAAATTTTCTTGTTAATAGAATTTTTGCAACATGAAATAAGTAAAAAATATAAAGTCGCTGCAGTATAGGAATTGTAAAATGACAAAAAATTTTTCATTAAAATATGTACTGTATTAAAAGCAGGGCTGCGGAGTCGGAATGAAACTGACCGACCCCGACTCCGACTCCTGGATTTTTGAAACGCCCGACTCCGACTCCAATTTTTTTTTAAGTGTATTTTTTCAACTCCCTCTCACCCTTCAGGGGAAGGGGGACAACCTCTAAACAAAGATTGAAATATTAATTCCTCTTTGTAACAATTTCGTATTTTGTTTTTTATTGTAAACCCAAGACGCATACGACGTTAGAAATTCAATTAAAAAAATCAAATTTTCCAATAGTTACGATTAAAAAGTGAGATGACTTAAAAATCCCTTTTAAAAAAAATTGAAAAGGATTCTCTGTAATTTGCCCCCCTTTAATGTTTAACAAATAGATATTGATCAAATCGTGTGCTTTTAATTTTTGAAAGCTGTAACTTGAGAGAAAAAAAAGCTTTTTTTCTAAATCCAAGTTCTTGAGAGGGGGTGGTTTGCCCCGGGTGACACTCATCTGGTAGATGACACCCAAAGTTAATTTCAGAGTTTATAAAAAATATAAATACTTTAATTCTGAAAATTTTCGCGAATGTATTTTAAATTATATTTCATCAATAAAATTTCAACGAAAATAGGGCACATATACGCCAGGAGCTAATTTTACACAAAATGCGGCGGTATACAAATTTGTACGAATAGATTTTACCGTACTTATATTTCTTCTTCACTACATTTTCAATTTATTGGCTGCTTTAGAATTAACCTTAATATGAAGATTTTAAGATTAACTGCAATTATTGAGTGTTGTAATCAAGAAATCATTTACACTTATTTTGTTCCATACTTTTTAGTGAGAACCAAGCTTATAGAAATAGTCTTAATAAAGAAAAAAAAACATTAGATTATTTCATTGGGTCTTTTGGATTGGTGCTTTCGCGCCAGAACTTATTTGAATTTGCCGTTTACCCTCAAAAGTGTCCAACTGAGCTACGAGCCTCGAATTACTAAATTGTTATGTTCCCTTTACTATTTTATAACTGAGATTGAACAAAACACTACATTTCTATTTTTATTTGAAAGTGATTACTTGAAATTGTTAGGCAACAAAATCGTTTGCTGACAGTTGCTATTAGTTAAGTTAAAAAGCAAGCAAATTAGGGGACGGCTACAGAAAATTCGGTAAGCACTCAATCTAGCCGATTGCCATAATGGCAATTATTTTTTCATTAGTATTTTTTATACATGTAATCAAAACAATTGGTAGTCAGTTTTTAAAAAATGCAAGGAGAGTCAGTGAAAAGGAAAGAAAAAAATAAACCCGGAGTCGGAGTCGGCATGTTTTCTAACAACTCCGACTCCGACTCCTTTACCCCAAAATCAGTCCGACTCCGACTCTTTGACTCCGACTCCACAGCCCTGATTAAAAGTGCATTCAAAAAATGAATACTCTCTGGATTTATTATAAAACTTTTGCCCACTGAACACAGAGAAACCCTTGAATATAGAGAAATTTAAATTTCCAATACAGAGCTTAAACAGTTAAGACTTCCTTCGTTGTTAAATATTCAATAAAAAAAAATCACTTATTATTTCCGTAGTTTTAGGGTATTGTAAATGGTGAACCAATTTCAGTAAATGTAATACATACTGCGTGTAGAGTCAAATGTGAATTAAAATAAGTCTAAGAATCACACCTTTTAGAATCTACTGAACGATTCAATCGTACATAAATAAAAGACGATTTAATTGCACATTAAGACTTAACTGACTGTTATTAATTATTTATCACATTTGAAGAATTGTATTTATTAAATTAGACAGCATTTATAATCTCAGAAAATTATAAATAAAAGAGACAATTACTTATAATAAGATAGGGAGAAGTATCATAAATTAAAAATTTCTTTTCTTTTGTAAAATAGTTATTTGGCCCTAAAAATACTCCCTTTAAAATGCATTGCGTATTCAAACTGCATTTGAATTACTAAAGATTTTGCGAACTATTAGATAAATGTATATAAAAATATATATATTGTTTATACATAATTTTATAAATATCGCTTTAAGTATTACGTAGTTTTTTTTAAATTTATTTTTTATTGATTTTAAATACACTTAAATAATACTCGTTATATTGTTTTGGAAATACCTAGTTATGTAAGTTTTGCACATTTTTTTTTTTTAATTTCTTTTTTGTAATATTCTTTTCGATGTGATTTTTTTTCAAACAATGAAAAACTGCATATCGTCGCTTCAGAACAACGGTTGGATATCTAAGTGTTATTCTTGGGATTAGATGTCTTAAGTGTACTCCGAGACGACGATATACACTTATGTATATACACCATATAGTATATACTCTGAAAAAAATTATCTGGTGCCTTAAAATATGAATTTTTTGTAGGTCTATTTTACAATATACGTGTATATATACATACGTGTATGTATATATACACGTATATATACATACAGTCAACACTCGAAGTCAACACCAGCTAAAACCAATGAAAACACTGAATGAGAAGATAAAAGAACATTCGAGTTATGAGGCTGTAAGACTTCGAATTATCAATAGTATATATACAGGGTGTTCCGTTTTCAACTGCAAGAACTTTATTTTCGCAACCGTTAGTCCTAGATGTATACTTCCAATTGCAAAAATGTTCAAAACAAGATGCGGAGTTAAGATATTGAAAGTTTGAAGCAAAAATAAAAATTAGTCAAAAAATACAAAATTTAGCTTTTTATACTGGCGCTAGGTCCCTTGACTAATATTTAGAGAAATGATCTCCATTGAAGACTCTTACTGACACAACAAGTTTGAAATTAGTATGACAAATATTCACCCAGCTATGAAACGCAGCGTTTTGTGACTTACACCACTTTTCTCTCGCCATCAATATCACCTTTTGGGGGAAAATATAGCGGTTAACAAATGTTTAAATTATATGTGTGCACAGAGTGTGGTTTTTCAAATTGTTCACAGTTTTTAGAGTGTTTCTTCGCTTCACGGCATAGCATTTGAATTTAACTCTGCATCTGATTTTGAACATTTTTGCAATTGTCAGTATACATCTAGGACTAACGGTTGCGAAAATAAAGATTTTTTGCAGGTTAAAACGGAACACCCTGTGTACACACACACACACACACACACACACACACATATATATATATATATATATATATATATATATATAGAGAGAGAGAGAGAGAGAGAAATATATATATATATATATATATATATATAATCATTATTCTAAATAATTATGAAAATATATTGCAACCTTCTGGAGGGCCGCGTAGCCTCGCTAAATTGAGAATCGCTGTATGAGTTTTCAATCTCAATATAGTTTTAGTAATTTAATCAATGGTTAGAAAAAAACGCGTGGTTTTTGGTTACTGACCTTGCATGTTGGGGAGGGAAATAAGTGCTCTACGGTTTGCTTTGTTTTTGTGGACTGAAACTGTGACATCGTGATTCATCAAGTGTAACGGTCGAGCAAAATCTCATTTCCCAGCTTCCTGTTCATGCTTAATGAGATGTTGAGATAAAAAAAAATTTGCTCTGTGCATCTGCAACTTCAATACTCTGAGAGTTTGAACAATTTTATAATTTACTTCCCTCTGCAATCAAGTTTTAAATTGTCTTCATTTTAAAAAATTATTTGGCTATTATAATATACTGATATAAAAGTTTAATTTATATGCATCGGATAACGTTCATTGGATGAGTTTTTAAAATGATTTATATTATTCTTTCTCTCAAGATGGTTATTGTAGGAGGGAAAAATCTTATTTCGCTTGTATTGTTTTTGTAATAAAAAGTGTAGTTCATCCAGCTATACTAACCCGTCATTTAAAGTTAGGTGGGGGGATGTGGTTGGGGGCGAAGGACATGCCCTCATTTATACATATATAAATATGTTAAATTTTGAAATTCTTTATTTTTTCAGTCGTCCAAGCTTTACTTTAAAAAAAATATTTACAAAGCTTTTTTGTTCGAGCGAGAATACTTATCTTTTTGAACCAAAATTGTTCAATCCAATTAGCTGTCTGTCGTCAGTACTTGTTTTGCACTAATTGTGGTTGTCTGGGATATTTATAATGGCTCGAGTAGAACTCGAAAAACATTTTTAGTGGCATTTTCACGCAATGATTAATGCAACGAAACAATAATGACATCATGTCTTGTACACTTTTTAGTTTTATCTAAATACCCATAAATCACAAATACTTGAGTGATTGTAAAATCAGCAGGAGGTAGGTATAAAAATACATTATATTTAAGCTCATTTTCGTAATTAAAATTGGGCCTCACCACGGACTTTATCTTTTTCTTTTCTTTATAGTGTCATCTGAATTACAGGTGAAAAAAATAACTGTATGTATGGGGCTTTCTTTTCACTTCGCTTCGTTTGCTGTCTCGCAGAAACTAAATTTGCGAGAGATAATAAATGAAAACTACACCGTAAATTATTCCTGTTTTGATCTTACAGCTTCCTGAAAAGGTCAAAATTCCATGTCGCTAATAAAATTGAGCTGGATTAATTCCCCTACTCATCGTGATTCTACCTCGAAAAAAAATGGCACCCATGTTACTCCTCTTAACTCTTTTCTCGTTAAGCCTTACCGCTCTTACCTAATCGTTTGACATCTTCATTTGGTTGCCAATCACGTAATATTTAATAAAAGTGCAGATAAAAATACCGTGCTGAACTGTCTCTGTTACTGAACGACAGTTTATCCCAAGATTAAATAAACACTGTTTGATAAGTGGAACTGATAGCGCGGAAGCGAAATGGTGTTGGTGTTTCAGGGACGTTTCGTCACTGTGGACATAAGCCCAAATGTCTGTTTGCTTTAGATGTGAAATCATTTCGTGAAATGGCGGTAACTATACCTTATGGGTGTGTTGAATGAGCGATCTGTTTGCATCTTGACTCATACGTCCTGGAATAATTTTACTCCGGTAATTAGATGGTTTGAATGATAAAAGGATTATTTTTTATTGCGATAGATACGTGTAGATATTCTTGTGTCTAGTTTTAGATCTAATTTCGTATTATGTGCAGTTGGTTTTAAAGGATTCATAATAATTGAAAGCGAAAACAATGTATATTAACGGTCTTTGCTCATTAAAAAATAAATTGCATGACAACAGCCCAAAGCATTGTAGAGTAAACAGAACAGACTTTCGGCTGAGGTCTTGGTTTGTAACATGTAAACTTGGACAACACTATGAGGTCTTTGAAATTTATTTAGAAAAATTTGCTTCTGTGAGTCTTATTTACATCTACCTGTCGGAAAACTGCTAATGTTATATACTTTTTTTAATCTGAAGTGTAGCTCTGATAAGTTAACTTGATTACTTTCATTATGTTAACTTCTTTTTAAGGTGCTCAGCGATAAAGGGACGTGTTATTGATGCAGATTTGAGTTTAAATACTTTTAAAAAACTACTGCTATCAAAGTAGCTTAGTTCAACGCAGCGCCAGATACCCTTAACTATTATCTAAGGTGAGATATTCTCGTTTTGAACGGGACAGTTCCGTTTTGTAGCAGCCTGTTCAGTTTTCCTCGCACATCGCGTCGGGACAGAGAAATGTTCCATTTCTGAAAGTTAGCAACCTACAACAAAAAGAACAAACTGTAAAAAACTTGAGCACAGGTGATAAAATATAGAGCGGCGATCAAGTTAGTCACATAAAGGAAGAAACTAACAGCAACCAGTCGAGCAAAATAAGCAAAACCACGCGATTAGTAGATACGGAACATGGTTACCATGTTTGGCAAATATTAGCCAATTTGCCTTTGTATGGTTAGTCACACTTGGCAAATACTATAAATAATGTCAAATTAGCAAGTATTATGTCACCTTAAAATTTTGTAGGTAAAAATGCGGGGAATGAGTTAGAAATTCAAGTGAAGTTATTAAATTGAAGCTTTTGAAATTATCCGAAGGTGGTGCAGTTCCCGCACATGGCAGCTATTATTGGCTATTTTTAGTGCTCTGGCTATTTTCAAAACTTTTCATCTAATAATCCTGATCTGAGAGATGGAAATAAAAAACACATGTTCTCATCTCTTAAATGATTGACTATAGCTGGGGTGAACTTAACCTCTGACAGCGTCGTAATACTGTGATTAAGATCTGCGTTGCAAAATGCGGCCAGGTTAGCTATGCCTCAACTATGAGTGTATTGTTATGTGTGTGTCTATTGAAAAATGAGGTACCATTCTTCTTTTTAATCTGTTTCTTTCTGTTCTTTGTAATAAGCACAAGCCGTAAAAAAATATATATTTTGAATATATGTTAAGCATACCGTTTCTTAAAATTCTAAAGCGCCACGTTTTGAAGAAAAACACTTCTGGTCACTTTACTCCCCAAAAGAATTAAGCATGGTCAAGGTCATGACTTGAGAACAGCCTTTTCCTAACTAGGGTACAAATTTAAATTCCGGATCGTAAAAAATCATTTGATTTTGAAGCAAAATGTCTGAACCATTTTGGATACCAGCGGATTTTTTTTTTTTGTAGTTTGATAGTTTACGGAACGAAAGGAGATCAAATGTTGCAGTGTCGCACGAATATGGTAAGTGAGGTAAGTGAGACAATCACCGCAATTCTTTTTCCAGAGTTCATCTTGAGCGGTGATTTTTTTTTTGCACAATCATGTTTCAGAATCCCGCCTTATCTGTTAGCAGTAGCTGGAAATCTACTCTTCCGACATTGCATCCTCTGATTTCCCTTTGTTATTATCGCTATTCGACAAAAGAAAAGAAAGAAAAACCTTGAAAAATAGGCTAATTTCCAAATGCCATCCTCAGATACCTCCGAAACCAGTTGATTTTTTTATATCCGGAATTAAAAATTTGTTCACTAAAAGGCAAAAGGTTGTAGATAACCACGACAGTTATAGCCTAGCTCTGATAAATAGAGTCATGACCGTGACAATGTTTACTCTGGGGGCGGGATAGGGCAGGGTGATTGGTGCTGAGTTAAGTTGGATGACTTTCGTATTAGTTTTTAAAAAGTATTCCAACTCAAATCCACTCCAATAACCCGCCCCCTGTTCACTAAACGCCCCAAAATGTTGTAAACACAGTCAAGATCACACTTTAGCTTGTCAGAGCCATGCTATGCATATTGATTAAAAATAAAGTAACTATGCATTTTTTTGAGAAACGACCTTATGTTCCGGTCCATTCAAATACAAAAGTTCTTTAGCAACCAGAGTTTATTCAATATGTTTGCATTCTCAAAACCATAAACAAAAATATTTAAACTTCTGTTCTTCCAAAATCGATATAGCATCTGAATAAAAAGTCACGCTGCATTGGCAGCTTAAAGTTCTTTTCATTTTTCTCAGCTTATGCTGATCTCCAAACTGGTAAATGATAGTAACGCGACTATGCATGAGAAAATCGAAAGTTGAGAAAACACATCTGTGGATTTATTCTGCTTACATATTTTATTGGAAACGCAGTAAATCTTAAGATTTCGAATACCCTCATTAAAATATCATTTAGGCGGTTAAAGATGAGAGATTACTACGGATGGCGACGCAATGTATTCAAAGTGCTGACTTCAAGTTTTAGATAATCTTCTTTGGTGTAGCAATGCCAACATTGATTGCACGCATTGCCAGTTCATTTTCTTTCATTTCTCATGGTGATTACTTTCAGTACCATGAAAATGAACGTTCGAACGGAACAAAAATTTTTGTGTAGAGTTTTCATTTTTGCTTAGAGTTGTTACTTGTGAGTTTAACACTACGAATAATCACTAATACATTGGTAGCTGAAACAACACGACGCTGCTACTACGTCGCAGATTCTTGAGAAAGTTAGTCAACTAGTTTTTAGCTAGGGGGATAAAAAAAACTTAAAATATTAAAAGAAGGTGACTGTAGAGTATAAAATTTATCAAACTTCTGGTTGTATCAGCAATTTATTTAATAAGGAATGCGTATGATAAATATTCTGCAAAATAAGATTGAATAATGATAAATGTTGATAACTATTTTGTTTAATTACTTCTTTTTAATAGTATTCTTCTGAATGAAAACATGTGGTAAAAAGTAGGCGGTGAAAATTAAAATTGGTACGAAAAAACCGTACACAAACAGCATACAAGTAGAACGTATAAAAATTGGTGTATCTATGTATGCAATCGTTTATTCATGTTCTTGTTTACTTTAAATGAATCGGAAATGAGCTGTTAATTAAAAATAGCGGTTGGGTTTAATTCATTTGACGAAAAATATAGGAAACTGTTTATAAGTATTCCTATGGTAGACGTTGAGTAGGGAAGATTTTACATTATTTTAACGATGGGTAGACATTATGTTCAAAACATTAACAGAAAAACGTTAGGTGTCAAAATAAATATGCGTAAACGTCCCCGCGTCCGTTTCAAGTCACGCAACCGAATTGCACTCAAGAATTTTTTTTAACGGTTAAAACACAAACTGAGCAACAACTGAATATACTAATTTTGATTCCATCAACTGCTTCATAAAACCTCAATGTCTAAAATTTCCTTAGTCAAAACATAAAATTTAGAAAATTTATTGAAAAACATCTGCGTAAACGTGCCTCGGTCGACCCTAATATATAAAAATCGCGTGTTTCATTATTAATATATAACACAATATTAACAGAGTTTAAATGCTATTTGGCAATTTTTTTTTGGCCTCTTTATAAGTAATTTAGGATTTTTAAAATGCACAAGAATGTTGTTGAAAAGTTTTATTTGACGAATTTTATGTGAATGTATATTAGGTTATCTTAAGTATTTTTATGAAATACGGAATTTTTTAGGTTTTTGCCTGAAAACTCTGGTGTGGTTTCGTCTTAGGTAAGCTGGGATTTCTTTGGTCAAACAGTAGTCAATGAAACGCTACACATATTGTTCATCGGTAGGTACAAAATCATCAACAGGAATGCTATGCGGAGTTAATTCTTTTTTTGCCCAAAAGGTGTTCGTAGCATTTATTATCTTCAGAGTACCAGAGAAATTTCTAGGATAGCAACTAGCTACAGTAAGAAACCCATCAACTGCCTTTTCTCCTACATTGGGCTGTCGAAGTTTGTTTATTTGTTCTTTCTCCATGGCAAGAGGTTATTTGGCGAAGTCTTCGTCCAGAATTAATGTGCTCTTTATGACCAATATCCGTATTGGAGACCCGTCCGATTGATGACTAATGAAAGACTGGAGTGCAATCATCGACATATCTTGTCGAATTGGCTTTTCCTCTGTTAAGCCGAAGATGGTGACTGTAATTGCAATGAAGTATTTCCAGTTATATGTAATATCATAATAGCATGCTATTCATTAGGAGATGCATTTTGGATATTCATGGCTATCTTATTGCAGCTGAAAGCTTAGGTGGATCACGTTTCAGAAAATATCAGAATTGTCTTAGAGAACTTAATTTCAGATCTGTAACTTTGTTGATTTATTGCGTAAACAGATACTTTGTTTGTAGCTGGATTGGTTTTATGTACTGTTCAACTCAAAGTTTTAAAATTACTTTAAAATAATATACAAATTTTGCTTGATAGTATTTAAATGATTCGGTTGCAAATTTAATAAAAATCAAATAACTATCACTCCTTCTTACATTTCAAAGTGTCTTAAGTATTTAGAAAACTTTTGTTGACGCATAGTTTACTGATTCTTTTTAGATGTTTTATGGGTGGCAAGAATATTTTCCGTTTAATAAGTTTTTCTCAACAATATTTTGTAATAAAATCGTTGTATCGGTTCTCACTAGCGATATGTGTTCTTGAATTTCCGCGTGGCACCCAAAATGTAGCAGGCTTTACAAACTGTAGGCCAAATATAAATGAATACAGCCAAGCAAAAATAATAATATTTGACGTAAGAAATCAGACCAATTACCTCACGCACACTTCTTTCACTTTTATGGAATGATGTTTCTTACGTTTTGTAAAGCATAACGATCTACCTGTTGTATTTTAAATGCTTTTAACTCTTTGAATGAGACGGTGAGAAGCAGAAGGATGTAAGTGCCAAAATTAAAAAATTTCGAGATAACCTGTAAGAAAACATCTCCTCTGTTTCGGGGCAAGAGGTGAAACTAGTATCCCTGGTAAGTGCTGCTACACATCAGGATTAAAAAAAAAAAAAAAAAAAAAAAAAAAAAAACTTCATAAAAGCCTACCTAGGATCTAAAGGTTTTTCTCAAAACTTTAAAGAGTCTACTTTCACCCCTTTGCTTCTCACTGCCACAAGTGTTTCTTTTTTGATACAATATATTGGAAACATTTTAATCTTAAATCAAAAAATATTTTTGTAATCAATCTTTAGAAGAAAAAAAAATCTTTTTTGACAAATTATGTTTCAAATATGTATAGATATGTAGGTTTTTCTGCTAAGAACGTTTTTAAATACGGGCTGAAAGAAAAATCTTTTGACCATAATTATAAATTTTATCATAAAAAGAGATTACACACTACTTAGAATGTTTTTTTTTTTTTTAAATAAAAGAGTTTCAATAATTAAAAGTTGCCTGTGTGCGTAATGCGTAACCACAGCGCATTATGGCACATACAATCATAATTTACGTTATAACACAGTTGCTCGTAACAATCATTAAGTATTATTCAAATCAGCACTTACCAGTTAAAAAAAAAAAAAACATTATTATACCTATTTTATTTGCTTCCATTGCAGAGTGTTCGCACGCAAAACGTTGTTTCATTGATAACGCAAGAATTCATTGAATATTTTTAAAAACATTTCTCAATCTCTCTTATAATATTTTAAAAATTCCTCTCTTAATATGAAATAATCTTTCGTAGAAAAATAGTTTTTTAAGCACAAAATGTACTTAATCATAAAAAAATTCTTCATATAATAGTATTTTTTAAGACTTCAGTATTTTTGTTCGCTGGTGCATTTGACTCAAAAATAGGTACCTCAACCTTAAGACTTTCTTTGAAAAAAAATATCTTCTTACTATTTTAAGAAACTTCTTTTGTTCTTATATTTTTTTGCGGCTCAATACACACACAAGTGGGAAAATATTCAAAATAACGATGTGCCTGGCGAAGATGAAACAGTTTGCTTTTCTCCCTCTTTTGTAACATTGTAGTAAGTCATCCTTTTGCGAATCAACGGGTCTAAATTGGCTGATTACAGCTTGGGATCTATCGTAAAGTATACCCTTGGGGAGCCGGAAGAGGTAACCTTTAACGATCCCTTCCTAAGGCTAATAAAGTATTTTTTCCTGGCTAAACCATTTCTCCTTTATGAGTAATAGAAGTGTGCCATTTCAGGAAAAAGGGCTTTAATGAGTAATAGTTTCAATTGCCTACCAGTTACAGACTGATTTCCAGTTATTAAATTAATGTTACTGTTTTTAAGTGATAAGAAGTAGAAAACATTTTTGTTTTTGTCGTAAATGGTGAAATTCTGTTTTCTGTGAGTAAATGTTTTTTTAAGAAGTATATGTTGCTGCAGCTATATAGTACTGTTGAATGTATTAGTTCATAATGTTTTTTACATTTAATAATGATTAAAAGTCATTTTAATGAATAGCGTTAAGCATCTTATAAGTTTGATGCAATCCTGGTTTCGCAATGTAATTTCTGCCGCGTTTACATGCTTGCTTGAAAAAAAAAAAAAAAAAACTGTATCGGGGTAATAGTTTCAAAACATATTTACTAAGGTAAACACACTAGTAGTGATATCCAGTGCTTAGTAGTGCTTCAGTAGTGTCCACTTCAAGGTTTTTATATTTGAAAAAAGATAATTCCAGGTTTACCAATGAATTCAAAGGTGCAGGATGTACCTCCTGCAGGTTTGATGCATTTTTGAATCCACTGGGAGACCTGGAATCCGATTTTTTCAATTATAAACATTGAAGTGGCCACTACTGAAGCACTGGCCACCACTGGTGTGTTTACCTTTAAGTCAAAATCTTCAACAGCTATTTTTCAGCAAGATTTTTTGGTCATTTATCGTTATATTTCAAATATACCACTTAGACTAAAATTGCATCACGACGTAAGAAAAATCTTCACCGATACATTTTTTAAAAATAAATCAAAACCGCATATGCTTCCTTGCTTCATTTCCTGATTTTGTTTTTAAAAGCCTTAGCTCACCCTATTTAACTTTTGGATTTAGGAATGTATATTTCGTTAAGTGCACTTTTTTCAATGCTAGCTACACACACACTGTATGCAACAGTCTTTAATTTTCTAGCTGAAGATTTCAAAAGTTTAAAACGTGTTAATTTGCATCTTAAATTATTCTTTGAAAACGAAATTTAAAAAAGATTTTTCCGGGATGGCATCAAAGGAAGTGCTGAAGGGGAAAGATTGAGCATTTGAGAACATAATTAACGACTCTAACATTTATCTTCATTTGAAAAATCTGCATTGCCTTTCTTTAAATCATATAGTTTTATTTTGTCCTGTAGGTTATTCAGTTTTGTTTGTTTATTAACGTATATTCACTATTAGTATCTGTTCATTATAATTACTTTTGGCATCCTAATTAATGTAACTCCAGCATTTTTTCCCATGAAATATTTCCAAAATTAAAACGTTTATACTGTGCATATTTTTTTGCATATTTATTTCCTTATATAAAATTGTAAATCATAAAAAAATTCCAACCTTTTGAAAAATTGTTAACATGATCACGATAAACTATTATACAATTAAATTAATTAACGTAAATTATAATACAATTATAATTTACGTTATAACACTGGTGTAGGTATTATTTAATAAATATTATTAAAATCAACAATTATCAATGAAAAAAAATAATATACCTTTTTTATTGCTTCATTTTATTGCTTCGTTGCATAGAGTGTTCGCGCACAAAACGTTGCTTCATCAATAACGCATTGAATACTGCTTAAAACTTCCTCAAAATTCCTCTCTTATCATATTTTCAACAGAAAAATCTTTCTGAGAATAATCGTTTTCGTATCACTTACTGTTCTTAATCATTAGAAAAGTCTTCGAATAGTGGTATTTGATGTAATACTTCTCCTTTTTAATTTTAAGACTTCAGTAGTTTAGTCCACTCTTGCGTTCTTCAAAAAAAAAAAAAAAAAAATTTCAAATCAAAGTTATGCAGCGTCAATGCATTTAAATAAATTTAGTTATTAATTTATTTTAAATTTTAATTTATTTCTTTTATTTTGCTTTCATAACAGTATGATTTATGCGGATTTGTTTCAATTTCAGTTTTTAGCACATTGTTAGAGGGCAATTGAAATGCAATTGCATATGAAATGTCAAATCAAGTTTTCATGATATCAAGCGTTTTGGAAATTTAAACTTCATTTGTGTGAGATCTGTCCCAAAGTTTTATTATAACTGTAATGGCTTGTCAGTTTGCTAATTAAGCATAGTGAATCGATCTAAACACTATGTCCAGCAGCTATCTACTCCACAGTAATTATATGGCATAGGTCCCATTCACAATTTTATTGATTTCTGCATTTAAAAAACATTACTGGTACATACATATCAGTACACTCAAACCTGTTTTGTGCGCTGGATAAGGACCGCATAAAAAATCGCAGTAAAAAAAATCACTCGACACTTCACGAGTAGCTATGAAAATAGCTTTAGCACACAGTTTTTTTTTTTTTTTTAATGTGGTGGATAAGGGACCGCATAAAAATAGTCTCATGTTGAAAATAAAGCAAAAACTTGCTTTTTTAAACGAATTAATGAAACCGCAGCTACTTCGAATCTCACCAAACTTTTTATAATCTTGACTTACAAAATGCACATACGATCATTTATAAAAATTTTATTTGCATATGTTCTTATTTTACACGTACTAAACTTTTCAAAATGTATAACCGCTATCCTTCGTAGTCTGTCAACAAGCGAACTTGTGGTAGACTGGTTCAAAATCACTTTCGTTGCTTGAAGGTACTACCCCACGCCGGTTTTATAAATAACATCGTCAATTGAGTCCCAATTCGATTTAAATTTTCATGGGCCACACAAAACAAAACAAAAAAAAAAAAATCTTACAGAAAAAAGACCACATAAAAACATGTATGAGTGTAATGGAGGCGTTCACAATGAAAATGAGGTAAGTGCCAAAAATTTCATTCTGCAGAAGTACAAGAAGTTTTGATGGTTCAATATCGAATAATCACCAATTACCATCTTACCGCAACTACTGAAACTAAACGAATCGAGTTAGAAACTTACCTCTTTTTTTAAATGGGCTAGCGTTGAAACGTATAATAGATTATTTTCAGCGAAAAACGCAGTTTCGAAAATTTTGGCAGTTACTTCATTTTTATCGTCAACAATTATAATTCTTAAAAGTTTCACGAATTATCACTACTTTGCTCAATATTTCATTATGGGAATGACATTTTTATTGTGATGTCCAGGTTGAAGACAAATCTCTACCACCATGCAATAAACAGTCGGATAAGTGGGATTACACAATCGATAACTTGGCCACTCGAATATGAAGTTCAGATTAGGAGGTCGAGGGAAATCTGAAATGGCATTGCTTTTTATGACAATTTCGCTCTTTATTTTTCTTTGCCCCCTCTTTATTGTGCCCCTTCTAGATTAAAAAATAATGGATCCTGCCACCTCCTGGTTTGACCGACTTTTATGACCATCGTGGGATTTGTTGTGCTACTTTTTTCTTGTCGTTCTCGCATCGGTCGGACTTTATAATGAGATCAATAGTTCTGAGTTTTATGTTCATGCAATAACTCGTTTTTATGATCACTGCAGTTCACTGACTTTGTAACTTTCGCCTTCACAGAGCTCTTTAAGTTGACTTGTCAACAGATTACCATCATAGCGCTGTTAAGTTTTAACTGCTCCAAATGCGTTATTAAACTATCATTCGATGGACGCTTTCATAGAGTAGAATCTCGATATAGCGATTTTCGCTTCAAAGAACCCGATTATTAGTTTTCCACTGGCACAGGGAAACATTATGAAGTAAAATTTCAGTGAGATGTGGCATTCCGACAGATTTTTAATGAATTTCTAGTATTTTAACAAACTATTCGATTCATCGACTATTTCATATGTTTAACAAAAGCCATTGTCCCGGTAAACAATTAAAATGTCAATCTGCTTTTCCCATTAATCTATCGTTGCATTGGCAGATGGAAAATTGATTTGTTCGAACTTTCCGTAGTAGCTACATTTATTGCATAGCGAATTCAAAATTAATTAAAACATGAAGTATACACTGACTATTTGTTAAATTGAATCTCTTTATTTTTCATTTTCATGTAAAAACCCAGAACAAATATAGTTCTCCTTTTTCATGAAGCTGGATAAAAAAAACATATAGTTCTCAAAAAAATCAAAGCCGTGGAAAATAGTTACATGTTTTCCTTTTTTTACAAAACAAAGTATTTCATATCGATCGTTTTCACATTGAGCAATAGTTAAAACGATGAGTGGGAGTAGTTACAAAATAACTTAATTAACCCAGAAACAAAATGCAAAATGTTACTTTGCCTACAAAAGTATACATTTTCTTTTGCGTCAACTGTTTCAACGTAAACTAGAAACAAATTATCATATGCGATTTATTAATGTAAGTGTGCAGAATCTCACATTTTCTCTGCCAAGTTAACATTTCTGTGTTAGGTTTTAATGAAACTTTGTGCTTGGCGAAAA
This sequence comes from Uloborus diversus, assembly GCF_026930045.1. NCBI lineage: Eukaryota > Metazoa > Arthropoda > Arachnida > Araneae > Uloboridae > Uloborus > Uloborus diversus. The sequence continues at coordinate 187,740,494 of NC_072733.1, forward strand.
GTTACTCAAATATTATTACAAATCTGGAGAAATATACTTTTTGGTTTTTTCACTTATTTGCATTTACTAAGAATGAAATCTGCAAGATATTAGATAAGAAAGGAAAGTTAAGATGTTTTTTTTTTTTTTTTTTTTTTTTTTTTTTTTTTTTTTTTTTTTTACTGTTACTATTATTGTTCTGATTGCTGCAAGTCAAATATTTTTATTTTACCGTTTTTTTTCGTAAGTTTACTAAATGCTTTGTCTCTCACCACTAGTTTATACGAAACTACTGAAGTTTCTGGATTGGTCACACAATGTTCCTGCCAATTTTAGTCTTTATTTTAGCGGATAAATTAGAAATTTGCTAATATAATTTTTAATAATAAAATTATTTTACGAAGGTAGAACTACAAAAACTTTAAAGGACTTCAAAAATTACCTCATTTCGTGAGACGTATTTCTCTCCGTGCAATTACTGTATTTTATGTCTAACGTTAGTAAACATTATTCTAATTCGGTTTGCGATACATAAAAAAAAATATCAAGTTTATCAGAAGACATATGTTTTACCTTTTTTTAAACACATTTTTAGGCATTTTCCATTGATAGCCACGAAGCATGGCCTAAAAAAATACCAAGCTTATCACAAGATACGATACATTTTTCCTTTTTTTTCCTATTTTCAGCTATTTTTCCATGAGAAAGATATTTTTCAATTTCTAATCTTTCAACTGAGTAAACTTGTCTCCCTTGAAACCTAAATAAATTCTATTTATGCATTCACAGAAATGCCAACAATGAATGCATCAATAACACGGTACCATTTTTAGTACGCCTCTTAGGTTTCAGATTCAAAATAAAATGGATGAGCACTTCTTTAAAATGTGCATCTTGATGCTTTTTATGTTATAACAAGTAATTTATTTTAAGGGTTTGTTTTCTCAGAAGGTTTGGCAACTTTTGTTTTTTGAAACATTTAAGCGTCTTATTTTGATTTTCTTCCAATTCTTGATAACTTGAGAATTTTAAACTCGACAATTTGCAGCAGAAAGCATTTGTTTCTCGCCTCCGATTTAGTTTATTTTTATAATTCACGCATTAGTGACGTCAAATGTGTTGTGCAAAACATTTTTACCTGCTTGTATTCAAAATTTTTATTTATATAAAAAGATTGTCTTTTATGGAAGAAAAAATTTTCGTAATGCTACTTTATTGAATCTTCATATGTATGTACTTTAATGTGGGAAGAAGTGCATCTGTGTTTTTGGAGTGTGAAAGTTTTGGATTTTATTCATTTACAACATCAGGTAAGTTTCATTTATGTAAGATTTATGCTTCCATTAAAAAATATGTTAATTTTATTCTTTAGCAAAATGATATTATTCAACAACAGTATTTCACATCAGTTTAAAAAAGTGCAGATGGTGCATTTTTAAAACGCTGCTCTGCGTGATCTTGCATCTGCCTTGATTACCCTGCGTTGCCTGAAAATCGCTCTTGGCACTATTCCTGTCAAGACTGATATGAAATGACTCCCGATTCCGAACCTCTCCCCCCCCCGTTTTCAGGAGAACCCCCCTCCCCCCCCCCCGCCCCACCTCGTGTTTTTCTTTTCTCGATAATATTAGATAATATTATCTCCATGGCTTTGATATGAAAGGGGACGTAGTATTATTTTAAACATTTTTTTCTGAAAAGTTAGAGAAGTGAAAAGTTAAATATTATGAACATTTGTAGCTAGAAGGGAGATTTGGAAAATTTGTCTCTTTTGAGTGTTCTGAAAAAATCATTAAAAAAAATCCTTTTTTTTCCTTACAATTTTTTTACACTAAATTCTTCACTGTAAAAAGAATGGAAACGGATTCACTCGAGTAAGTACCATATCTGAAATTATGATGATGAAATTTTTTAAAAAGCAAGTTTTAGAAGGGCCGCCGCTCGCGTATGAGCTGTATTGTGGATCTTCAGTGAAGAAATGTGCAGTTTAGAATGGTATTTATTCAAGTTACATTCAAAAATATAATTAAGATTTTAAATGAATTAAGTATTTGTAATGTTGCAAGTTTAAAAAATAAATAAAATTATTAGAACATCTTACTCTTTTAATTCTTGACATTGAGGATATTGTTTTGAGAAAAATCTTTTGGGAGTATTTTGTCAATTTCAAACTTTTTGAGTCGCTTTTCAGTCCAACGTAACTCTACTTTTGTGGACACTTGTTTGCGAACTTAAGACCGTTTTTAAGCTACACGAAACGATAATGTAACATTTTTATACCATTCAATCGGATTTGAATAAGTCCTTTAAGGTATCCGACTGCGTTCGAAGACATTTTTTTGAAAAATAACCTGGACAGTTTTTTAAATGTTATTTTTTAACTACATATATTTCAAAAGTATGAAAAAAATGTAACAACAAGCTTTTAAAATATTATTTTTTAAAAAAATGGGCAAATTTGAAGAAAAATAGCGAAAAAAACGTGTTTTACGCTAACAGCTATGGATAAAATTTGGTTCTAATCACACAGAAACCCTTGTAGTAATGCATTTGCATGACATTAATGTGTGTTTTGCTCTACAAGTTTTATTATTTTCAAAAAAAAGTACTGAAATATAGCCGAACAAAGTTCCTATACTGGTATTTTTTCGTAAACAAACGCCTTTGTTTAAACTTATCCGCATGAAAATATTACTTAATAATGAAATTCAGCTTAGATTTTAGAGGAAAACATCAAGCATATTACAGAGAACTATCTCAGAAAATTTCACATCAATACTCGAATAACTTTTTGAGATATCATTGTTATAGTAGACAGCTTTCTTCAAAAATATCGTTCTTCAGAAAACTCATTTAAATGCAACTTCCGGTCTGGAGTTCAGTGTACGACTCTGTAATAATACAGCTATAACTCCAGTTGTAATTCACGTAGAGTAAAAACTAAGAGTTTTGGAAAGCTAATGAATCAGACTACAAAATGAAATCATAAAAACAATTACGAATATTTCATCGAAAATGTCGATTTTAACGCAGTCGGATACCTTAAGTAGCTGAAGTTCAACAATAATAAGAAAAATCTAATGAAACTCTTCTTCCGAGTAGTAATGCAATTTCTTGATCATGCTTATGACTTAAACTGTTTGCTCCAAATGCTATTTCACAGTATTCTATGCCTTTATTTTTCAAAAAAAAATCAGGATTTTATCGGAAACTTCAATTGCACTGCTTAACGCTTACTACTCACTAATTAACTGTTTTCCTCGTATAATTGCTCTTTAGTTCTTTGTCTTCAAATTGCTTTTGTTTTTCAGATTTTTCTACTACTGTGCTTTTCTTTGGTGGGACTTTGGTTGATGTTACTAACAGCTTGAGAATCTATTATTGGAAACTAGTAAACCAGGAACATCAGTCGGCCCAGCTCATGCTGTAAAAAACTTTTTTAGTGTTATTTACGCATGGCTTATCTTACCCCTATTGTTAGAATTTTTGAGAAACTAGATTAGAATCGGTGTAGTATTTAGATTATTCTATTAAGGGAGATTGATGCTAAGAGCTGTTTGCAATTGCTTCTAACCAATAAAGCATGCATTGTAATGTAAACCTAACTGAAAGCATTTTCTGTCGCTTTATTATTATTTTTAATATTAATATTAGTTGCAGACGGTTATCGTACAGCTGTAACATTTGTTTACGCATGAAATGTAAAATTAGAGTAATATAATGAATGCCAAAATAGTTATTCTGCGCGCTTCTATGTGTGTTGACCTGTCCCCTAGTATTGCATTTGTGTTACATTTTACCTGAATCGGTTTTTGTGCACTAGTTATTGCAATCGTTAACTAAAACTCTTGCGAGGCATATATTAAAGCTAAACTGATGCCATTTTAAGTTGAGAAAATGAATAAATTTATTTGTGTGATGAATTTGTTCGAAATGATTAGTTAGAACAAAAACTCATTGTGTGAATTTTCATGTGTGTCTAGAAAATCACTTTTTGGTTTAAATGTTTTGTATAATATGAGAAGTTACATAAAGTGTACTCATGGTCAATTAGTCCTGTATATTTAACAGTTTTAATTTATATGGCAATTTTATAATTAGATAATTCCTCGGGTTATTAAACTAGTATTTTATTTAATAAAACTGGTAAGAGTTTTTCAAATAAATCTTTCAAGTTTAAGAAAAATATCTCTTTATTTTCTGTTTGAAAATAATTTTTACCTTGAAGTTCAAGGGTCTATAATACCGCTAGAAGTTGTTTTTTCAGTTTCAAATGGGGGGTATGGGACAAATTTAGATTCAGAATATTTCACTCAAAACTCACAATCGATCTGTGTCAATGAACGACTTTTGAGCAGTCTTCTTGCGAATGCTGAAAGTTAAACTAAATACAACAAACGAATCGTATATACACAACAATTGAGAAGTTGAAAAAACATGCCTTTTCAAGTGAGCTCCTCGTGAGGATATAACTTCCGGAAATCTGGTTTTCTGAAATCTATAAATGTTTTCTTACTCGCAAGATGACTTGAAATTCAATTTCATGTTTAAAAATCCATAACATTTGCTATCATCTTAACATTGAGTTTTAAAGAGTAATATTCTTAGGATAACAAAACAAGAATTTTTTTCTACTGGTTGTCACTGGACTAGCAACAAACAGTAGTTCTTTCTCAATGAGTAATTTCAACAAGTGAATTATTCATACGATTTAAACTTTCTCAGAGAATTTTTTTTTAGCGTGTATCAATTTAATATATGAAAAACTATATGAAAGTATTTTTCTGTGAAATCTCAGTAAAATCGTAGGACCAGTTTTCTTCAGCATGTTAACGAAACGTAAAAAAAAAAAAAATTTGTAATGTTTTTTGTTATAACATAGGATAAGTGGTTTTGTAATACATCATTGAAATATGGGAAAACTGTTGCATTAAGGTTTATTTGTGTGTTTGAGTTTGGTATGATTTCAAAGAAAATTTAGGATTCTTTTATTCATCATATCAAATGAGGCTTAAAATGTTTTCTCACGACCTTTAAATCAAAATGCAAGTATAAATTTCCTGTTAGGTATGGACAGGATCGTGTAAGTTTCTTCCTATGTGGTTTTTATTTAAATGTTACTCAATTGGATATTAAATGAAATTTTGAAAAGTGGTTGTGTAGAAGTTGTTAACAGAAAGATAACTATTTCGCGATAAAAACCATATAAAAGATGTAAATATATTTATGTCGTAATTTTATTATAAATGAATTTGAAGAAATAGCTATGTGAAATGGAAAATCCAGTTTGGACACGAAAAGAAATTTTTAAGTTTCAATTTTTTTTTTCACAAATCGGACGAATTGTTTTGAATTTTTTGATAAGTCTACTTATCAATTTTGTAACGATGATACTTATCAGTAAATCACCAGTTGGAGAAAAAAAAATATTTTGTTTTTTCTCTCAAGAGCCTTACCTTTTCTCTCCCCACTGAAAAGATTGCGACGTTATAAATTGCTCAAACTTACATCCGAACAATTGATCAAAGAAAAAAAAACATTTCTACGTAGTTTAAGAACTGACACTTTGATCCGCTACTAACGTTACATCAAGCTTTTATATGCAAAGAGAATTGGCATTGGTTTTTTATGTGCGTTTTATTTCTTTGCACTAGTCGTTCTTCTATGGGAGGGCGCAAATAGGGTGTCTTTGGAAAGGTGTGGGCTTTGGCAGGATAAGTTGTGAATCTTATCTTACAAAAGGAATAAACGCCTGATGCCTCTCAAGAACCTAAAGAAAGAAGTTTTTTGATGCCCGCATTTGTTCAAAGCGTTTATTTGCTCCTTGTGATCGTCAATCTTTTTTTTTTCTCTCTCTTTCTTTTTCTTCAACAAAAAGGAACATATCCGAAGGTTTTCTTCGCGCTTAAGTAAAAAACAGTTAGAAAATTACAAATGAGCTGATAAGTTTTAATGCATAATGAAAATAGTAAAAATATTTGTTTATGGAGCAGTTAGCTATCGTTCGTGTTCTACAATTATACCGATAGCGGTCATGCGAAACTTAAAAATATAAAATTAATGCTGAAGATGTTATTCTTATGACAGCTTCAGAAATGAAAAATAGTTACTAATAACTATTTATCATAACTTTATTCTTTTCATGATAACGTTTTTTGTTAGTTCGTTTGAGATCCCGGAGAACTAATACGTTTCCTTCTGAAATTTCAATGTCATATTTTTTTTTTAATGTACTACGATAGTTTTAATACTTTAAGATAGGTATCTTTTACTAATAATAAAGCTGAAAGTCTGTGTCTGGATCTCTGGATGTCTGTTACGCTCTTAGCGCCTAGACCGTTCTGCCGATTTTCATGAAATTTGGCACGAAATTAGTTCGTAGCATTGGTGTGAGCACCTCGAAGCGATTTTTCAAAAATTCAATTTTGTTTTTTTCGATTCCAATTTTAAGCTCATTTCACGAACCGAATTACCATAACATGGACGAGCAAATTAGCATAGCATATTCATCATCCATTCTTTGTAAATATACAAGCGAACCAAATGACCTCTTAATTTTATACTACGGGCAACGCCGTGCGGGTACCGCTAGCAAATATTAAAAGAAAAATGTGTTTTTCTCTTATGAACAGAGAGAAAACTAAGAGTGTGGTACATATAGGTTTTATTTAATAGATTTTAGCGCCTTGCACTATTCAATTATGAAATTTTCTGTATGTAGGAAGACAGTATGAGGGTGACATTACACTAAAACGCAATGATTATGACGGTTTTATTTTTAAATTGAGGGTGAGAAAATTTAATTACTCAATCCTCAGTGTCTCCTTTAGTGCACAGTAAGTAGTATGTTCAATTGCAAATTGAGCTCTGAACTTGGTTGCAAAACTTGAGTTCAATTTTGAATAACTACATAAATTTTAATCCTAAATAAATCGAATTCATGCATTTTACAAACAAAGCAACGTAAAAAATGAAAACTGTTGCATTTTTTTAAACTATGAGTCGGAAATATGATGGGGAACCCGGGGTAGAACGGGGGATATTAAATTTAAATGTAAATTTACATGGTCATACAAGATTATTCAAAACATGAATCAAGTTACAATAGATTGCTTATTATGCTTTCTTCAGTATCTTTCAAGAAAAAAATAGAACTTATTAGGAAAATTATTTTTCAACATATTTGTACAAGAAAAGTTAAATTGAAGTTAAATTAAGTTAAAAGCCCCGGATTAGGGGGGAGAACGGGATAGGCCAATTATAGCTGTAAAAGATGAAACACTTTATTGAATTGGCAATTTAAGACTGTTTACTAACTGCACATAATAATGCCTCATTATCATCGCTGTTCTTACCGGCACATCACATTGTGGACCCATTTAATACAATTTTGGCACACCACCCAGTCTTCATTTGATATGGAATAAAAATCTCTTCACCAACACAAACATTCGTCATCTTCAACTGTTACTTCTTCAGTGTCACTGTCATTATTGCGGGTTTTTTTTTTCAGACGCTGTGGAATTGAATAGTATCTCGTTCTGCTCCGTCCCGTTCCGCCCCAGGACCATGTGTATAATAAATAATTTGTTTCCCGTTTCTACTCTGATCAAATTAAGCAAACAATGTCATTAAACAACAATTGACAACAAGCATTTTAGGTGTGCATAAGTATTACAATACGTAAGAATAGTTGCCTTAACCGGAATTTTATGAAAATCATAATTTTGTGGGAAAAACTCTGCACTTCACTAGTGTCCCTGAAAAATAAATAATAACAGAACAACAATGGCCGCGTATAACTATAGAGTCGACGTTGTTACATTACTTTCCCATAGGTTTCACTAACTTCAATCATTAAAACAGCAGTTTCCCGTTCCACCCCTGCTTTCCTTATTGACAAGTTGAATGATTAAAATTGTGTAGTATACGGATTTCCGGATTAGGATTACTTCTCCTAATTTGTAACAATTTTCTCAGGGAACTATATATTTTATCTAAAACCACCAAGAAACGGTTGCTTTAAGGATTTGTACCGTTGTTCACTAGAAATTGTATGCATTGTAAAAAAAAAGAACCTTGGATTTCAAACATATAAACAAAACCTTCATTTATTAATTCCTTTTTACTCTAACAAAGATGTGTACCGAACTACATTATGCAGGTTTGTTTTTCACGTGAATAAGGATTCTAATTCTTCAAGATTGATCCACCACCGCAGGCATTTATATGGAGCACTTAAACAAGTTGTTCAGAAATTTTAGTTGAGATGATAATAAAATAGTCTTTAGGATACCTTTTATTCATTTATCTCATTTATATTAAAGCTTGAGATGAGATAAAACACGGCGGTGATATTAACTTGCCTCAAGATACTTTCGAGTTAATTGATATATTTAGTCTTTGAATCCCTCTTCATAATGAGAATTTTAATATCGATGCGCATTAAAGGACAATGATCCAATTTTATGATGTAGGCTTTAAGCCATCTAGAGCAAGTAATATTAATTATACGTAGAAAATAGCCTTGATTTCACAAAGGAAACAAAAACTTTCTTTCTCTTATAGCTCTTTGGCGTGTTTTATTGTAAAGTTATTTGTTTTGGGGCATGATCAAATAGGTTTAGCATCAACTGAATATTTAATACGAGCTTCATCGTATTACAATGAATGTTTGGAAAATGTCATTACTCATTACGATTAGAGCTCTTTTGTTTTTATTTCATCGGTTAGTTTTTATGCTTGTTAGAAGTTTTATTTCTGTCTTGAGAATACTTTTCTCGAAGTATGCTGGATGATGAAATTTTACGTAAGGGAAGTTTTTACAAAAGAAGAAAATAATATAATCTTTTGAAATTACTAAGTTCTGAAATCGTCGAAAGAAATATAAGTTTACCTGAGTACTTTTTAATCCAGTCGTATTTGGTGAAAGTAATCATAACGGTTTCAAGTTAAACGTATAGTCACGCGATAGTTAAGAATTTAATTATGCTCATTACATTTTTACTATGCGTAACATTACATTTTCAAATGAATGTCTGTAAAGAGCCAGGGTAAAACTTCGAAGTTATTTCAATAATGTACGCTGTTTTCGGTTTTTCGAAGCTCTTCTGGTACTGTTGAGAATTTCTACAATTTTTACGGCTTACAGGATTTCGTATGCTACTACAGTTATGAAGTATTAGTAAAGTATAGTTAATGATTTGCACTAAGTGTGTTTAGGGTTATAATAAACATGTATTACTTGGTTGCAAATTGGTTTAAGATAGGTTTACAGTATCGTATAAAAACATTAGCGTGTTAACATTACAGCTAGGGGATTCCAACCCTGCTCGTTTCGCTCTCCAACCCCCATTTATCCTCAAACCATGAAGTCTATTTCATTACACCTGCAATATAATCATGAATGTATTGTTACTTTCATACACTTTCCATGTACATTAATTCTCTTTTTTCTTTGATAAAAAATATTCCGTTACTGATGTTAATAGCAATGTCCATTAATTAATAGGTTTTGACCATGGCGTTTAATTTATAGTTTTTTCTCTACCGTTAATAATAGCCAATTTGAGATCATGATTACTTGTGGTAAATATTTGCAGTTTTGTACTTGTGAATTTGCGATTATGCGCAGAGTAAAGTTTTTGTTTTTACATGTGATTATCTACTTTTTTAAGTTGACAAAATCAAGACATGTAAAGGTATAAAAAGAGTTTTTCAGGAAAAAAAATGAATTTCACACAAAGAACCAAGCTACATTTTCAATAGTATTATCGATTAACCACTATCGATATTATCGGTTCTTCTGTCGACAATTTTGACACAGTTTTACCATCTTTAAGCAAACGTCCAGAAGGTACATCGTGCTTTTTGTCCTCTTCCCCCTAACGATAAGATGCAACACAGGAATCTGTTGAAATTTGCAATAATTTGAATGCACATGACTATCGTCGATCTACACTTGCATTTCCTTTTTTGGATTCATTTTTTATGAAAAAAAAAAGCACCGATCATCGCTGTTTTAAAACCTGAACTTGAACTCATTTTTTACAATCAATCAAATGCTGAAAGCGATTGCAAAATCAATTGATTCCCGTTATTGATTTAACCTAAGCTCAAAACTACATGAATTAAGGTCAAAACCGATTGACAGTCACTACCTTGAAGCGCTTCTAGGGCAGCTTTTTACTCACATTGCATAAACCTAAGGAAACCTATATTTTTCTAGCTGCCGCAGAAAAGAAAATAAATCGATAAAATTCGGAAACGTAGGGAACTGCCTTGGAAAGGCAAACGGTCCCGGAAAAAGAGACAACAAAAAGAAGAGTTATGTTTAGAAGCCCCCCCCCCCCTCCCTTATAGGAAAAGTGAGCGTGGTGTGGGACCACTTCACGAAGACAAAGTGGTAAATTACCACATGTTCAGCTTTCGTTTTATTTGTTTCTGTGTCGGTTGATTTTTATTATGCAGTAAAAGTCAATGCATGGGGTTGTGTTTGGTTTTCTTGGTCTTATAAATATTTACGCTCTAAATAAAATGATTGAAGGTGCAACTATTTTGTATGATTGGTATGGTTATTGTTATGATATTAGTAATGATTATAAATGGTAATTAATTATAAATAAGTATTTTTCACACAATAACTGCCTTTGTAGTTTGAAACTTTATGTTTTGGAAAACAATGTGGTACAATAGTAAATGTAATATTTGTTAGTATACAAATAAAATTGCTATGCATAAAATATGGCTTTATAACGCACAAAATAATTTTTATGTTGCGTTCTGTTTGGACCCTTAAACAGTTATTTTTGTGCTAAATGAAACTTATGATTTTAACACTGTTTCAACATAATTATCACATAAACTGAAAAATATATTTTAAAAAAAAGGAAAGTTCCATAGTTTACGTTTATATCTTTATTTTGGAAATGAATTGAAAAACATCTCGTTATCTCGTGTCAAAAATATTTTCCTCTGCTGGATTTTTTGAGTAGATAAAATTTAGTGTTTAACTGGAAGAAAATCTAACAAAGTCATTGCACACTTTATTCAGAAAAAAATTCGGTTTCGTGAAGTATCACATATTAAAGAAAGGCAAGTTAAAAGCTAGTTTGAATTAAAATCCTTTTAAGTGAAGCATAATATTTTTAATGACCAGCCATGTTAATTAACGACAACATGTTCATTGTTAACTTTCAACTTATTCGTGTCCTATTTGCGTTTGAGCAAACTCAACGCACATTTTAGGATATTGCGGATTCTGATCGGCAATTTCTCAGAAGTTGACTGCATTTTCATCATTGTTTCACTCAGTGGACTTATGTATTTTTAAGAAAGTGGTAGGTATAAGATTTTTATGGAACAGTTATACTGTGTGGGATGTTGAATTTGAGGGTACGCTAAATGAAAAGACTATTGAAAAGGTAAATCAATAGGTTCAGAAACCTACTTATGACCACTGAAAAACAGAATCCTCTACTCTGAGTAAATTATAATCATCAAAAATCTGAACCCGCTACTGAGCATGCACAATTCTGAACAGCCCAAAACTACAATTGGGAACGAACAATAATTATACTCGCCAAGAGTTGGGATGCACACGATAACTCCCCCCCCCCCATACGTATGTAATTGCTTATTCAAACTGTTTAGCAAATATTGTATTTCATTCAGATTTTTTATCTTAATGTGTGCAGGTGCATGAACAAAAAAGAATAGATTTTAAAATCATAAAAAAAATTAAAAATTTTTTTTTTTCTCTAAAATAGAACCGCTTTTCCCTTAAAACAACTGTCATTTTGATTTTTTCTGAAATTAACTATGAGTAGTGTCATGACAGTTTCTTTCCTTGAAAATTTAACCGAATCGGCGAATAAGAGTTAAGTTATCGATTTTCAAGTATGTCCTTCAATGCAAAGAAAAAAAACATTTATCAGTCGACTGAAATTCTTTTACTTTGTTACTGAATCTCACTAACTAACAAAGTCACACTAAAATAGATTACAGCTCAATCTATCACTAATTAGATAACACACCCGTTTGGAGTGTAATTATGCTTCACCGTTTTGAACATTGGTTGAATCCTCAATATAACATGGCATCGAACAACCATATGAATTTAGTTTTGTTTCCTAACCGTTGTCTGGATACTTCTGCATTGGCAAATATTTAATGACACTAATTTAATTGGCTTGTCTGAAAATACCGTTTCCCGCCTACGAAATGAAACGAAAATGGTTCTAATTACTTAGCCTTCGAAAGCTAATTTCCTACCCGATATTTATTCCTCTGATATTTCTCGAGTAAGGTTTACTGGTTTTTGAAATGTTTACATCCGGGGCAACGTACCACTGCATTTTCCTTTTATGAACGAAATCAATTTTATGTACTTAGCTATATGAGCGTATATAAGTGATTAGATTGAAATGTCTTCAAAAGTATTTTAGCTATTTAATTTAAATTTGCGGCATTTACAAAACATATTGAAAGGGTTTTTTCTTTGTTTTTCTTATTACTCTTATTAGTTCCTCATCCAGTGTTTTTTTTCTGTTTCCTTGGTTCATACAATTTTGGCTCATTTATCTCCCCCTCCCCGCCTCTCTCTCTCTCTCTATCCATCTCTTTTTTTACTTTTGAGTTTAAACATTTTCTACACATCATTGGTTTTTGTACATGAAGATCTAAACTGGACCTTCCGGGGAGTACCATTAATTACAAGCTTAATATTCAGAAATGAAAAATACAGAGGTGCTCATTCTTTCCTGAGGCAATAGCGCACCCCCTTCTAGTGTTTTGGAACACATCCTTCCTCAGAAACGAGACCTCTAAAAATAAGATCTAAACTCCTGTAAAATTACCCCATCCCCTAAAGATTTCAATGGTGCAGTCTGCTCCATGCCTTAACCCCTTCTTTGTCTGCACTTTGGAACAATATAACATGTTCCTATCAAAAACGGTACCAACTTTTATTGATTTACGGTAAAGAAAAGTAAGTCCTCAAAAATTTTATTTTATTTTTTGTACGTTTTTTTTTTCCTGGTATTTTCTTAATATCGAATGAAATGTTTCGAAAGATTACTAAACATTCATTATCTATTTCGAATTATATATTTTTTCTCGAATGCATTGATTAAGCAGCAACTTTGTCCCAGAATTACATGAGTAGAAACAAAATGAAACTTTAATTTATATCTTTTTGCTATAAATTAAAAGAAATCTAACTCATTAAAGCTCTCACTAAAAAAAGAAAAGTGTCTTTGAAACGGTCTTTTTTCCAGTAATAAAACTTTTCGTCGCTAAAGTTGTTCAAAGCAGAAAAATTGCTTAAATACATTCTTTTAAAAGAAGCCTTTCATTTCGTTTTTACGACATTTTAAGTTGATGCTTTAATGCATTCATTAAGGCAACATAAAGGATAATTTACGCAAAAAGTGGTCTATTCTCTGCCCCTATGCTACAAATGACTTAGCACGCGACCCATTTCACCAAAATTATGAGTATATGGTGAAGACAACACCATAAAATTAATTACACAAATGCGATTATGGATCCCGCCGATATTCCTCCTCGGACGTTAAATGGCGCCAACGATGTAAGCATGCCTTTATGCATAATAAGTTGCAGCTGCTGTGATATATATATAGATGATGTTACTGTCAGAATTTCCCTTGTTGTTAAGTTCATTCTAAGCAGCTAGACAACTTCCTCATCTAAATCCTTGATGTTGTAATATATTAATGTAATTAAAGGTATAGCTCGCACAAGATATTACCTTAATTGTTCTTTGCTTTGTTCCAAATTACGCAAGTTTCTATGGTTACCCTATAGCTTCCAGGGGCGCCCCGAAGTTAAATATTTGGGTGGGCAGAAATTTTCAATTTGCCAAATGGAACTCCAAATTTTGCCAAAATTTTGCTGAATGGAACTCCAAATTTCGCCGAATAATGATAATTTTACCAAATGGGACTCCGAATTTTGCCGAATAATGATAATGTTTTGCCAAATGGAACTCCAAATTTTGACGAATGATGATAATTTTGCCGAATCGTCAGACAAAATTTGACGAATTTGGAAATTTTTGGAAGGCCACAATGACCTCCCGTGACCTCCCATCGAGACGCCCTTAAAGCTTCCTACTATGATTTTGAATACTAATCCAAACGTTTTGCTTACATTAGATGTGATTATTAATGATAGGGAATCGGATGTTGCACATTTAAATATTCTAAAACAATCACTGCTGCTTTGACTGAGTGAATAATTATGCTTTGCATGCGTCGTTTGTTGAATTGTACGATCTTGCGTATGATTTGCGATTGTTTTGAGTATGATTATTCGTTGTGTTCTTGATTAGAATGCTAGTTCATTGTCCGATGCACCTTAAATAGGTTTAAAGAATCATAATGATCCCTTCTTGGTTACTAATTATAAGCAATTTAAAGATGCGCAGGTTAATTAAAAACAGCAGACAAACGCACTTATAGACAACGCAGTAAGAAAATTAGTTTTTTCATATATTTTATGACCCAAAGCTTATATTTTTAGGAGATTTTGAATTAGTAAACCTAATTCCTGAATTTCAAGCTAGTGTTAATTTGTATGACAGTGAAACTTTGTTTATCTAATGATAGGCTTACGTTGTCTTAAAACAACTCTTTTTCGTTTATGCTTTAAGAACCATGTTCCATATGTATCGCCTAAGTTTAGCAATTATTTTTTAAATTATCGAATACAAATAATGTATTAATCATATTTTTCCACATTACTAAGACATCATAAAAACATATTTCCTTCCCTACATGTTAATTACGTCTCCACTAAATACATACATATAAAACTGCCCAAGTTTATGGTCCTAAAAAGTTAAATAATGTTAAGGAAACAGTTGGTCTTACCCTAATCCCACGTAATCACGTGTTACAGAGCTGAAGCGTATAATATTAATGGGATATTTTTTGCTTTGTAGCGTTTCTGATATAATTTTTACTCTCCAGTGCCTTTCAGTGCTTAAAAAAGTAAAAGTTTTAGTTTGTCTATTTTAATTTTGCTATATTTGCTTCCCAGTTACTATTAATTGAAGATTCAAATTCTTGAAAAGTTATGTAGTCCATTAATGCATTAAATCTATTTTACAAAACTTAACTAACAGTAATATTTTAATGTATCGTTGTTATGAAAGGTGAGGCATATTAGCCTTACTTGGTTTTTTTCATAGCAATTCTTTTTAAAAGAACTTCATATATAGCAAATCTTTCCTTACGTAAACTCGTTATTTCTGTCATATCCAATTTTTCTGTTTCATCTTTCTACATTTTTCTACAAACCATCTTTCATGACAAATACTCAGAAAAGAAAACAGTTACCTTTCGTGTGTCTGAAACAAAATTTCATGAAGGTAAAGAAGAGGAATTTAAAGGTAGTACTAATCCCTTGCGAATTTTATTCATTTCTATAGGATTCAATATTGACTTTGGTCAGATTTCAGGGATACTTTCTCTTCTCTGCATTTAAGTAAAAGGAAAATAACAAGTCGAAGTAAAAAAGAAGATCAAGTCATAATTCGCTATGCTCAAATATTTTCTGATTTCGTGTTAAAAATTCATTTAATAAGAGAGTGACTATTTTTTTCGATGAAATATTGTCGGTAGCTATTTCGAACTATGTTATCACTATAAAATACACACTTGTTGCGCAAGTAAACGTAGCGTTTTTGTATAATTTCATAATGTGTCAGAATATTATTCTTCGTGATTTGGCGAGTGTATTTGAAGTTAATTAGTTATGCTTTGTATGCAATTCACATCGACACGTGAATCGTAACCGCTATAATCCGTTGCATTAAAAAAGTAGTATTCAAGTCACACGAATTAATGAAAGAGAAAGATATAAATCAATTACTAAAAGATGTAAAATTGACGTTCAAACTTTGAATTAGATGCCCTAAAAATACAGTTGATTTGATACAGCTAAATCTTTTTATAAGTGATATTTTGAAAGTTACATTCAACATGAAAGGACTTAATCGAAAGTACTCTGCATGATGTTTGACTGATTTTGAGGACAATAGCATTTTCAGGACTTTTTCCTCTTTTAGAGCGTATTTAATATTTTGGAAGTTTGTTTTCAAGTTTTATGCTTTTTATTGATTTATTTTTTGCTATTTTAGGATTTTATTTTATTTTTTTTTTTTTTTTTTTGGTATTGGGTAATTATCTAAAAGGTGTATTTCTAATATCTTTGCCTTTCATAATGTAACGCCAACAATTTTATGTTAAATAATTACTTCTCAATTTCTCTTAATATATGTATTTTAATTGAAATTAATATGTTGTTTTCAGCAGAATATCCTTAAATTAATTTAAAATTGTTAAAAAGTTCTAGAATGCGCGCAACGCAGCAAAAGATAAAATGCTTTCTCGAATGTCAAATAGTTCTTATTTGTACATTAATCAATAAAGAAGTTTTTGGCATAATCATAAACAACGAAATTAATAAATTTTCTTTCATCATAATTTCAATATGTTTGTTTTCGCTGTAACTAACGTTTTCAATGTGCCTTTACCTAACGGCATCGAAACTCTATGTAATGAGGTGTTTAGTATAAAAATCAGCTGAAGACACTTTTTAAAACAATACAGGAATAAAAATCATTCTCGTAGTGATCTGTTTTTCACAGAAAATCGTTTTTTCGGCAGCATCAATATACTTTTTAAAACTTTACAGGAATTAAAAAGCATTCACGTATTGAACTGTTTTTCATAAAGAACGTTTTTATCGACAGCAGTTTTCGATCTGATTTGGGCTCGATGCGTTTCAAACCGCTTTGTAGCGTGATAGTATCCACCAAGAAGTATCAAAATACGGGAAAAAAATAACTTCTGAAAATTCGTGGATTGAGTTGGTTTTTATTTTAAACGCCTGACACACAAAAAACATTTATTTACCAATACAAGAAGTGCAGTTGCTTTTGTGACATATTTCTCAGAGCTTCATTAAAAGAGAAGCCTGCGTTAATGTTTTAACGAAATCATGATTGGAAATTCACATTTATAATCATCGTCATATCTTTTTTAAAAATACTAATCCACTGATATTTCAATTGAATTGATACAAAGTACACAGTAAAAAAAACACAGTACTGCCAGAAAATCTTTTGGAAACTCGAAACTTCATAAAGTTTTCTTGCAACTGATACAGCTTCTTGTAAGTAAAGCAGTAACGTTATTTCTTAAGAAGCTGTATGGGCTACTAGAAAGTTATACTGAATCGCAGTATCCTAGAGATTATGCAGTGGTACTGCTTTTTTTTTTAATTGTATTAAAGTAATTGTATTTTATTGTATTTATTTAAAAATTGCGTACTCGAGTTTCTGAGCAACGAAGATCTCTTTCAGCGGGATATGACAAAAAATAATCCCATGCAGTATTCTTATGCATTAAGGGGTTCTATTAAGTTTGTCTCACCATCTTTTCGTTGTATTTCTTCAACTGCTCACGCAACACATTGCTGAGTTTGTGCCACGTTAATTAACCCATTCTTTTAGCTGCTTGCATTCTGGCTTGCCATACTTCAATTTGCTTCATCTTTTTAAGAGTGCTTGTTTGGCTGCATCTAATGCTTCAATATTGCCCACAATTCGTAGAAAAATAGACGACCGGATGTTTTATTCAATTAGATACGCAACAACTGATCCGGCATCATCGGTGGAAAAGTGGCTTTTTTTACTTTGCTTGTTTTCAGCTCGGACACCAACAACGAATTTCAAATGAAGGCTTTTCGCATCATGGCTTATAAGAACCTCATAAGTTAGACTCCTACGACGTTTTTTAGTTCAGATCTTTACATGTTTCTAATCTTCCATCTGTGTGGTATACTCTATTTTACGATACACATTAAAGCGGCTTTGTGCCTGTAAATAATTCATTGGCTATGTTCTACAACATAGGAGTGGTTAGCTTTAGCCTAATCAAAGCATTTATAGGATTTTTTTTTCATATTTTGTTTGACCATGTGTGTTTCAGTTCACTGATCTCAAAGAAAACTGAAATTTTCTTTAATGAAAATTAGAGAAACATCATTTTTATCATTTTTATTTCTTGCCCCCCCCCCACCCCCCAATGCTTTGTAATTATGCATTAAATTACGTGTATGTATATTTTTTCATATGGGTGATTTCAAATCATTTTATTTCCTTAAATACAAAGTGTATTTCAGCATTGGGCGTTTTAAAGCAAAAGTTAATTATTATTTTTCTTTTATTGTTTTACTGTTAACTTGTTTTTGGTTTTTTATTCTTTAACTTTCACTTTTCCTTTTTTTATTAAATGTATTAAACTTATTTAGCTCCATTTAGCACTATCCGTAACAATGTTATTTCAGCTTAACTGTAACAAATATGTATCGCAAAAAAAATGAATTAAAAATATATGCTTTTTTGTAAAAAGGTATCCTTTTAAAAACCCCAAATATGCTGAAATAGGATTCAAAATATGTATATTCATGTAATAAATCAACTATGAAAACCTTTAAATTCATTCTTAGAGCTGAAAAAAAATATGAACTAAAACAGAACAACTTATTTTTCAGTTTTTTATATCGAATAGTTTTATTGTTGATACTTCAAAATAGTTTGGCATTATCATCTTGATAGTGTTCTACCATTAAAATCTAGACTTCCGATATTTATCATCGTTACAGACGATATTTATGGCGAAATACTGTCTTAGATTTTTTTTTCAGTGGAACTAAATATTTCCGAATATTGATTGTAACCACGAAAATATCTTTATATCATTGTAATGATACCATTATTGCTTGAGGAAAACACAAAATAAGATTAATCATGGAAACTCTTACACTTGATCCATTTCCGAGGAATGCATGAATACTTTTTTTTCTAGCCATATCTTTTCCGTTCTATTTTGAAGTGAGTGTTAGGTATAAAAATGCGTCAGCTATCTAGTTTGAGCTGAATGCAGTTTTTCTTTCACAGTAGGGAAAATTTCGTTAAAGGGGGAAAAAATTTGTTCTATTTTTGAAAAAGAGGGAGAGAATGCTTTGTTTGTTGTTCTAAGTATGATCCACAAATTCGGTTTTTGAATTCGAGCAAAGATTTCGATTTCCGGAAAGCACAAAAGAAATTCGATTTAAGATTGAGGAAGTTTCTTTTCCATCCTCAAAATTTAAAAGATTGGATGTGTATAGGCAAGATGTGTGATATTTCTTGTCGCTCAACTTATTTTTCCTTTTTGATGAGATATTCATTTCCTATTCAGTTTTCAAACTTCCGTAACAATTTTTAGATAGTAATTTGATTTGCGTTATTTTGAAGAACGCGTCCAGATTTAGTGTTTGGGAAAATATTTCCATCTTAGGGAAAACTTAAAATGCTTCGTTGAATTTTCATTCGATATTTTTAAGGAATATATATTTTATAAAAGTAATGGTATCTACCTACTTTTTTACTATACATGATGTCTATAAAAAAACGTATGCAGCAAAACAAATTTAAAATGAAAGTATGTTTTTGATTCTTATTTTGAACTAAGCTATTATTCTTTTTGCACAACTATTTATTGTTTATTAAATGTTTTTCCCTAGAAGAGTTTGATTTTTCTTCTCTAAAAATACGCAACAGTGGAAATTTCATTTTAAAAACCCGTATACAGAGTGAAAACAGACGAAAGCTGCCGGCATGAAATAACTTCAGGAATGACATCTTGAATAGCTTTTAAAAATATCAAGATGTCCCTTCTACTAATGATCAGTGAGAAAGAATGAATGTAAACCTAAACCGGAATTGAATGCCAATGTTTCTCAGCTGTATAGAACTTCTTCTTCTGTTCGTTGAAACCAAGTTTTGAAGCATATTCAAAATACAGGTTGAAAACATGTATTTTCCAGAAAAAACTATCATAAAAATTGCTTAATGGAAAGAATAGGGGTTCTTGATCTACAAAGTTATCAAACTATCACAAAGCGGTTTCTGAAAATTAAAGAAGCACAAGAATTAAAAACTAGATCATTTACTGAGCAGATATCAGGCCTTAATTTTCATGGGAGCTCACGGGAGCTGAGCAAATTTACTTATTTTCAATTGCATGTGAATTTTACATACTAGACAGAATTCAGACCTATTTGAGCTTTAAACTATTCGGAAGACTCTAGCGATCCTGCCCTATTTTGCTAGAGTTTAGGCTCTGGTGGAGACTAATTACCGTGGAGGCAAACTTGGAATTGCTCAGAGTTCACAAAGAATTTTCGTTTCTTTTTTTAATGTGAATTTAAACAACAAAAAACTGAAAGAGGTATTAAACGGGACCACATTTTGGTGAAGTTAGCTGGTATACTGTCTAAGCCATCAGTATGCTATGCTAATACAAGATTGGCAAGATACCTTCTAGAAAAGGGACAGAACTTTAAAGGAAAGATTTCTCCTATTTTCTCCATTCCCTATGGTCAGCAGGACCATCTTATTAAAATCTCTGCTCAATTGAAGTGAGGATCTTAGTCGTGATGACTTAAATTTATCGTTAATTCAAATTAAGGAAGGGCTGTTGCAAACATCAGCTAAGAATCAAAACTCTTGCTGACTCCATGATGGGTAACTTTTCAGGAGGCAATAAAAACATGTTAAGTTTTTAGCACTTTGTGTAGTTAGCCGGTTTTAATGCAATGCATTTCTCTTTTAGAACGTTTGGAGCTACTCTTTTACTGATGCACTTGAAATAATAATGTTGGGGGGGGGGACCTTTGATGTTTGGTGGAGTTGGCTGGTATACTGTCCAAGACATCAGGGTGCTGCTATGTTAATACAAGTTTATAACAAAAAGCTACTGCTAATTTCTCCAAAAATGCAAAAAAGATCTAACCACAAACTACCGCGTCCAATAAGCCAAATCGGCTGGCAGTTACTCCGCATCTAAGCTTAAAATTTTCTTTTATTTCTTGTCATTCAAACAGTATGTTTGTGAAAAAAAGGCAGAAAAAAAAGACATATTTTTGCTCGATCGTCCACGAAGTGGGAACTTTGGCTTATATCCTCTTTTTCAATGCATGGCTGGAAGAATCCCAGAGATCTCGCTTTTCACGGTTTTGGTCTCCGGCGGGCGTTTCTCTGGCTAAGTCTTGCTCCCTTGGGTTATTTTACTTTATTTTTCTATTGCGTTTGGTGAGATTACTTTCTAAACTTTAACAGGCAGCTTAGCTAGCGAGTATGCTACCTTAGTCATGTTTTGTGTAGATCTTTTCGTTTTCTTTTTCCCAACAAAACATTTCCTGCCCTAATCCCTGAAGCAAAACACGCAATCTCTCACTGCCGCACATCGCTGATTTCAACAACACTCGATCTCATATCGGTTCGTTAATCGAATAAACTATTGTTCTTCAGATGGCTTTTGTTTTCTAATGGTTATAGCTGCTTTCTGTCTTTGCTTCTAAAATATTCTTTTCGAACTCGTTTTTTTAATTCAAGATTTTCCAGAGCATAATGGTCTTCTCGGTGCTTTTTTATGCTAGAAGGCCGATTTTGCTTTTGAGTTTACATTTATTCCATAAGTTGAAGTTTAACTTTATTTAGCCTATCACGAACGACTTACAAATGGCGTTCTCTCTTATTATTAAGTGCTGTCATAATGTTTCTCAAAATTTTGCCATATGTTTGCAGTTTAGGCGAGAAATTCAAAATTAGAGAAAACTGGGGTACTCTTATATATTTTTCAAATAAATGCTCAAATGAAGATGATAAAAATGACAATCAGTTTTTACACTAAAACAAAATAATTTCAAGAGAAAGTGCACATTTATTAGTCATTATTGACTAATCAGTAATAAATATGTTGAAGTTAACTACTTTACTGTTTTGTCCGAACAACGTTCCGGTGCCCCAAAATGTTTTTTTCTGATTTTCCTGAATGCATCTGGGGGCAACAACTTTGTCTGCGCCGTTCCATTTATTTACACATGATGATTTATACTTTATTTGATTTAACTTTATTTTCGATCGATAATTATATTTTTTAGAGAAAGTATTTATTGGAAACTACTTTAAAACTCTTCAAAGGTTAGATAAGCGAAGTTGAGTTAAATAAAAAATCTATGAATGAAAATCAACGAAAGTTAATAAATACAATACGTGTAATATTTTTGACTGCTGATTTGACTTTATTCAATTGCTTTGAACAAAAAATTAGTTGTCACAAAGGTTAAGTGGTTAAGATCAGGATAACAGGCAAATTCAGAACCCTGCTCAGAGCTGAGTTAATTTTTTAATTTTAACTCGCATTTTTAAACATAAAAATCATGGGGAAAATTACATTTTCATATGTTTCAACCATCATACTGAACAAAGCGAGCCCATACTATAATCTGTCTTCTTTCTCTTGAGACAATAGAAGTAAATCAATATGTACACAGAAAAAAAGCAACGTCTCGATTGAAATAGTTTTATTATTAAAATAAAAATATATAAAATATTTTCTCCTTACTTAATTGTTTTATTTTTTCTCTGTATTATGGAGTTGTAATGCCTTTTGCAGTCCCACAACCAAATATGTGTGTCTACTTTATCTGACGTATTCAATACGACATCACTTTAAAATAATTTATTCTACGAACTTGTCACTGACTTCAAGACAAGAAATGAATTTTTTGTGTGAAGACAACTTTCAAATTAAATAGAGATTTTTCTACGCAGCAAAGTTAAAAGTTAAAATTTGACTTCTGAAGCAAAATATTGGAGGAAAGAGCGAATGATTTTTGTCGAATAATGATGTTATGCGTTTCATCGGCATCAATATCGCTAAGGAACCACATTACTACTGCTTCCCTTAATAATAATAAAAAAAAGTACGTGAAAAAAAAAGCTCAGCATAAATTTATACTAGCACAGACAACCCTTTTCTGTGCACATTCAAGTCAATCGAAGAAATGTTTGCATTTCAATTTGAAAGTAAGTCTTTTTTTTTTTTTTTGGTAATTGAAAACTTAATTTTTTTGAAAAAAATTGAACTTGAAATTGATAAAATATAAATTGAATTTATTATTCTACAACACCTACAACTAAACATATGAATGATACCAGTTTGAATAGATATTAGTGAAGAAATTAGAATCGGCGTTCCAAATTTTCCAATTTCTCGTCAAACAGTTGTTACAATATTTATGTTTAAAAATCAAATCACTTGTTCCAAGCTTCAAATTTAAGCAAGAAACATGCTACCATTATTTATTTTCCGTTTAATTTTGTGTTTTTCAACTTATCGTTTCATGTTTCTGTTGGTACGTATTGATGTATAATATTTATTTTCAAAATTCATGTAGGTCACTTAAAATTATAAAATGGATCGTTCGGTGACGGTTGAGCAATAAATAAAAAAGGCCTGCTTTATAAAGCAACGTAAATGTTAGTACAGTAAAATTAGGCCAAAAAATGGCCAAACCCAAACATCAAAAAAAAGGTGAAACCTATTGCAAATTACTTCTTACCCTTCCATCAAGAAGGGGTAAAAAGTCCCAGCACTTTGCGCGTCGGGTTTTGGGGAAAAGGGGAGGGGGACGAAAAAATCCTCTTTAAATTAAAAATAATTTCTATTACTTAAAAAAATACTCAAAAGTCGCAGAAATCACACTCTATAATAGTAAAATAATAAACTCTCATAGAAAAAAATGCTAATTAAAAGGGGTGCACAAGCGGGGGGGCTGGGGAGGGGGTCCATGGCGCAGATTGCATCATTGGAACTTTTAAGGCAGTTTTTTCATTTTTTCAAGGGGTATTTCTTTCTTTTTTGAGGGCTTTTACTCGGGATGGGTACTCCGTCACACTTCCGGGGTGCACCATCGCTTTGGGGAGAGGGACCTTGAATTTGCATTCTAAAATCAACGATTGCAGTGAAGTTCATGAAAAAATTTCACCGATTTAAAACTTTTCCGAAGTACAAAATGCCACACAATGATATAGTAATGTCAGAAGGATAATTCTAAAAGATCTAAGCAAGCTCAGTAACCAATTTAGTTGTGACTGGAGTTATTGAACTGTTTAGAGCGCTGGGGTGATATCTAAAACAAAATCCCTGTGCAGCATAAAAAATAGTCCACATTTTGACTGCAGTTTACCTCTTTTCTTCTTAATTAATTTACTTCAACTTTTCTTTAATCTTTTGCCATTACCGTAAGGGAGGATAAACCGAAATTGCCAACAGTGAGACGGGCAATGCTGCAATTCTGCAACCTCCAAGTCGGTGGGGGTTCCCGTTTGCAAACACCTAGCCGCCTCTCTTTCACGCAGCCGGTTATGTGAAATATGCTAAACATGCGAACATATACTTGCAACAATATCTGAAACTTTCGAGTACATTATGCAATTTTTAAAAAAATTGATATATATGTCACATCAGCTACCCAACGATCCAACGCGGTGACAAATTTAGATGGTCCAGAACCTGTAGTGATTCAACAATGGAAGAAGTCTTGATAATAAGCAATGAGCAATACAACACTAGAATGCTAAATACTGCTCTTCCCTTTCTACGGGTATCGACTCAAAAGTTGGTAATAGCTCACCGATACTGGTCGTGCCGCTGATAAAAAGGTGAGTTGTGATGCGGTTTTTAACGTTGTGGTAATAACATAAAAGGATATGGAAGCAAAAAATTAAGTTGCATTTCTTTGTAAAAGAGGTATGCAGTTATGTCTCTAGCTTCTGTTACGAGTGTAGTTACTATCCGTAGACATGTGTAAGCACAAACCATCTTTTACACCGAATAGTATGAACAGTAAAAAAAGATGGAACAACAAATTGCTAAAAACTTCTAGTACGAGTTTTGCGCTGATCCTCCATCAGTATTCGATGAATCTGGTTTCAGGAGTAAAGAAAACCTGTATGGTTAAGTATTATTATCCCCCCCCCCTGAAGCAAAAGATCCATCCACGCCACCATCACAAAATAAACAGTTGGTGTCATAAATGTTATAGATGGAAGATACCTTCTCGACCATGTTTTTTCTTTTTTTTTGGTAATGATCTGCAAGCCTCAAGGAAATATGCCAGCAATGCAGTGTATATGTCACTTGTAAGTATGGGAAAGCTAGTGCCATTTTTGGTGGGTACAAAGAAGGAGAAAGCACCACAGAAATATCTGCGTGCTATTACAACAGCCAAGCTGTCGCTTTAGAAGACTTTCTTCGCCTCATATCTTGTGTTTGCTCTGAGAGATTATTGGAAAAATGAATGTTTGATTAGTCTGAAAGTGGACTGAAGTGCTCAACTATATGCGCAACTATATGCGCGCGAGGATCTAGATTCCAAAAGAGATCTTGATAACGAAAACTTTTTGTTACAAGCTTTGAAAACTCCAATTCTGATGGAGCTTTTATCTCAATCTGATGACGTATTTGAGGCCATGCACGTTATAGCGCAAACTAAAAATTTTGCTTTTAAGTACTGCAAAAAAGCAATATAATAAAAGGGGAAAAAAACCAGTTCAGCATAATTTTTCTGACTTTTTAATCAAATGTGCCAGCAGAGGGAGGGGGGGTAATCTTTAAGTACATTATTTCGTTTTGGGAGGTGAGCTAATGTTCTTGTGGGGTCGACAGTCCTGATTTAATGCATTTTAAATTTACATGAAATAATACTTCTACTTGAAATGGAAAAGGGGGGGGGGGGGGATTGGCGTTTTATTTTTTTTCTGTGGGGGGGATGCTGTAGCTTTGGGAGGAGGGGCACCATTGCACTTGGAGGATGGACACACTTGATTACTAACTCTAACTTTGCATAAAATAATATTTCCACTTGAAATGTATGGAGGGGGGAACGGGGTTACTGCTTCGTTTTACGGGGATAGGGGGGTGGCTCTAGGTGGGTTGTGTCATCCCTCTCGGGGGTAAACGCCTTTAATTTCATGCTTTTATATTTCGTATGACATAATATACCCTTTTGAAATTTACTCTAAAAATTCCGAAAAAATGCTCAAAACAGCAATTTTTAGATGGCCCCCATTCCGAAACCCGACGCACAATGGGGTGGGACTTTTTACCTGTTCTTATTGGGAGGGTAATAAACAATTTGCACCAGGTTTAGCTTTTTTTATGTTTGGGTCC
The DNA here is from genome assembly GCF_026930045.1 of Uloborus diversus. Taxonomy (NCBI): domain Eukaryota; kingdom Metazoa; phylum Arthropoda; class Arachnida; order Araneae; family Uloboridae; genus Uloborus; species Uloborus diversus. The sequence goes on from NC_072733.1 coordinate 187,766,569, forward strand.
GACCCCTATTTTTACTGTACAATGTTTCTTGTAAAATATCTAATCAAAAATAATGTTTTAAGTGTCTAGTGTGACATTTTCTTCTAGACGTTACAAAATGCTGCTATAAAAAAACTTAGGTTTGCTCATAAGCCGTTGAATTTTTTCCAATTATTTATCTCCTTTTAATTAAAACAGGCTCCTTTCTTTACATTAAAAGCAGGATCATTATCGCATCACCGTAATCGAATTAATTTTATTTTCATTTTCTCTTTTACGTTTTATGCTATAGTAAAAATTTTCATTATAAAAATTATATCGGTGTGGAATTTATGCCTGCTGATATTTAAAAAATGTTTCTCCACACATACATTTTAGATGAGAAAACAGAAACTTAATCTCCTTAATTCAATAGGAATTTTTCATTTTTAATCTTCCGTTAGAGAGCTTGTTTCGTATCTTATCGTAAACTCTTCTCTCCACTAACCATTAATTTAATTATGGCTCAAGAAATGTTGTTTCTTCTCGTTAAGGTAGCTTTTTCTACTTGTAATTTAAGATTACTGAACCTTATGATACAGCAAATAAGAAAATAGTAAACAGTATTTTCTGTCTAACTACTTTTCTTTCATTCGTCATTCCATTTCAAGCTAAGCATCCCTTTCCCAGACGAATTCTCTTCCTGGAGGAAAAAAAAAAGAGAGAGAACGAAAAAGAAACGTCAGTTATGTTGGAAGAGCTGACATTTTTTCCTTTTATTTATTTATTTATTTCGTTAATAGAATCGCTATTCAAGCCACGTGGTAATGGTTGGATATCTTCCAAACTCTTCCTACGGAATTGGAATACTTAATTGAGGTCGAATGTGTTATCATTTCAGCTATAGTATATTGATAGTAATTGCTACATGAATGAATGATTTATGAATTAAAATAAAGGTGCTTCCAGTGTTTTTCTTTTATGACTCTTGGGTGAATTTTGGAGCACTTTTTCTTTGACGGACATTAACCCCTTCACGGAAATAAACATTATTGCCGCCTCTTTGACAATGAAAATGTCCTTTTTTTTTCAAATTAAAAGGGAGAAAAACTGCGCACCCACTTTGGATGCTGACAGTGATTGTTATTCTAAGGATCCATTTATAAATTTTTGGGGGAATTTTCGTGCTTTTTCGAAGCAATTTTTTTCCAGTTAGATCTTCTTTAGTTAAAACTTCAGCAGTTGGATCATTTCCCCAGTTGCATCGTCTTTAGTAAAGACTTCAGCAGTTGGATCTTTTCCCTAGTCGGATCGTCTTTAGTAAAGACTTCAGCAGTTAGATCTTCTTTAGAAAGACTTCAGCAGTTAAATAATTTTTCCAGTTAGATCTTCTTTAGTTAACATTTTAGCAGTTAGATCATTTCTCCAGTTAGATCTACGGTATACATTTCAGCAAGGTTTTTTTTTTAAATCATGATCATTTGTTTTGCATAAAACACTTTACGCGATAGTTACACACCCAATGCACTTTGGTGACCTTGAGCTTGTGCCTTGCTGTAAGGCAGTCATTCATAAAGAATTTTAATATCAGTCTCTTTTACAAAATAAAATAGCTTTTGGTGCTTCATTTCACAAAAGAAAATAATTCGTTGTCCTATTTTAGGGAACATTCATCTTTCTCTCTTTCTATTCTTAATTGTTTAATCTTAAGAAGCAAATTTTACTCTATTCCTTTTTTTGAAATTGAACTATGTTTTAAAAACGAAATATCGTTGTCGTTCTCTCGCACAAAATACGTCCTTTTTTTTTTTTTTTTGCTATTTTAATACACAAAATGATGTACCTTTTCTAAGGACTCTATTCTCTCATTCACCTATATAAGCTGCTTAATCTCATTGAAATCCGTTTAAACATTTGTTGATATTCCATTTTAGGAAATTAATTTCTAAAAATTGACTGTCTATACATTTTCATTAAATTGATTAATCATCCGTATTATGTCTCTAAAGAACTAAATACTGATGATTTTTTTAAAGAATTTATTCTCAGACAGGGCTCTGCAAAAATATAATGGCATTTTTTTTTTTGCATAATAATGTACTATTAATAAGTAAACATTTCATTAACTGTCGTTTTTTTTTTTTTGGAAGCATGTTGATAAAAGAAATATAGTCTTTTAACAATTCTATTCGTAAAACTAAGCAAAACAAAATAATGGCAATGCTTGTAATTAGAATATTGCTAAATCAACTTTTCTTTCTTTTCTGTAAACATAATAAATGTGTTAATTAGTTTCAATTCATGAAAATCCACTTAGATAATTAATGTTGTTCAATGTAAAGAAAAAAAGTACTCAGATTAAAAGATGCTCCTTTATTTTCTTTATTGCTATTAATAAATGTATGATGTTCCTGTAGAAATTGTCTAACAAATGACTAGAATTAAAATGTTCAGCAGAAAACAATTTTTAAAACATTAAACAAAAAAAAAGTCGGAGGTAGGGGGAGGAATGTCTTACTATTCATTTCATTCTTTATAATTAAACGGTTTACGTACTTGTGAAAATATTTTAATCGCTAAATAAAATATTTACTTTTAACTTAAATGCGTAAACAACATTAATCGTGTATCTATTCACATACAATGAAAATACCTAAGAAGAAATCATAAATAAAAATATTTTTATTTTTGATTCAAAAATGTAAGAGTTCCCCCCCCCCCCCCCCCCCCCGGCTTTTCATGTGTTCAACAATTTGAAACAACTAAAGATTTTTTTTTTTCTATGCGACTTATTGAAGAATTTTTTTTTGTTAGTCTGGATAAGTTGAGGTTTTATTATGACTATTATTTATTTCATCTGCTTTCTGTGACAAAATATTCCATCCCTCGTATTTTGAACGATAACTGCTTCCCGGCTTTCTAAAAAAAACGCATAAAACATTTTATGACAAATTTTTTTAAACTTAATTGTGTACGAAATGAAAGACGCGACGTTAAAAAAAAAATCACTGCTGCAAATACTTTATTTTATGCAAATAAGAGGAAGACTAAAGGAAGACGTCATAAGGAAAGTAAAAGCAGTGCGTTGGTTACAAAAAAAAAAGTGCTTCATTTAAAACCGAAAAGACAAAAAGAAAGTGGTTTGCAGAGATAGAAAAAGTATCAATTAGTTTCGATTGTGAGCATGCGTGGAAGCGAATTATTTTTTTCGCGCTCATATTCGCGATCACTGGCCCGCTACTTGTACAGTCGTCATCACGTGACGGCGCGTAACGCGCATTTATGACCCCTGCCCATGACCCTGGAGGAAGTCGCGAGAAGTATGTATCTCGAGGTCACGTGACATGAATACCCGAGAAAGCGTGCGACGATAACGTTAATGTCGCTAGAGGGGACAAAAATTAAAATCAGCATATAGCGACAGTGCTATTGAACATGCCCCAATTTACTTTTGCTTTTTTTTTTGCTTTTGAATGTTAGAAATCTTTTCTTTCTTTCTTTTTTTTTTTTTTTTTCTTTTTTTGACTGCCGTGAAGCGTAATTTTTTTTCAAAAAATATATCTTTAAAATTATTATTAGGTTTCTTTTCGCAGTCCTCAATGAACTGCAATTCTATCAATCTTTTAAATTTCGATCAAAAAAAGAAAAACATTGTTTGTTGAATCATTTCCTATTTGGACTGGTAGTTTTTTACTTTTTCATTTATTTCCTTTGCATTTCTTATGAATAATGAATTTCTTGCATTTTCATTGCATGACTGACAAATTTGGAAATTTGAATCAGAAGTAGTGATTGGTTTGAAAAGAATTTAATGCTTCACAGAGAGGCATGGTATTAAATATTTTTATTTTTATTTTTTGAATTCAAAGCTGCCTTTTTCTGCAACCATTTTTTTCATCCCAAATTCCAATTAATGTCTACTAAAATAAAAACTAAATTGTGCGTCACACTATATTTTAATAATGTGAAAAGTAGAACAGTATTGATAATATATCCTGTTCATTTATGTATATTAATTTTGCAACAATCCTTTATAGTAATATACTTTTTTAAAGTCTGCAAATTAAAATTAATTTTCTTTTCATTTATAAAATAAATTTTGTAAATAACGTATGAAATTGAGAGCACTTTTTGTTGCTTTTAAAGAGTTTGTCATAGCAGAAAAACTTGTTGCTCAGAAATTAATGGTTATAAGTAAAACAAGCTATGCGACAAATATCAGCTGTAAAACAAAATGATATTTTATAGGAAGCTCCTCAACAAGAAGAGTTGACATTTCTTGCTTAAATAAAGTTATCAGGAAGCGTCAAAAGATTAAGTCTAAATTTAGTGATATCATCATTAGGGCGATCGTGCGTCTTAGTCACAAAAATTATAGACGAAATTTCACACTTGCATTTTGCACCGTGAGATGTAGTTTGCACTTAATTTTTGACTTTTTTTATTTTTTAAAAAATCTATTTTTTTTATCTCGCGTGCAAATTATAAATTAACGACGCTTTAAGTGTTTCTTCGTAATTTTATCGTAAAATTGAATTCAAGCAGAACCTTTAGAGACGATTAAAACTTTATTTGAAACTGCAAACACTATCAGCTATAATTTATGCATCTCTATACGTGCCATCCGGATTTTTTTTTAAATTTTATCATACAAATATTAACTTGTCTTTTGTGTAATATTTTTAACTATTCGAAGGCCGACATTTATCTGCATCTTTTTGAACGTCGGAGTAGTAGTTGTTAAGTATGCCTAAACAACTATTTTACTGTTAATTACTTTTTAATATTGTATGTTTTAAAATTCAAAACAATACTTATAAAAAATAACTATAAGCGAGAAAAACGACATTAATTTTGAAATTTGTTATGAAATTCCACAATTCCGATTAACATTTGCCAGTGAATAAGGTTGGCTCATACAGAGACATTCAGTAATAAATTCAAATTTCCTTAACTTCTATGATGAATTGGATGTTCAGTAGCACAAGTGTTGCAACAGCCTGCATTGCCCCAAAATGATTTTTCTATGTCTGTATCTGTATGATATATAGAATTTATTACATTAAAATATTTTTTTTAAATATATTTCAATGCAAGTTTAGCGTGCTAAAGTTAACCCTCCACAACCCACTGTGATCATCATTCTATTTCCCTATCGGAGCGTTACACCTTTGTTGACCAGTATGACTTGAGAGGTGAAATATGGCTTCTTTACATTTAAGTTGTTGGTGCAAGTTAGTATTTTGGTCATAGAGTCACACACCTAATTTGAATGTATAGAAGTTTGAAAAACAAAAATCCACTTTAGGTGTGTGAAATACATTTTTCTTTAATTTATGTGCACATAAATATTGCTTTCCACAGGAAATAACGATTCGGGCCGTAGATGGTTAAAATAGCTTAATCAGGCACACAAAATTTAAGAAAATTTAGCTCTTAGTTTCGAATAAATATTTCCTTTCTTAAAACTGGGAAAGTCAAAGCACAAAAAAAGTGCAATCACAAAAAGGGGACAGTAAAATAGTCCATTGTAAAAGGAGAGGAAAAAATGAAGGGAGAGTTGACGAAATTCTAATGTCTTAAAAACCGCAATTTTTAAAAAACGCAATTTTTGAGATTAAATTCTTTTTCTTTAAATAGTTTTAGCTTATAAGGCAGTGGGAAAAATTGCATAACAAGGGAGAGGAGCATGTGAGGGATCATGGCGCAAACTGCGTCATTGAAATTTTTAAAGGGGTGGAGCTGTTGGGAGGTCTCAGTCTTGATCTTGCAGGAAATACTTCGTAGCATTTAAGGGGTAGCGCCATCGTTTTGGGGGGGGGAGGGGGCACCCCTTACAAAACTGACTTTCAATGAACTTTATTAATGAAGTCACTTTTTTTGCATTAATTTTATTTATTTATTTATTTTTTTTTTTTGTTTCTCGTAATTTGAATAAAATATAGGTACATATGAGGCAGTGAGAAGCAATGGGATGTAAGTGTGGACAAGTTTTGAGTATAAAGATTACGTCCTAGGTAGGCTTTCATTGAAATTTTTTTCTAAAACATGCTGCACAGCAGCACCTACCAGGGCTACTAGTACTATCTCTTGCCCAAAGACAGGGGAGGGGTTCACCTACCATTTGTACTGGTTATCTCCAAATTTTTATTGTTGCCACTTGCATCCCTTTGCTTCTCAATACCTCATATGTGGTTTAGAGTTTGGTGTATATTTACAAAACCTGTCCTACCCCAAACATTATTTGCTTATTTGTTAATAGTGTGGTGTACTATTAAAGGGGTGAGTCAAGCAAATATTTCTGTCGAAGTGCTTTCTTTTTGAAGTTAGTGATAAAATCCGTGAACCATATTAATCTCCAACAATATATAACCCTCCATTTCTAGATACATTTTTCGCTGCTTTGTGTGAACTGTATGGGATGGAGAACGCTCTGTTTTGTTCGCTTTAGCTTCCTGTTGCAATATTCTTTTTCTTTTATGCTGGGTTTTCATATCCGTTATCGCGTCGATGAAGGCCAGCTGCTTTTACAAACTGTGATGACCTCACACTGGAAATGCGGACTAGTTTCAATGAAGTTGCTTTAGAAAAAGTGTGAAAAAGAAACTTTATCTAAATGTGTAGTGGGAATGATTTGTTGAACTTAATCTTTACTCTTCATCTACAATGAGGAAAAAGGTTTGTTCATACAAAAATGCGGTTGAATTTATCTACTTTTCTTTTTTTTTTTGGTCATTAACTACTGTTTGTTGTCATGAGTTTGTTTAAATAAAATGGTAATTAAATAAATGATAATTAAGTTCAACTGATGGGAAGAAATTGATTTTTCTTTTCCTGCTTTACTTCAGTTGTTTTTAGAGATATCATAAAATCTGGAGAAAAATCAAAGGCCATAACTGGATATTCACAGTATTACATAAACAACAACAACAAAAAATATGAATTGAATTTTTAGACAAATTGAATTTTTAACAAAACAATTTTGAACAAATTGATTTTTAAGTGATGATTGTTGACAGTAAATATCTGAACTCTAGGTCGTACTGAATTTATATATGGTTACCATAGACTGTTTCACATAATTTTCAATGTCTAAAATTATTTTAAATACATATTTGCATACATTTGTTAGTCTATAAAACAAAAACTCTTCGAGAGCCTTTTAAATTGTAGTTTTCGATATTTAAATATGCCATGTATTTCATTCGAAATCGTACAACATGTTTAATATCTGTACCTTATAGCGAGACTGACGTAAGTCCAAAAACTGCGATTACTGAACTGTTGATTAGTGCATTGTATGTAGAAGCCTATTCCACATCGAGCCATGTGAGCGCTTTTTTTTTTTTTTTTTTTTTTTTAATCCCTTTCAATTTTTTACCAGGGTTAAAAGAGCGTGCGTCCCATCCTTTGCATGCGCTAGAAACAAGTTTTTCCTCCCTCCTGTAAAATTATCATAATGTGACTTACGCCCTTCGTCACTTAAATAAATGTGTGCAAGATGAATTTTTAAAGTAGCACATTTCATTTTGAACGAGTTTCAGAAGTTTTCTATATTTTAAACTCCTCTATTTTGACCTATTTTTTTTCTCAGAGTATTTACCTGTCAATACTTTGAGAAAAAAAAAACAGGTATACGTAAATAAAATAAATGCGTCAGGGATGTAGTGAGTCACTATAAATTGAGTTTTCATTAAGTTGTCCGTTGTACTTAGAAAGTTCAGAACCTTAAACTATACGTTTTATTTATTCGCTATTTGTTTAAAGAGTAATGCAAAAGGTCTGATGCAAAAAATTTAGAAGTCATTGAAAATGTTACACAAGACACCCTATGAATAGTTAGAAAACGGTTTAATAGGCCTAACATCTTTGGCGGAAGTTTCAGATACGTTCATATTTTATGGTGCTTTTGACAACTACAATATTCATTTAAAAATTTATATCATTACGGCCAGCAATGTGGCATTAAAATGTCTTCAACTCATTTTTACTTTTAAGCTCTTAATCTATAAAAGTAAACTAAAACAACCAACCATGCTTTGAAACTCTGTAGCTTAACCTTAAGTGGGCGGCTTGTTCAATGTTACAACTGTTGAATAACTCTCATTATCAACATAAACCAACTGACAGGAAATGGAGAGTCCCTCAGATGATAAAGTTAATCCAAAACTACTTAACAGTAAAGTAAATTATGCCTGGAGTCGGGGGACCACTATCGACTGTAGGACAAATCAGAGTTGGACCTTTTATCAGCAATGGGTAATCGTGGGTGAAAATATGGATAATAACACCCGACTGAGGTGTCGCCGATGCATTAACAGAGAGATTTCCTGGACATGGAAGATTTCCTCTTGCAGACAAGATAACACTCTTGTTAGACCTCACTTCAACAGGCCGCACCTTCAAACTTGGGGACATTAACATCTAGCTGCAATGTGCGAATGTGCAGTGGATGAATTTGAATCCGAAATCGGTTATGCTTCTGTGCTTACGTATAATACATGCAGCTCTTGTGTGAGTGATTTTTTTTATATATATATTATGAAAGTACAATATTCAATTTTTCGTCTGAAAGGTCAATTACATATATTTTGGTTTTTCTCGGTTCAATTCATTGAATTGGAGTAAAAACTAGCATCCGTTTTGCCCCTATGCAACTAATAAGTAACTGAGTTCTTGAAATAAAGCATACTTGTTAAGAATAAAAGTATTTCTATAAAATTACAATTAAAATATGAGTAATTAGAACTCGTTGCATATTGATTTCTTCTTGATCACAATTTTTTAACATAAAATATTATTCACAAAGCTAGAAATTGACATTCATAATGATATTTTTTCTGCAGAACTTGATGAGTATTAAATTTCCTCGGATTGCTATAAAACATTTTGGATGCGCTAAGTACAAAACCTGCTATTGTTGCGCTTTAAACGTTATTGAAATAACGTTAACTGTGATGATCAAAATTTAATATCATGGTTTCTTGGTGATGTAAATATAAAAAATCTTCAGAGATATTGTGTAGTATTTAATTTACTCTCTAAAGCGAGTGACTTCAATATTTTCTCTTTCTCTCTATATTTAATAAAAGTTATACGTACTAAAATGCTTTAAGCGTGTACAACGAGAGTCATAAATAGTACACTTACATTGTAAGAACTTAAAAAAAACGGTAGCAATAGGTTAATGCACGAGCGCAACCAGAAATTACCTTCCAGGGGTAGGAGAGGATTAGCCATAACTGTTCTTACATGTATATAAACTACCCCCTTTGCGACGTCCCTGGGTTAATCTGAACTAGAGTTGGAGATAACTTGACAGCAATGTTAAAACCTCATCACACCATTATGTACGGTGCCAGTTAGCTTGTCCTAACTTTAGTCTTGCCCAACTGTTAGCTCCAATTATAGCCTTGCTACCAACTATTCCCCAACTCATATATTTAACAACTTGCCCCAATCTATTCCAGTAAATACTTTGGCTATTAAAAGTTGGTGTACTAGCATGGAAAAAAATGCGAAATAGGAAAGCTTTCAGGAAAAACTCGACATTAACAAACTGTTTCGCTTCTGAATTCGTCAAAATACTTCTGCAAAAAAAAAGCAAGTGTTTTAAATCGGCAGTAAATCTTTCTCCAATTGCAATTCAACAAGGAGCAGACCCGAGTGGGATGAAAATCAATGCTTTATTTATGAATACTAACCAATGAAATTTCCTCCACAAACCTTGAAAAACAAAGACTAAGGTGTTCACTTGCGTTAATTTGTTACAAACAGCTTCTCTGTTTTTACCAATTATGAATGGTAGACTAATGTGTACAAGTAGGCTTCCGGTGGGATAATGAAACGTTGAACGTCATCTTGACCCTAGGGGCTGAAGAGGGTGCGGCCAAGCAGTAGACTTCTGGGTGTGTCTTACGACCTTACAGTTGTGATATGGCCAAGAGATAGACCAAAGCTGTTGTTGCAGTTCCCTGTTTTATTTTTTCTCTTTCTCCACTCCTTTATTTTGATACCTCAGTTGTATTTATGTATTGCTAATTTTCGAGTGCATTCTAGGTTGTAGGCACATACTGATGTTTCAAACTAGGTCATCATATTATAAATTGTTCATTCATCATCCTCAAAGGACGCTACCCCCTACTTTGAGAATAAAAAGAGGCAGTAGAGGAAGCAACAAGATCAAGAAGAAATTTGTTATTTGATACAATGAAGGTTCAAGAAATATTTTGATCTTTGATTTCATCTGAACAATAAAATAGTTTCAAATCCTATTTTTGAAATTCAAGAAATTAAAAATGACCGGGTTTATTTTACAACAAGTGATAATTGTTTGACTTAGTTTTTGTAAAGTTTCGACGAAATTATTTGGTTTTTGTATTTGACGATGTTGCGATTAAAAAAAGAAGCATAAAGAGTTTTTCTAGGAAAGCCGCTTTAACAAAATTTAGTTTCTAACAAGAGGGGGAATACAAAGACCAATTACTTTCAAAACCGATAGATTAACAGTTACTGGCCAGGCCATTTAAAAAAACTCGTGCAATTCAGGAACGCCATTTTTTTCTTCAAATTTCACATTGAAAAAATTAACAATTTCTCATATATATATTAGATGCTTCTGAAAACATAATTAAATAAGCTTTTTTTCTTTGTCGATGTTTTTGCGAACTAGTTTCTTCAAAATTGTGGGTCGATTAGTCAAGTCCGTTACCAGACTTTTTCAGTTGACTTAGGTACACAAATGCGTAAAAAAATCTGAAATTTAGTTGCAATGTTTAAATTTTGCGTTTTTTTAGCTAAGGAAATACGAGTAACATTTTGATACTTGGTGAATGTTTAATTCAAATAAAAACCCCTTTTCTTAAGATATTTAGGAGTCCCGTCAAATCCGTTACTAGTAATATATTAACAGACGTGACTGATCGGATTTGACAGTAACTATAAAATATCTTCCAAACCCTACATGCTTACTTAATGGCACTGAGAAATAAAGCAAACTTTTTAAAAAAAAGATTAAGAAATTATATTTAAGCAAAAGAAAGGAATGAATTTTTCACTTTTAACACAAAAAATTAAGCAACGGACATGTCCGTCATTTAGGGGATCAGTGTGATCAATCCCCCCCTCCACTTTTACGCTTTGCAAAATAAATGATTTTTTATTTAAGTGAGCGTGGTATTTGATGTTTTCCGATAAAATTTGCATTGAGCATGCTTTTCTTGAAAAATCTGAAATGAGGACCTGGTAACGGACTTGACATTGCATTCAAAATACTTCATTTAAAATAAACTATTTATGCTATTTCACTGCTCTTTATCAACCGAAAAGGAAATAGCTATAGGTAAATATTTAACTAGTAAGGATTTTTTTATTAAAAATGTATTGCTAACTCTTGGTAAAATCGAAAGCTTTTTTTTCATAATCTTACTTTTCTAACGGACTTGGCAAAATATGAAGGAGAAATTGCTTTTGTAGATAGTTTTTAATAAAAAATTTTACTTTTAGGAATAATATCAGAAAATAAAAGTAATAGTTGATTTTTTCTATATATTGCCGCCTCAGAGCCACAATAGGATATCTTAGGGATAGGATTCCTGGGATTAGATGTCTTACTGTTGCTCTGAGTATATGTTGTGTAGTATACCCGAAATAAATGAAAGATTTGCTACACACAAGGGGATAAAAGCAGGAGCTAATACGCCTTAAATATTTTCTGGCGACTAAGTTTTAGTTTCTGTCGGTTTCTGAATTTATGTATTTTATATTGTGTGTTGTAAGTTGGTAAGTTTGCTTCTAAAATAAATTTTCGTCTAAAATATCTTTTATGTTTATGTACGACAGTGGATAAAATATGATATTTACTCTCTCTTATCGATGTCGAGTTTTACGATCGTCATTATCTTCAATGTTGATCCATATCTATACATAAATATTGTCCAATCTACACATTTCGAGAAGATTCTGTTTCCTCTTCCCGGTTATCATAGGTAGTCAATCATCTGTTACATAGCCTCGAATCTTTGTTACTCTTGACTATCATGTTTGGCAGTTTGAACAAGAGTTTTCTTGAAATCTAAACAAAGTGGGTAGATAAGGCGGTAGGGGAGGGGCCTTTGTGAATGACTTTCTTTGCCTGGCTTTTAGACCTTGGTTCCGTTCCTCCTTGAGCACTTACGATCACTTCCGCCCACGATTTTTCCGATCGATCTGTATACATTAATAAGAAAGTTTCTCTGTATGTGTATGTTGCATTATGTAATTACGGTGAGGTCCACCCTTTCCTGTTTACCTATCTGATGTTGCCTTGCTGTTTGTTGTCGTCACTTCTTTGAAGCTAATTTTCGTTTCTGAACGTTGGTGTTGTGAGGGAATGGGAAAAATGGCAAATCTATAATTGATGGGATCGTGTTCTGTTAACTATTATTTAGCAACGACTTTGAACACTGCTTTTTTATGATGAGAGAATGTCTTTGATGTATTTTAGGAGCAAGTGAAATAACTTTTGCATCACTTTGACCGACGTTTATGAAGAAAATTGAGAAGAAACGTTGTGATAGTGAGAACATTAGCGACTTTTTAACTACTCTTAAGTATTGGAAAACAATCTTAAAACGAAAGATTTTATTAAAAGAATAGGGATGAGGTTTAAATTAAGCTTTTCTGCGAGTGGTACTTTTCAACATCTTCGGTCATGTGTTGATACCTTTACCAGTGGACAAAACACTGCGCAATCATAGAAAGGAAAGGAGTGCACATTGATTTGTCACTGATAGAGATACCAAAACGCGGTTCCATAGCATGAAAAGAGGTTGTCTTGCACGTCACATCTAATGCGTTTGTGAAAAGTTTGACCTCTTTTATACAAGAACCAAATTTCTATAGTCTTTTTTTCAACAAACTTCTGTTTCTTTGTTAAAACATTTTCATGCTTAACGAAGGCATTAATTTGTTCTAGAGGAGAACTGCTTAGAAAAAATTACGTCTTTAGTAAAGCTTCTGATCAGAAATAAACTTTAAAAGTAAGTAAAAGGCTCACGAGTTGTGAGAATGTACGTTCAGAATTATGAGTCAGAATGTACGTTCAAGAGTACAGAGTCTATTGTGCGGCTCTGAGAAGTTGAGCTCAGACTCTGACAATGTTTACCTCTGTTTCGGAAAATAGGGAGGGATAATTGGCACTAAGTTGAGTTGAGGAACTTTCTTAGTAGTTTTTCAAAAATATTCCAACTAAAATCCGAGCCAATAACACGTCTATTTTTCACCAAACTCCCCTAATACAGGTAAACATGGTCAAGGTCACAGTTCAACTAACCAGAGCTGCACAATAAATTCCATCCAGTGTGAATATTTATTAAAAAAAAAAGAAAGTACAGGAGCTCAGGTTCAACGACCTCCTCACCTCACGCAAATTACGCCCTGCCTATGGTGCGACGTTTCCACTAAAAACATACAAATGAATGATTAAAACACTTGTCGTAATATATGCGGGATGTCTTATGGCAGTTTTATGTTCCGATATTCTTTCTTTTGTTAATACTATATTGCAGCTTCATTGCACATAAGTAACCGAAGGTGTTAACCTTTTTTGACTTTGGAAATTTTCTGACATCATGGGAGTCATAGTGTAGCTCTGATAAGTTGAGCCATCACCTTGGCAATGTTTGCCTCTCTTTGGGGTAATAGGAAGGAATAATTTGCCCTGAGTTGAGTTTGGTTCTTTTCGTAATAGTAACATTCTCGTCAAATGATTCCAACTCAAATCCGTCTCAATAATACTTCCCTTTTTCTTTGAATTCTCTTAAAAGAAGTAAACATTTTTAAAATCATAGCCTAACTTATCATAGCCATACTATAGAAGCAGAAGTATTCAACACAAAAACAATGAAAAACAGATATAGCACAATGGCAAAGATTAAATGGCATTTAAATCTATACTTTTTCATCGGCTTACACTAAAATAACTTACGATGAAATTCCAATTGTGTAAATTTCTTCGGGGTGTCTAGTAGGTTATTTGTGACTTACTCTTTGACTAAATGATTTCCTTATTTAGCTGGAAAAGATTTTTTTTCAAGCATCAATTGTATCTGAGATGCGGATGGAAAGTAAATGTAGGCTTAGGAGTCTTCTAGGAAGACATATACTTTTCATCAAGAGACTTCATTAGTCAAGTCGTTAAATTTTATCATTACGCCTCCTACACTGCTCTGAAGCTTAGACTCAAAATTTTCAAAACTAGAGAATCTTTCACACGACCTGTTTCAGTCAAAATCTTTTCATAAGATACACAACTGATACATTTCAATAAAATTTGAGGAATAAGAAATATATTCTAGGCGATATTTGTATCAGTTAAGTAGCTTCCTTGGAAGAATGTTTAATTCCATCCGCTCAAATTGATTTCGAAACGAACCGAGGAGATTAAAGTTAATGATGTTCCCTAGAAATGCAGTTCGCGTGGATTTTATAGGAAAGTTGATTCTAAGCAATTGTTGAGATTGTGTGGGATGGAAAAGAGAGCTCTGGGGAGAGAAGTTAGTCAGACAACATTGCAAACATTTTCTTATATGACTGTTTGAATTTATTTTCTGCAACAGTGACTTGCCTTAAAAGCATGAATAGTAATATTCATTTTTTAATATCCTACTGTAAATATATTTTTTTATCCTACTGTAAATATACCATCATTAAAAAACATCGAGTTAAAGGTTTCTGGCAAAAATTTTGAACAAACTCATTGATTGAAAGTACGTTCATAATGGTAGTGAAAATAGTTTAGGAAATATTTTTTGCTCTGCTCTGAATTTTCCATCATTTAAGAATGCTTGTAGTTAGAGATTTTTGGCAATACTATGAAAGCAATGTTATGATTAAAAGTATGTTTACCTTGAAAGAGAAAAAAAATACTCAGCTAATTATTTTGTATCTTGCTCTAAAGTTGAAATCATTAACGACGAGCACTGGTAAGAAACATATGGTAATCATTTTGAAGCAGTGTTGTGCCTAAAAGTATGTTGACTTTGGATATAATAAAAAATACTTAGGGAAAGTTTTGTAACCTGCTCTGAATTTGCATGTATTTAATTATTCTTATAGTTAAATATTTTGATAATATTTTGATAACACACACACACACACACATACAGGTCTAAATTTATGACGAAGGCAATGTGTTCCTCAAATCTTAGTTTCATCGTAAATAGCATGGATTCCCATCGCATAAATCAAAATGTAATTCCATTTGAAAAGAATTTTAGGAGCTGAGCTCTCGTGAGCTCCCATTCGCATTAATCCCTGCCTGTAAGCAAAAGTATTTTCATTTTATAAAGAACTAACGGTGTGGCCCGGCGAAGCACGGTCTACTTCAAAAATAAAAGGTGTGTCAAGTGACGCATGTTCAGCAATCAGGCAAAAAAAAGTATGAAATTTCCCAGCAATGTATAGAGGAGAGCAATTTTCTGACTCAAAATTAAAATTTAGACGTCTTTGATTTTTTTTAAAAACCTAAAACTTCAGCCATTTTTATATGTATTTATGAGCATCAGAAGAGATTTTTCCACGTTGACAGCATTATGCGTTAATGAATTATGTTCTGAAAATTTCAGGAAAATATTTGATCTAAAAGTAATTCTAAAACTAACGTACACCAACTAAACAGAATTTTGGCAATCTATTGGGTTCTGTAAAAGCTTAAACTGTCAGAAAGTGGAGACAATATTTTTTAAAAAAACATAAGAACTAAACCCAGTATACTTTACAAATATGAGGCAGTGAGAAGCAAAGGGATTTAAGTGGCAAAATTAAAAATTTGAAGATAACCAGAAAAAAATGATAGGTGAACCTCTCCTCTATCTTGGGGCAAGAGACAGTACTAGTAGCCATGTAAGGTGCTGTTATACAGCATGATTTAGAAAAACTTTTCAATGAAAGCATACCTAGGAACTTATCTTTAAACGCGTTTTACTCGAAACTTGAAAATATCCACTTACATCCTTTTGCTTCTCACTGCCTCACATATATAAAAAGAAAAGTCTTCATTCATTTTTCCACAAACAATTAGGATTACGAAATAGACGAAATTCTATTAAGAGAAATAGCTCTTTTTGAGCAATCACGATTGCTTATTGTTCTCACTTGACCGTTTTTGGCGTCCGTGCCTTTTTCAGCTTGGACCAGGGCTGCAGCACCACCGGCGGCGGCGCGGCTGGTCCTGAGCACTGTCCCCCGAAATCCATTTTTGCTGGGCGGCGGCGTCCATGTCCCACACACACGAACGCCTACACACACACACACGAACGCCTACACACACACACACGAACGCCTACACACACACACACGAACGCCTACACACGCACACACACGAACGCCTACACACGCACACACACGAACGCCTACACACACACACACACGAACGCCTACACACACACACACACGAACGCCTACACACACACACACGAACGCCTACACACACACACACGAACGCCTTCACACACACACACGAACGCCTACACACACACACACACACACGAACGCCTACACAGACACACACACGAACACCTACACGCACACGCACGTACACAACACTCACTGACACACATGCATACATACACTTACGCACCCACGCACCCACACACATGCGCCTACACAAACACACACGCTCGTGATTGCGAAAAACATAATTTGAATTCAAGATGCCAAAAATTCAAATTATTTTTTTTTTTAATTCTTCATGCTTGTCATTGTTCAGTAAAAATATCCCTTACTGAAAATCTTCTCGAATTTGAAAGAACTGATACCATTCCGTTAGGCCAATTTAGTTGAATTATTTTATCCCTGATAGTTGTTTACGATTTATCCTTTGTTATTCATGTGGTTTTTATACTCGGAATTCATTTATCTACTGTTGTCATGAACCAGTCATAGTTTGGCAAAGAGATAGCAAAATAAATTTCTAAACATGTCATAGACTCAATTAAATAAATATGCAGTCTAATTTTTATAACACTTCCTGAAAATTTATTGCTTTAGTAGACCTTTTAATTAAAAATAAATATCATAAATATTTTCCCTCGTGACTTCAAAAGAGTTGAAACGATAACGACTGTTTTCTAGCTTCATAATCTTAATGGTGTTTATCTTTCAGCTGGTGAAAGTTTTCTAATGTTCTTTCACCAACGCCGTTTTTAGTCCTCACAACAGTTTGACTCCCGTTTATCTTTTACTGCTCGTTTATCTTTTACCGAATCCATTTCAAACTGTGATAATGAAATTTAAAGGAAAAAGAAAACACAGAATAACATTGCATTTATCGTTTCGCTAGATGGTCGTAAATAAAAAAGCAAGATATATCATCAACCCAAAAGAAAACATTTAAGATGATATACGGTGATACAGAATACAATAAGCTCCCTCTCAACCGGCCTCCACTTAATCGGATCTCCGTTTAAACCAACTTTTTTTTTTATACCTCATAGAGCATGTTTCTCTGTGTGCAATTTATAAATACTAAGTCTTCAAACGAAGTTTTTTTTCCCACTTTCCAAAAGTTGATTCTTCTTACGGATGGACTTGTAATCGTGATGTCTGCTAACAATGCCTTCAAATTCGAATTATCAATTGAGTATATTTTAATTGTGAAACCCAAAAGTAGTTGAAAAAATTATGTCATTCAATTTCACTTTTTTTACCTTGATTTACTCTACTTTTCCACTTTGCGGCATTTTTGCTTAACCACTTTGCCACCGTTTTTAATTGGGTCTGTTGAGAGACAATGAACTGTTATTCACGTATTAAGACATTGTATGATATCATTTCAAATCTTCGATTCAAAATGGACTCTACAGTAATTTAAATTCTTTTAACCATGCTTATTGGTAACCCCTTAAATTAGAATCGGTATATCAATCATTTATAATACTTTTTCAGGTTAAACAACTTCATATAATAGTTAAAATGTATTTGAATATAAATATGCAATCCAAAAGTCATGATTGGTTTTTCATTTTTTTTTTATTTCAGGGAAATTTTTCAGTATACTTTTTGTCGTAGTTTAAAATTTAATTTCATAGCAATATGTTCATATTTACCATAAACGGTTTTTGAAAGGCTTATGAATTTATTTACTATCAAAGGGTATTAACAATTTCCTCAATTTTGCTCTCACTAGTAGATATTTAGCTTTTCTGTCTTTCAGCTTTTCTGTTTAGTTATGAATGCAAGAACTCATTAAACTGATTCTGTATAGAGACTTCTAAAAAGCATTCACTGAATAGCAAATTATCTGTTTAGTGGATCAAAAAAGTCTTTTGAAACGCCTGACGCTACCCTGGATATTTTTATTTACATATTCTTATTCCGTTTCTTCAGTTCCTGTTTTCGTATTGTCATAGAATTTTCTTCTCTGGTAAAGGGATTGCTTCTTGTTGTCGTAATCTGACTGTTGGTAGACGTCATTACCACCATCTTCTACTGGAAGTGTACATGTGAATTGTGTGAACGGATGTTTCTTCCAATTTGTTTTGTCTGCTAGCAAGCAAACTGAGCAGCCTCTGACGTCAAACATGCTAAAAGAAGTCTTGAGAATGTATTATTTTCAAACAGGATTTTCGTCTGCATTTCTTCGCTACTGCAGAAAAATTCTTTTATCCTGAGAGTTGGAATTCGAATTAGCCTCGGTGAGGTGACATTTTATTTTCATTTTTTCCGTTTCCAGGCTGAACAGATAGTTTCTGAGAACATGGAGGAATAAATCTCTGATGCTTTCAACCTATGAAAGTTGAAATGATGCGTATTTTGATGTATAGTAAGTGTTGAAATAACAAAAAAAGGGGGGGGGGGGGTAGGGTTAATGTTAAGTTCTTTATAAAAAAAAAATATATAAACCTCAGCCTTATTATTCTGCCGTTAAAAGGTAAATGGCAGTATCTGCAGAAATGAGGTTTTGAGATACCTGAGAAAATGCGTTTTGGATTCCTTACTAACAATATTAGAAGGTTGGAATTTGACGTTTTTTTCGTGTGCTTTATTTTCAATCAAATAAGCATGCTTGTACAATAAAGCTTAAGTACAATAAATGACAAAACTGCGAAGAAATGAAAAATTTATAAATACCGCCCTTTACTTTCGCACGGCAGTATTGCTTATGAAGGGTCTTGTCAGCCTCGGTAGAAACTAGGGACCCGGCCCCTGCTAGGGCTCGGCTCAGTAGTGTAAGTTAAATATATTTTACGGGGGGATTAGATCTAACAACCGAACTGACGAGGAGGCTGCAATGGCCCCTGGTTTTTACATAGAACTTTTGTATTAGTGAATATATAGGATGCTCTTACAGAACCAAGTTTTGATTAATCGAGTTATTTAAATAAAATCGAAGACAGTTTTCTAATTTGAAAAGCTTGTGGAAGATGAAATCTAAATTACATACGTCTTTGACTGTTTGTAGATCAACTACAACCTGAAGAGCTAGTATGTTAGTGCTCAACTCAAATCTTCCTCGACATCTTTTGGGGTAAATTCTTATTTGTAGAAGATTAAGCGAAAGAGAAAAAAATACTGAACATCTTGAAATTTGAAACTACAAGGAGACATTAGAAATTTGTCGTTACAATTAGTGTATAGGAGGATTATAAAATTATTTTTAAAGCATTTAAAGACAATTATTTATTTTATTCATTTGCATAGTTTTTTATTGCAGCTCTAAGCAATCTCCAAAAAAATTAATTATTTTTGTTTGTTTATAGAAATAACTGTATTGCTTTAGTATAATTTAAGCACTTATAATTTTTTACGTTATACATTTAAATGGAATATTAGTCCTTCGTATGGTATTTTTTAAATAATTTTACTTTAAAAATAAAACCATCATGTAATGACTTGGACGGAAGTACATATGAGGCAGTGAGAAACAAAGTGATGCAAGTAGACTTTAAGATAGATTTTAAGTTTTGAGTAAAACGCTTTTAAAGATCAGATCCTAGGTAGACTTTCATTGAATTTTTTTTTCTAAATCATGCTATACAGCGCACCTAACAGGACTACTATTACAATCTCTTGCCCCAAGACAGAGGAGAGGTTCACCTACCATTTGTACTGGTTATCTCCAAAAATTTTAATTTTGCCACTTGCATCCCTTTGCTTCTCACTACCTCATACATTCTGTTTCCTTTGCATTCGGCACAATCACAGATCTTGTGAGCATTTAAGTACGGCACAGTTTTTCGTTCAAACAACAATTTATACCAACTTTTGTAATACATTTATCCTGCTAGAGCAATATGTGTATAATTACAAAATATATCATTAGTTACATACCAGAAGATTTCATGATTACGAAACTTGGACGAACCTTTTCTTTAAATAATTCATTCGTGCACATTTTTTACTGCAGTCATGCAAACAGTGCTATATGTATAGAGTTTCAACCAAGCTGTATCAACTAACCGAACGAAACTGAAAATAAAAATCAGCTTAGTAAAATTTTTTTGCTCATTTATGTTAAATTAAATGCAGCATAAAATAAAACTGAACATTTTAAAAATGTGTAAATGCACAGATCTTACATTTTGACTGCATTTTCGTAACTTAATATAATTATGCGGTTGTAACTTACAAAATCTTACTTTCGACCCGAATTACCAACTTATATTCAACTTATATTGCGAACTTATATTTTGCGCAAAGTTGTTCAAAACACAAATCAAGCACAAATTCAAAATTTATTAAACAGGTTTTGTGGAATTTTGAACGGAGTAATCCTTTTTACGCATGCCTACACAAAAGCTTTACGTGAGTAATTTTAGAAATCGCAAAGAAATTTGTCCTAATGACAGTTTTCACAAAGTGAAAAATAAAGAACATATCTCAAAATAAATTCACACAAATAGTTTCTCTAGTGCTTCAAATTTCATTTTTAAATAAATTTCTCAAGTTGAATTTATATTTGTAATCTGCTACATTCCGTCTAAAATGTTTTAAGATATCTTTTCCAGTGAATATCATTCGAGTGATTTTTTTTCTCTCTCTGAACTTCTCCTTTCTTGGCAGTTTTTAATTTTCATTCGTATGCACTGTTGAAAGAAATAGATCAGACGCTCAAGAAAAAGAAGAAACGTCTTTTTGTCGTAATATAAATATTTTCTTTCCTGCGGCGTTTGATGGTATTTGCTGCTCCTCAAAGCACAAAAGCTGTTTTGTTTCCAATCGCGTATTGTATATGCAAATTTCCCCAGCTCCTGAATAATAAAAGATAACAAATAAAAGAACTGTTTCACGAGTTCAGATATTTTCTTCGTTCGCTGGTGTTGTTCTGAAGTTTTTAGAGGCTACTGTGTCTTAACAAAAACAAAATCGATAGATGGGGAAATTTTAAAATGCATTCGTGTTCAATGAAATTAGATAATTTGAAATTTATTTTGTTCTAGCAAACATACCCAGCGTTGCCTGGGTCAGTAATAATATTGAGAAAAAAATTATACTTTCCTTTATTTATTTTAGCTGTGCCCCACGGTTTCACCAGCGTAAAAAGACAAGAATGTGTTAAAAACTATTTTAAATACATCACGCTATTATAGATATGTGTGTGTGTGTGTAGTAAAAAATTACACACCCTTATCCACATCGATGTTTTTCCGTTAAAATCTTCCCGTCTGCAGCCGGGTTCGAACCCGAGACCCTAGGGTTTCTAGCCCAGCGTTTTACCAACTGGGCTAATAGGGCAACAAAAGTTTGAGCTATTGATGCAACAAAAAATGCATCGTGATTATTGTTGAATTAATTTCAATTTATTACTGCTCCACTCATATTAGTCATAGCGTGATCCTATATCGCCTATAGCCTTCCTCAATAAATGGATTATTCAACACAATAATAATTTTTCAGTTGGAACCAGTAGCTCCTGAGATGAGCGCGTTCAAACAAACAAACTCTTCAGCTTTATATTGTTAGTATAGATTTGTCACGTTGATATTTCTTGGTCAAGGACCCATGAAATACGCTTGGTTCATTCTCAAAAAAGGTTAAAATTACAAAATTCGATACTTTCAAAAATTTATACAGTGAAATCCCGTTACAACATACTTCAAGGAACAGCAAATTTTGTTCGTTGTAACGGAAATTTCCTTGCATTGGAATTCATGCAGTGCAACGGAAATTAAATTAGACTGAATTTTTTTTTTTTTTTTTTTTCATTAGAGCTGGTATTTGCTGTAACGGTATTTCACTGTATCCTTTTTTCAACACCCTTTAATTATTTTTAGCTAAAATCGATTTTACTGAATTGATTTTAACGTATAAATGTTTTATGCGGTAATTAGCCAGATTCAAGTAGCTGGTCATGAAAAAGAGCAAATTTTCACTTTGCTACCACTTTTTATTTACAGATTTAAATTTTGAAAAAAATATTTTACTTGCCTAGTACTTTGTTACTAACAGTAATCTTTAAATTGATAAAATTATCCAAGCTAATCATTAAAATGTGCCTACTCTGTTTCTTATCTGTGGTAGCAGAGTAAACAAGTTCTCTTTACTTTGTGCTCCCCAATTCTGTTTATTCTGTTTCGGTTTAGCATTTAATTCATTAATATCATATCATATTTCCAATGCATGTTTTTTAAATTACTTTATTGTTGAAAACAAATCAAATAACAAAGTGGTTATTGAAGGACATAAATTTGTATCAATTTTAAAGATTGACTCGCATACATTTTATCCTCATATACATAATAGCCAATAATCGAGTAACGCTTCTGACGTCATCAATGATGAAACTCGAACCACGCCATGATAATTTGATAATATGTTTCGGTAATTTTTAAAATGCAGGGAAAAGCTTTATTGTGACTGAACTAGATCCGGTAACTTAACTGTTTTACTGTTAAGACTGTTATTTCGGGATAATGAAGAAAGGAAACCGTGATTAACAATGAACGCTATCTACTAAAGTTTAGGTTAAATCCACTGGAGTTAGGGTTAAAATTTCAACTATCAAATTATCAACCAACAGGCGATTGCTTCGTTCAAATGTAGAAGCAATATTTTTTCGCCATACCTTGACGGGCGATCTTCCAGTTTTAAATATTCGTGGAATAGTATGCAAGTAACATACAAAAAAAAAAAGTAGCTATTTTACTATTAGTGACCCCTCGAGAGTCATGGAGAACAATTAAAAAGATTAAAAAAAAGCAATTTAGATATCTCAATCAGTCTATTCAATATTATTTTATGCAAAAACTATGCGTAATGAATTTAAAGTGATTGTTAAGAATTACAATCATCATCACAATTTATTATACATAAGTAAACATTTTATTATTTTAGCTGTAATATTCTCAAAAACTTATATAATGAACGAATTTTAACAAAAGGGTATTCTTGATTTCCCGTTATCCTTTATGAACCATTAGTATCAATTATTTAAGAATGTATCACACTTGAAAATAAAAGTTCCCTTAAATAATGTCGGTAATTCATTATTATTAATATTTGTCATTTTTTGTTTGGAAGCACGTCACGTCGTTGTGGTGTGAAAGCTATTTAAGCTTGGATACTCTGTCGATCAGAGTTTATCATCAATGTTCGTTGGTTTCATTCACAAAAGATAATAACTTTTCAGTTATTAATTATCTTTCATATAATATTTTGTCCAATACAACTTAATAGAGAAAATGAAAATAGGCTTTGGTGTTGTTGAATATATTTTTTATTTGGTGGTCTTCGCATTATCGTGTTTTTCAGAAAGTAATGTGGTTTCAAAAATGATTTTGAAAGAAAACACTTTTGTTTTTTTTTAGAAATACTTCTCATTTTTTGATACTTGTTCAAGAATATCTCAAGATTAAAGAAGTGGGTTTAGTCTAAGGTATCATTAGTGTTTTTTGGATTAACGGAACATTACTAAGCCTTTATCGTTTATGGTTTAGAAATATATTACTTTCATAAAATTATGATATCAGACATCAGCATAAATTTTCTGATAATTGGCGTGTTCTATATCAATGTTTTTCTTTTAAACGCTAAAGTTTTGATCTACAAGAAGTTATTTCGATCGGTTGAATCTCAAAGCTTTTAACTTATAACTTACCTTAAAGGTAATTGCTTAAACATTTCTGTATGGAACAAGTACCTTAAGCATCAAGAGCTGAAGATTTTTTAAAATTATTATTAGTTTTTTAACATTCGGGTTAACGACATTAACAAAATAATTACAATGAGTTAAGGTAACGGAAGTTTTGATTAAATGAAATAAAATGAAATATAAATATGTATTGTAATAATTGTAATTTCTTGAAACAAGAAGCAAAATAAATGAAAATATTCTTCCTTTTGATATGGCCAAAAGCTAAAATCATACTACTCACTACACTTTTAAGCTTCTAATAAAAATATAGTGTAATCAAAAATGAGTACAGCATTATGGGGACTGTTGAACGCAAAAGTAGTGGAAGTCCGTAAAATTTGAATTGAAAAGTCGATAAAATTGGCGTGACTCCACATTTGGATTTTTGGAGACAAGAAACGAAATAAATATGTTGTTGCTTGTTGTATGTTCGAAGGCTAAAATCTTGCTTCTTATTTAACTTTTATGCTGCTTAATGTAAACAAAAGTTAATACAACATTATGGGAGTTGTTGAGAACAAGAGTGGTGTAAGTCAACAAAATACAATTTTGAGTAATTGAGCGGTTAAGTAGCCACTTTTGGGCAAAACACTCCTGCTGTTCCATTTTACGATTACTATTTGTAGTCAAAGGGTTGAACCTAGACTTACACTACTTTCATATGAAGTAGAATGAGATTAAAACTAATTTTTGACTGAGTAAATACAAATGGTACAAAAAATTGAGGCTAACACCACTTTTGGTTTCCACGGCTCATGCAAAAAGTCATAAAGTTATCCATTAGAAACTCAGATATCAAAAAATGTTTCATTATTGCTTGGATAAATAAATTTCCACAGTAAGTGAAAAGAGTTATCCAAGTACTTAACATTAAACAACCTATTTCTATAAAATCTAAAGTAATGTTGAAAATGCAAAATGACACGGGTAAAAAGAAACAACTGAAAGAAGTTATCCATTCCAAAATTGTTTGTATTCAAGTTTGCGTAATAAACAGTATATGAAGCATATGGCTGCAAAAGTAGGTATCTCCAAAAAAAATTTTTTTTAATGAAAAATTCACATATCTGTCACTACAATAAAATAGGCGTTGCAATAACTTGTCCTGTTCTGTTAAAACAAGGGGAGGTCAAGGGGGGACAGTTTTGAAATTCTCTGCTCGTTTGCGGAAAAATTGAACTTGGAGATACCTATTTTTGCAGTTACGCGTTTCATGTCATGCCGGCATATTTGCTTTCTATTTCATAAAACTTATCGTGGGAATTTAACATATTTGAATGACAATAGGTTCATTTCTTCATAAGTAGGGGAACATGGGGCAAAGTGAAATGGTGAAATATTTACTCTGCTTTTAGCTCCATATAATCTGGTATTATTTTAAAAAGGTAGTACCATATATAGTCTATCCCAGTCAGGAAAAAAATACCGCCGAAGATTTAGTAATATAGGCAATTTTTAAAAAATGATACTCATATTGTAATATTTTGTTGTAAGTCGAAAATTATTTTTGTTCCTATAAAAGGATAAAGTGCTTGTTACTATCAATTGAAATATTAATTGAGATCCCCTAATATTCAATTCAGCAAAAATTTAGTTAATATTGAGCTCATTTGTATTTTAAATAAATTGTGCAATTAGTCAAGTAAATGCGGGGCAAAGTGGATGGGGCAAAGTGAAATAGTTTGTTTCATTTACTCACTCAATCATTTAATCCAAATCACTTACATTTTCAATTATGAATTAATTCATTTACATTTCTTCATTTCGTAATTCGCTTATATTTATTCATTCACTTATTTTTTTATTCATTCATTCTTTTACTCGCTTATTTGTTTTTCTTTATATATCAATTGATTTATTTATTTAATTATTCGTTTTTTGTTTCATTATCTTTTCATTTATTCATTCAACCTTTTATTTGCTGATTCTTTTGATCAAGTATATGTTTTATAATCTAATAAAAAAAAGATTTCATAAGAAAAAAATTTTATTTTTCACATGGAAAAAAAAGTGAACATTTTCCACCTTATTTTATAGACTCATATTTACTACCAAAAATAAAAAATACTTTTTCAACGCAAATATTATTACAAAATATAATGTTCTTTCTTTATGTGCAGTAATTTTCAAAACAAATTTCTGATATGTTCATTATGAGAAAACTCAACCATCTTAATCATTTCACTTTGCCCCACATTCCCCTACTACTAACTGCGTGTTAAGTACGCGATACAGAATGATTTGTTTTACATGAGAAAAGTTTTTTATTTTTTCAACCTCTAACTTCCCTCCCCCATATTTGGAGACATACATATTTTCGTCTAAATAATTTCTTTTTAGCAGTGGTGCTTTGCTTCAACGCCTTTTCCATGAACCGTAACAAGAACTGGAGGACTAGTTTTGAAAGCTTTTGTGTGACATTGGTCGCACATCGTTGATTGTTTTCTACCACCATAAAAATGGCGCCTTTTCACTTTCGCCATTTTCTTCGAAATACTTACAGAAAAATGATTTGATCTGGTCATTTACATAGATAAGCATGCAAATTGGGGAATTTTAAGTGACATTTTTTCTCACAAAACCATGAAATCCATCAGATGTGCACATTCATATGCAATTAAAATATGATGATGATGATGTTCCGTGGACGTTCTGGATCTGCAAATAACAATATTTTTCTTCTTTCTGTTACTCTGTACGTGTGTGTGTACAGTTGAACGTGCTTATAACTAGCGCGAGAACCGCACTCGTTGTAACCGAGTGCTCTTAAAAACGGGTTCATGAAAAATGTCAATTATTCATACATACTTGCTTTGTTTATTTTAATTTCTGTACTGTACCAGAGAAGTATGTTTATATATGTTTTGAGCTGTTTTGTCTTTCTTATGTTATTGTTTTTCGAGGAATATTCAAGGACTGAAAAATCCGTCGTGTATAGGGGGAGGGGGAGAAGGGACGTCTGTTGGGCCGGGTACCGAGCTTGATGGGGGCCCAATATTTTTAAAACTAGGCATGAAATATAGTGGTAAACAATATGGAGAGGGGCCCGGGAAAGTCATTTGTGACGGGCCCCAAAATTTCTGTGCACGCCCCTGGGTGAGAGGTCACAGGAGGTTATGCGACCTCCTGTTCTTATGCGGCAATTTTCGTCTGACAGTTCGGCAAATTCAAGAGCTTTCATGAGTTTTTAGCTGCAATATCATCGGAAGTATGTATCACGGAAGTGATAATACGGTGTCCACAAATGAACACTTTTTAAATGCTTCTCTTCTGCAAAAATTAAAAAAAAAGCGACGTCACCACTCGTTCTCAGGACTTATGACTCAACATACTCTTTCGATTGACTTCGGAATATTGAAGAATTTTTTCCAAGACGGGGTAGCTGAGCTGTAAGTTGATACAAATTTTATACATTTCAAAAATATTTCTCCCTTCAAACGGGTTTTTTTTTTATGCTCCCACAAACTTAGCATTGTACCAACCAAATATGTTTTATGTCCTCGTTAAAGCCGGGTTCTCGCTGAATCAGGGCTCGTTACAAGCGAGTTGGACTGTATAATTATTTATTGCATTAACCATGATACTGCATATAATAAATTCTCATTTGAGGATATTTTTTAAAAAGCTAATCTCAATTTTTTCATGGTCCAGATAGATTTTTGCGGCAGTATTTCAGCGGATCAAAAAGAAATGTCTTGCTTTCTGTCTTCGAAAAATTGTGTGCACTCTCTACACTTAAATGTCACATTATTTCTGCACTAAAATATTCATTATATAAATAATTACCATTAGTTAGGCAAGCAGAGTGATTACATAAAAACATTTCAAGTTTTCTTAGCTCTATCTACCCATACAAAATTCCAAAAAAATGCATGACCTACACTCTTATTACAGAATCCTGATGGTTTCTCTACTGTGCTACAGATGCATTTTCTGGAAGGATTTTTGATGTCCAATAGAGTCGGGGCGCCCAGCAAGAGCCTATTCAAAATATATACCCCTCAAAACAACCCCTCCTAAACATTTCAATGTCGCAGTCTGTGCCACGACCCCTTTCCCCCCTTCAGGTGGACGTCCCTGTAATAGTGGTCTGAATAGTAAATTTTTATCATTCAAATGTTGTATAACATCACATTACAATGACACAGGAGCCTATCTAGTAAATTTCTGAGCCGAATGCAAAATATTCACATAAAAGGAACATGCAAAAATATATATTGCTCACAGAGCCAAATAAATGTTATGATATTTGAAGTGTTATAAAGTTACAAAACGCAAATTTGCAGGTTTTTCCTTTTTTTAGAAGAATCTGAACTGCTTCATGTTTGTTTTAAGCAAAAAATAAAAGAAACGCATTGAAGCTTTAAATGGATTACACGTTTTTTAAACAAATCTCTGTCTATAGTTCGGCCAACTTTATAGGTCTGCCAGTGAGCGGACATCCGTTAGAGCAATAAATTCTTCTAGTAGTCTTTTTACGATCACATCAAGTTTCTGTTTGGACAGAATAAAGCGTAGGCGAAAGAAATTGATTTTAATAAATTGCAAGTGAAAAATGAGCAGCATCCTCTTTGATGTCAAAATCGTGAGGAAATGGAGGCTGTTTCCGCATTTTTCCTAACATAATATAAACCATGATTTTACAAAAAATGATTGAGATTAAAATGCTTGTTAGATTTTGACTTGCTTATCTCCGTGTATTGGTTGAATCCTTTTCGTACACTGAAGTATTTAACGAATTGTATCCAATTATTACTTTAATATCTCTCTTAAGTGAAAAAAATTAATATTTCGTGGATTTCACAACACATAAATCAAAGTAATTTTTAAAACTTTAATACAAATGATAATCTAATGTGCCTTATTTTAGAGAGCCTGAATTATTATATAAAATTATTTCGACGAATTAAAACATTATAAGATGGCCAATATTACCAGGAGGAAATTTAATTAACCGTTTGTGAAATTGATAGCTTGATAATAGTTAAAGAATCAAAGTTATTATAATACTAGAAAATCGCCCGTCAAGATATGACGAATGAAAAATGCTTCTACATTTGAACAAAGCAATAGCCTGTTTGGTGATATTTTAATAGTTGAAATTTAACCCTAACTCCAGTGGATTAATCCTAAACTCCCGTAGATAACGTTCATTGTTGATCACTTTTTCGTTTCTTCATTTTCCTAAAATGAGTCTTACCAGTAAAACAGATAAGTTTCCAGATCCAGTTCAGCATTGTCAAAATAAAGCATTTCCCTGCATGTCAAAGATTAGTAAAAAATGTTATCAAATTATCATGCCGTGGCGCAAGTTTCACTGTTGATGACCTCAGCGTTACTCGATCAGTAAATTAGCTGCTATATATATGAGGATGAGGCAGTGAGAAGCAAAAGGATATTAAATGATATTTTCAAGTTTTGAGTAAATCGTATTTAAAGCTCCAGTCCTAGGTAGGCTTTCATTCAAAAGTTATTCTAAATCCTGCTGTATAACAGCACCTACCAATTCTACCAGTATTATCTCTTGCTACAAAACAGAGGAGAGGTACACCTACCATTTGTACTGATTATCTCAAAACTTTTAATTTTGGCACTTACATCCCTTTGCTTCTCACTGCCTCATATGTAATTTGAGAATGACTCCTTACAACTGCTTTCGGCATAATTAATAAATTCCACTGATGTTTTTGAAATCACGAAAACAATAAAATACATTTCTTTAATACATAATCAAACAAGATGTCAAATTGTTATTACTGTGATTATCTGTTTGAATGTATTTATTTTCTGAAAGAAGCAAACTTGTAAGGAAAATTACTTATTATTCAGCGCGACGGCGTTAATTAAGTTTGTATACAAAGCCTTATATGTTCTCTTATTTTCTCACGTTTTCCCGCTTCATACAACATTATGAATGGTTAAGTTTCCTCATGTGAAAAGGTAAAGCTTTCCTGTGAATCGCGAAGATAGAGTTAAATATGCATATAATCTGCGTAGCG
Source organism: Uloborus diversus (assembly GCF_026930045.1). Classification (NCBI taxonomy): domain Eukaryota; kingdom Metazoa; phylum Arthropoda; class Arachnida; order Araneae; family Uloboridae; genus Uloborus; species Uloborus diversus. Next base: position 187,796,638 of record NC_072733.1, read on the forward strand.
TGCGCAAACAAAATAATTTATCGCGATTTAATGAAATACTTTCACATTAAGTAAGCTGGATTTTCATGTTCGTTTCTTCCATGAAATTTTTATCTCATTTATTAAAAATGTCTCTTTAGATATTAGATCGCTCCCAATGTTTATGATATGAAACATTCGTTTCTTATTTTATTATGCATAACGATGACTACCGCGACTGCATTTTGACTCTTAAGGGTTAAAGAGATTACAAAATATTTGAATATAGTATCGAAAATCCTTTTTATTGGTACGAAGGTAAAGCAATTTTTCCATATTATGGACAAGGATTAGCGTTAAAAAGAAGACTTTCCTTTTGCCATAGTGATCTTAAGTAGCAAAATATTTAAACCATATATTTAAGCAAGTTTTTTCAGTTCTGGAAAAAAAAAGTAAGATTTCAAGTTTATTCATAGTTTATATGAAGATGAAATATTTTGTATTTGCTCTTTTGAGTTATAATTTCGTAAAGAATACTTAATAAGTTATAATACTGAACCGGTCTTTCCCCCTTTTTATTCCTATTTTTAGCTTTGCTTTTTCAATAAAGGATGTTTAAACCAGTTTTTCTCAATGTTTCTGAAATTCAATTTTCCCAGTCTCTTCTCTATTTCATATTTAATCTCAAGGTTTTCAAACATGAATGAATTTCGTTCGGATATTCCGTTGACTCAATATGAAGTCTCATTCAATATTTGTATAAAACTGTTTTCAAAGCAAATAAACTTGTTTAATACGACGTAAGCCATCGAACTTTGGTGAACTTAGAAATATTGAATACCTCTGGCTCAATATTTTAATGTACTTATTTGCTTATTTATTATGATGCAATGTTTTTTTAATGGGAAAATCTTACAAGTAGTATTCATGCATAATAAATCGTTTTGCATATGAAAGTGATGTAAGTCAAAAAATTCACAATTTGAGTTACGCGTGGATTTCGGTTCCTGTTCAGTTCTCCTAATTGCACATAAATATACTGAAATATATTGGTCAGTGGGAGATTCCAAAAAATAAACTGCTGTGAATGGGGGGGGGGGAACTGATATAGGTGTATAAGTCAGTTTTCTTTTTCCGGATTAGACCAACAGCCATAATTTGCTCCAATTGTACAGAGATATACTGAAATATATTGGTCAATAGGAGATCCCAAAAATAAACTGCTTTAAGATGAAAATGATAGAAGTGTTAATCATTTTCCTTCTCACGGATTAGACCAACAGCCATAATTTTCAGATTCTTTTGAGTCACAAGTGTCCTTGCATGTTATACGTTTGATAAAGGTACATTTAAAAAAAGGTGCATAAATTTGAATTCAAACCCTTCTCTTGAAGTTAAGATTTACTCAAGTTTCATTTTTTGCTGATGGTTTCACAATTACTAAAAAAACTAAGTTAGGATGTTTTACAACACTCGCATTTATCCCCGCATCATACTGTACTGTGTTCACGCGAAAATAGACTAGATGTAAACAAAAAAAATTTTTTTTTTTTTTCAGAGAAAAAATTCTTCCTCAATATTGTTATTCATCATAACACTTGAACTGTTTTTTTTTTAATTTGAACCAAATATTATTTTAATTATTTTTAAAGATAACAATAATTAAAAATTAAAAAAATCACAATTTTTAATTGAAATATATAAAGGAAAATTGTATCCATCATTCTGTAGAAGAACGAGACGCATCTGAAGATCAAAATTTCAAAAAGACTTTTTCCATGAAAAAGCTGTAACGCTGTACGTTTCAAGAAAACATATTTTTAATTACTATTTTGAAACCAAAGTAGTATATTATTCGTCACAAGATTCTTACTGTTTTTCTATTAGAACCAAAAACTATTTGATTACTTTTAAAATTCCAATAAAATAAATTCAATTGTTACTTGTATTATGAGTCAGAACGGGACTACTCCAATATATAACAAATAATTGCTCAAAATTAAATTTTCTGTCTACCGTCTATAGGAAATTCTAATACTTAATTAAATCCTGAACGGAGAATACAAGAAAGACTGACAGTGATTCAAAAAAATATGAATGTAATATATATTTTTTATTTTATAACATAATTCTTTTAAACTATTAAAAAAACATAAGATGATTCAAATTTCACTATTAAATTGTATTGAGTAAATAAATGAAAAAGTACATGGGAAGAAATTTGTTGGGACATGTAACGGAGGCATACAAGTATCCCTCCGTTCAGTGAAAAAAAAAACAAAAAAAGTTATAACATTATTAATTTGTATTGATCATTTCCAAAATTTGTTATACTTTTCTAAATCTCATAAAAAAAAGTGTTTAAAAATTAAGATTTTTGAAACTAACCACCCTGGACCTAAAAAAGCGCGTTTTTTGTAGAATGACCCAAATATAAGTTCAAAATTCACGTTCTTTTTTTTTTTATATATATATAGTTTAATGCTACATAGTCTCGACAATTCGTTAAATCTTAAAGCGTTCATCAAATCTATTCTTGGATTATAACTGCTTAATTATATTTGCTTAAATTAGATTGTGTTTTGGTGTAGGAACAGAACCACTCTATCAGTTTTATAAAAAAAAATTGCATTCAAAGGACGTGGAAAAACGTGTCTTGCAGCACAAATAAAATTACTTCCTTTCTTCGTCTGTATCAACATAAGAATCCTTTGGGAAGGAAGCTCAATTTTGAAAGTCAAATGACCTGAACCAAAGAAAACTCGCCGCAAGAAACACCGATACTGCTTCTGGTAAACAATGACGCGCTTGAGAATCTCAACTTTTTTTTCCTCCTTTCGTTTCTCAATTCAGTATTTTCTACAGATGGAATCAATCTCTGAAAGCAATCATAAAAAGGAATGACTTTTCTACTTATTTTGTCCCTTACCTTCCGAAAATTCAGAGATCTTGAGATTAAGGAGGTAGGAGTGCGTTGTATTCTTGTTTCCTACTCCCTGTTGAGAGATAAAATGAACCACACACCACTGTGGCGTTACCTTTTGGTTTATGATCACGATTTGGGGTAGATGTAAAATTCTTACCTTGGACGTGTGATACTAGAAAATTTCTCGATTGTTTTCGAAGGTTTTTAAATTATATTTGGTTTTTAAACTGGATTGAAATGAAACTCACGATCGAAATTAATTATTTGTGTTTTAAAAGGAGCACACGAATTTTATGGTTGCCACAGATGGTTTTAGGTAGGCGATTATGCCCCCCTCCCCTAGCCTTTTTAAAACACCTTAAATAATAATTAATATTACTCTAAAGCCACGTAAAGCTAAAGTTCGTGTTTCATAACTCTCTTTCTCCCACTAAACTTTTATAGTATGTTCAATTCATTTGTGATCTGTTTAAGCATACAATTGAAATTTATTTCCAGGATTTTAAATTTTGTATTTTGATTTGTTTACATTGAATATGTGACCATTACGTATCACCATATGAAGTGTAAACTTTAAAGAAATATTTTTTTTTAGCTATTAAAAATTAATGATTTGTACTTGTTGGTGTGGCTCGATGGTCACAGCCGCAACACGTACAAATCATTATTTTGTAAACGCATTTTTTTTCGAAAGTTGGTACTTCATATCTAAATACACAGAAGTTAAAAGCTAAGTTAAAGCACAGTTCTAATTCCGGGAATAAAGTGCAAATATATGTGCAAAAATATCACACTCGACTAAATGAATTGAGGAAGTAATAATTGCATTCTTGATAAAGTTATCTTAATATGAACTTGTTATCAAATGTTCCGTTCTGGGATATCTTTTAATGCTGTGAATTTCCCTTGGATTAAGGAAATTATTTGACGATGAATCATATTGATCATCGTTTCTGCTAATTGATTGCTTCAGAAATCGAAATCATTGCTGCGTGCTTAGATTCTACAAAATCGCGTGCAGTCAAATCGAGAGCAACTGAAACCAAAGTCCCTTTCCTCAAGTTCTATGCTTGCCTTGTACATTCAACTCGTGATATATAACTACGTGCATGTACTACAAAAACGCATAACATGAGGGACGAGATTTACGTTTTGTTCTCAAAAGTAGACAATTAGTTTAATATTGAACTTATTGTGGTATTCAAAATTAGATGTCGCATTTGGTCTTAGTGCTCAAGTCATCAACAAATGCTATATACAAATTTAAATGCATTAATGGCTTATAAATTTAAACGCTTTATTATTTACGCTGTTTTACAATTCAGATACATTGTGTGATACACGTGCATTTCACGCCCATAAACGTGTTAATGGGCCTAATGCACTTTTCTGCATAAATATGTGAACGATAATAAAGCTTAAGCACTGAATGAATATGTGCCACGTGAGTAAAACTGTCGCTTATTTCAAAGTTGGGTTCAAACACAAAGCTAAGCGAGTTATTAAATCCTCAAAGAAATTGTTTAGCCTGAGAAAATACTGAATTTGAATCGTGTAAAATTTACTGGTTAAAGGTTGAAACATGAAAGGACTGAATGAATTAGGTGGACTAAAGGTGATTCAAAACGATAGATACTAAATATTATTGCCTCGATTTCTAAGATATTATAAAAATTTATTCACAAAATAAATTTAGTTGATTATGAGCATAATAAACTAACTCTTTTCGTTAAGTTTATTCACGGAGAAGCAGTAAATCCTAGTTTTATTTTTTTTTTAATTTATGTAATTGAAGTATGCATTAATTTGAACCAATGCTAGCCTGAATTTAAAAAACAAATTTCAGTTTTATTTTTATTTATTTATTTATTTTTTGACAGTGATTTAAACTTAGATAAAGCTTTGAGAACTTCACATAGCTCGAACTACAAATAACTCGAGCTTTGGGAACTTCCCATAGCTTGAACTACAAATAACTCGAAAGATTTTAGCTGGTCCCTTGGGATTTTGAAAATTTAAAAATTATGCAACAATATGTTCGGCGGATATCTCATTAAAATTGAGAAGTCTTAAACTGGTGTTTAAGAAAACTGTCTGGACGCATTCAAATTTTAACGTAAGAAGAGTATTTACGGAAGTGAACCCTTTCTTTCTGTAATTACATGTTTTATCTAAAACCATGATTAAAAATGACTAAAATATGATAAAATCAAGTCATGACGCAGATGTGTGGGCAACTTTATAAATGAGAAAACTGTTGCGTCCACTAAATTAAGAAAACGTCACGTTTCATTGCTGACGTTCCAGTACACCCCTCTGTTTTCGCCAGGAAAAACTAATCGTGTGGGATGGCGCTTTTTTGCATTTATCTCTTAAACCCACGCTACAGTCACGCTTTTTTTTTTCTATCTCAAATTAGTACAAAGCATTTCCGCATTTTATGGGTGAAATTATAGTTTTTATGTTTTATATATGGCAAATGATTAGATTTTTAAGTTTGATCATCGTGAAAAATGTTACTTTTGGTTATAGTAACGCTGTGGCGTCGGTTCTGTAGCAAGTTCTGCTTTTTTTTAGTTCATTTTCTTGCTTTTGTAGTTTTTTTCGGTGATATTTTCGTTTGCATGCAGTACAAAACGCCAAACATTTCTACGAACAAAAAAAAGATTCTCTCAACTATTTTAAAAGACAAGAAAAATTGGAAATTTTTATGCAACTAATTATTGACATATGAATATTTCTTCTTGAATTTTTTAGTTCATTTTGTGGTTTGAAACCATTTTTCTCCTTGTCAATGTCAATTTATCAGAAATACTTAACATACAAACCATACGATATTACAGTAACACAGCTGAATCTAAAATTTTATATTAAATACATTTATTTATGGAGTAATAGAATAATTTAAATATCAAACCAAATTTAACAAGTGTTGAAGTCAAATTAAACGTTAAATTTATTTTTCTAAATGTAAAAGTTTGCTAGTTAAAAGAATTATGGTCTCCTACTGATAGATTTATGGTGTAAGTTAATACGATAGAATTTTGAAAAAAACTGTTAGGTTTGTTTCGAATTTTGTTTTGTTTATGTCGGACTGTTCTTTTATGAAATATATTCTGAAGAGCAAATTATAGTTTGTCTTACGTCCATGTTTTTACTCTTTTTAATATTTAAGTTAAATTCATTCACGTGTAACGATTGGAAAATCTTTTTGTTGTGGTTATTGATTTTGTAGCCCAGCCTTGAAACATTCGACATGATGAAAAAATAATTCCATGCTTAGGGCTCACTTAAATGATTTGTTGTCTGGACAATAACTGTGAAATATTTTCATCTAATCAGTTTTTAAAAAAACAAATTCCACGACAATAGTCTTTTCCCCACTAAATACCATCAGCTATGTTTTCCCTCCTTGAAGCGCAAATTGAGTTTTACATTTTATTCAGAAATCAAGATTTGCTACAATGTTTACATTGCAAAAAGTATGTGAATTATTTAAAAACAAAACATCAACATATTCCTCTTCTGATTCTATGTTGCGGAAAATAATTTTCAATTAAAATATTAGCAATATTTTTTTAGTGACTTGGGTATTTTTCATTTAGAGTAGTCCGATGTTGTACTTCAGAATTTAATTAAAGTTTGAGATGGAGGAAAAAATTATAGATTTTTTTAATTATATTTCGATACAGATATGATTGAGATTTTAAAATTTGCAATACAGTTCGATCTATAGTTCTCTCGTAGTTTTTTCGCTCAATTAAGTATGTTTAACAATTTCTTTTACTAAGAGAGTAAAAATAACTCTCAGGTGACCTGTTTCTTTCATTTTCCACGCATTTTGAGGATTCTTTCTCCATATTAACCCTTTCTTTTATTTTTCGTATTTCATTGCAATATGGAGTACACGCGTATCTCCACAATGCATCAAGTAAGAGATAGAAGACTCCAGATAGAAACTAGGTATTGGCAATGCCGTTCTTTTTAATGGTCCATTCATCTGAGGATCGTTCATTTTTTACCCGTACTTTAAATTCGCTCATTTTAAAAAGCTATTTAAAGTTTAAAACGTTAATGGAAAGGACTTAATATAAATAATTAAAAATTATAAATTAGTTGAATTATAAGAAGTTTAAAAACCCGGACAGTGGGCTTAAAAATGAATAAAGCTTAATTTATTAACTTATCGGCTTTAACAAGATGCGGCGAAAATCTGAGGAGCAATTGATGTTAATGCTTTAAAAACAATATAATTACTAGTGTATAATAGCTTAAGGACTAACAAAAGTAAATACGAACGAACTTACGGAAATGAAAAATGTACTTCCATTGCATTGTTCAGAACTGTTCACTATTTAAATGAATGGACGAACGAGTGTTCCAAACTGTTCACCGTTCAAAAAAATGGCAGTGTTTTTTTTTTTTATATATATATATTGTACGGCACCACTTATTTTAGGGACACTGCTTTTTAGATCCGTTCATTAACAACACATCCCTAATGGAAACATAATACTTTAAATCGTAGGCTTCTAAAAATAAACAAAAAAAAATCTTCAACTAATAACTCTTTTAAAAATATAACAGCATTGCACATAGAGCTAATTTCCAATCCTTTTTACCCCAACTTAATTAAAACACGAACAAAGTCTTGTCAAAATTTCTAAATCTCCCGAACCGTGATGCATCATTTAATTCCAGTATCGGAACTATATGATAGTTTACTTCCAGTAATTGATAAGCCTTTTATTAGAAGTGAAACATGATCCATGCTAATGACGTAGGAATACCTAAATATAGATAGAATAACCGATGAAAGCCTTTTCAACACACGAACACATTATCCCCACAAATAACCCTGAGTTATGACTTTTGGGTCCCGAACTTCCTAACGTTCCTCCCTTCCCATTAGTAGAGCACTCGAACCGAGCCACGATATTTGTTTAGCGATAAATCACGAAGCAAATCACTGCCTAATAATGTGTATCCAGTACTCAAGTTGCCACGAAACGAGGAAAAAAATGGTGGTTCTTCTTATTATTTTTTTTTTCTGAATCGAACAGTTCTGGATCTAATTTTTACAATACAACGTGATATTCGGAAGTCACGATTGCAATAGCTGCGGCCACGAGTTCTCGAGGGCTACGCTTCACATCATGCGCTGATAATCAAGATGAAGTGAAGCTGTTACGTATGACTTGAATCGACAAAATCGTAATTAAATCATTTCAATTAAATTTGCTCTTGCTTTGATCATTTGCCCCTCTCAATAACTGCCCAGAATCTTTCAAATTTATTTTAACTAATATTTTATTACGTATTTTTACAATCGCTGTACTATCGTAATAAGAATGTATTTTAACAATTGTTTTTTAAGGTTTGTCCATGTGTCTTGCTTTCTATGTGAAGTCTTGTCCGGTTCCATAAACGAATCCGAATTCTTATCGGAATTCTGATCTGGTTTAACATTCTGTTTTTTTAACGGAATAATTTATTTATTTTACTATTTAACAGACATTTTTTTGAACTTAAATGTTACTTAAAATAAGAAACTACAACAAGACTACTAAACTATCATTAGAGAAATTGCTATTTTCATATTTTCATTTTTAAAGACTCTGTTTAATTAATATCATTATTATAACTTACAAATGCAGTGAAATACCGCTTATACGTTTTTGAAGGGACTGTGGAAAAAAAAAACATATAAATGAAAAAAAAAAAAAACAATTTACAGGCATACGTTAATATGCTGAACTGTGTACAGAGAAAATGTTAAAAAACATCTAAAAAACAAAAACTTATAAAAGAGAAACGCATAAATGGTGCTTCACTGTCTTAAATAAATCACTGCCCAATACAAACTTATTGATAGAACTTTCTTCACGCTAAACGATCTTGATGTACTAGGTCTTTAAAGAAATCTTTAATTTTAAAACTCTTCCCCTCTTCCACATTTAACATTGCATAAAATGAATTCTTGAACCATCAGTAAATTTATCAGGTTTTTCTATCGCATAGAAAAAGAAATATCGAACCAAGAACCCTAAATTTCCTCCCGAGCACTGTTCGAGGGAGACGACAAGTAAATCCTTTTAATAGGGGATGTGTCTCCAACTTTTATCCCTCGAAGTTTCCTAATTCTCTACTGATAAGGGAATGTTCTGTAAAGAACTTGCGTTCACGCATTGTCACCTCGAGACTCGGTATGTTAGCGTTTGACAAATTTGATTTTTTTTTCTTTCTTTAGTCTTCAGCTTTCGATTTTTCACTTTGATTGCATTTTGAAGAATACAGGTAACCTCCTGTTAAATACTTACAATTGAACATTGTTTAAAATCATGTTCGTTTTAAAATTTAACAAAGCACAGTATACGTCTGGGTCTGTCATAGGCTGGGGTGCCCCGATAGGAGGTCATGGGAGGACACTGTGACCTCCCAAAAAATTCCTTATTCAGCAAAGTTTGTCTGATGGTTCGGCAAAATTATCTTTCGGCGAAATGTAGCACGTAATGCTATATTTCAATGACGTAAGCTCCGGTGTATCTGACAAGATCCAGAAATTTTTCATGCACTCTTTAAATATTACAACTAAATTGAGTTCAACCATCACTTCATACATGGACATGGAATTTAATATAGGAATTAAAAACTAATAAGCTGTTTAGAATTATGACTCCGACTCCACAGCCCTGATTTATACCGTCCCTTCATTAGGATGAAGTGGAACATGGTTGGGAAAGAAGAGATGAGTATAATTTTTATTTTTAACATTTAGAAGGTTTGACATTTTGTATTCAAAACAAAAAAAGTAATGATAAATAACACTCTAAAGTAATATTTTTAAAATTTAACCTTTTTTTTTAAAAAAAATTACATTTTCCACGATTCTAAACTAGTTTAAAATATAAAGCTTGAAAATATGTCTGACTAAAGTTTCTAGCTGTATTTCCGATTTTTAATGGGCCTGGAGAGGAGTTAAAAATACCTCTGCGTGCATAGCAGAACTTTTGAATGTTTCTGTTTCTTAATATATTTTAATCTTTGAGGAAACTTGACTTATGATATTTTTACTGCTGTTTCAGTTTTTGCTCTTTGTTATGAAAGAAAAAAAATCTGTAATGTAAAAGTGAGGTCATTCATAAAATAGTTCAGAACAATGTTTTGATAGTTTCTAAAAGAAACTTCTATGCCTAAATTTAGTTTCTGAAAAGAAGATCCATGTTTAAATTGATAATGACCTTATCCTATTTAGATCGATCATTTTTCTTTCTGGATTGCTCATGTAGTTATTAATGCTTGAGTAGTCAATAATTTGTTGAATTTTCTGTTTGCTAATAATTTATGTAAACCATCTTTGCTGATACTTTACTTATACATATTTTACAGGTACTTCCACTTCCGTCTTTTATTATCATAAGATAAAAAAAAATGAAATATCTTATCATTTTCAGAATGGCGTCTAAAATAAGACTGAGAGTTTCTACAAAAACTAATATGACTAAATGCAACTTCTAAAATTAAGTCCATGCTCAAATTGATAATGGCCTTTCCTCATATGGATCGATCGATTTTCTCTCTCGATTGCTCTTGTAGTTGTTGAGATTTGAGTATAGCAACGCTTTGTTTAATTTTCTGTTTGCTAATAATTTGGGTAAAAAATCTTCTCGGAAACTTTGCTTATACTTGTTTTACAAGTATTCCCCCTTTTGCTCTCTATTATCAAAAGATAAAAAAAGTGTGAATTTCAGGAAGAGAATCTTATTATTCTCAGAATGGCGTCTAAAATAAGCCTGTGAGTTTCTACGAAAACTAATCTGACTAATCACAGCTTCTGAATTGTAGAGCCATGCTCAGAGTGACAATTTTGTTTTACGTGAAATAGGATTTCTAGCGAGCAATCATTTATGCATATTACCTCTATATTTTTTTAAAGAATGATTTCAACTTTCAGCTACAGTTTTACTCTGAACGCGATTGTTATCAATCTCCCTGAAAAATCATGCTCTCTAAAATTTGTTGAGATTTTTACTTACAAAAATTAAATTGATTTTCAAGTGATCTACATAGGACGTCAATTTTAGAAACGGGTCCAATAAATTTATGAATTACGTACTTTTCATTATAAAAAAGTATATGCTATTTCTAACAAGAAAACTAAATTCTTAGTGATCTAATGTAGATTTGAAACCGAGCTCTGTTTACAATGTAAAATAAAAGCATCCTAAATTTTCAATTTCAAGTGAATAGGATCTTTTACGAAATATCCCTTTTTCTTACAAAGAAAAGTTTTAATTCAGTAATTGAAATAGTAAGAATGTCGAGTCTTTTCAGCCTAAGGTTTGGAAAGAAAGGTTTTTGAGCTCTAAAATCTTGTATCTTCATGAATAAATTTACGTTGAAAATTACTTAGCGTTTTAAAAATTTGTTATATTTAGAATTGGTTTGTTTCTCTTTAATGTTTAAATATTCTGGATTCTCGTTAAAAGTGACTTTTTAAAGCTACTCTTTCAGCTCAAAATATTATTTTCTATTCTTCATTCTCCTTGCGCTTATAGATGACTCAAATATGATGTTTGTTAATTGAATTCATTAAATAAAAATAGTTTCTAATTAACATTGATACACTAAATTTACGTAAACCACGATTAAAAGGTGTAGTATTCTACTTTGGGTTTAGTTTTAAGAAGACAAATTGATTAATAACTACACTTTATATAATGGTGGTAGTTTGGCTTCTAGAAAACTTGACAACAGTACAATATTATTTCTTTACTTTGTAGTAAGCATGTAATTTACCGGCCTTATCGTAAAAAGTGTTATAAATGGATGAACAAGTTTGTCATTTGAACAAACCAAATGGTTTAATTTTCGAAACCCAATCTAGAATTCATACAAAATAACTGGATGTTCGTGAAGTGACAATTTTTTAAAATTCGAGTATATTTACTTTATTTCAAAATGATTGCATCGTCATGACGTTTACCGGAAACATCATGATGGCTGATGAAAAGCACAAATGTTTGATTTTTCACTTTCTTACTGCACGTCTGCTTCATAAAAAATGTTTAAAGTTAATAAAAATATGTAAAAAAAAGGAAAAAGAAAAAAAATCATTACACAAAAGGCTTTTAAAAATATTATTTGAAAATGTAGTGCAACGAAAAAAAAAAACTCACTAACTTCTTAAATCTTTAAGAAAATGTTTGACTTAAAATAGCTCTCAATAGCTTGAGTTTTTATTCACTCATTAAATCTAAAGTTATCAAACTTTTCAACAAAGCGTTCGTTTTAGTAGCAGTAAAATTTTTTCAGCTACGTAATATTTCTTTTAACCTTTTACGGGCCAAAAGCTTTGCATAAAAATATGGAAGTTTGCGGCGTTTTCACAAAAAAAAAAAAAAAAATCACAATATATTTAAACAATAACTTTTTTTATTGCTTACATTGAGATCCTGAAGCCTCAAAAACACGAAATATAAGAAATAAATGATTTGTATTTCGATAATTTATAGAATATATTTTGAACTTGGGGAATACATATGTCCCATAATAGTTCTTCTTGGGTTAAAAACTTTTTTAAAAAAAGATCTAAGTAGTTCTTCCGTTATATATTTTTTTTATGTGTGTTTTCATTGGATGCTTTATTTTGAATTTTCTGCATTGCTCGAATTAGACTAATTCCGTTAAGTGCATCTATCACTATCACCCAACCGATGTTAAATTAAATGTATCTCGAAGTAATCTTGATCTTATAATTTTAAGAAAGTGCTGTTGCTTTCATTTAGCTAGAGGTGAAACCAAAGTGCATCGTAGGGTATAATTGCAGCAAATTGTTTCTTAAATGACTATGAGCTTTAATGAAGCTTACCGTGGCGCAGTTGAAAGGAACACGGGCTGTTCCTTTGCTAAGTTCCCCCTGCTTAGTTAGTTTCTCAAATTGGCGCAGTTAGCTGCAGGGAAGTGCTGACTCTACGAACTACGCTGAAGCTTTAAAAAAAAAGGTTTGCGGAAATGGTGTAGTTGCATTTCGCTTTTAATCGTTACAAGAGCTGATATATTAAGTTTTTAAATGGAAATGGTGAGCCTTTAATTGTATTTCAAGGCAAATTGCAAAGCTTAAAAGGATATTGAATACAATGGTTGCGCGGAATTTAATGTGCTTTGATGCAAAAGATATGATTCATTGTTCGAAATGGTATGAGTTACATGCTTCAATTTTAATGCAGTTTCTGTTCCATACGTTCTGTAAATTAATTTTATTCGTCTTTAATGTTGGACATATTTTTACACTTTGCAAGTACACGGCAGATTTCGCATCAAACGAACATGAAACAGTTTGTATACAAACAATGGTATGAAGACTGAAATCTGTTAAAACAAAAAATGTATGAAGAAAAGGTTTGTATTTATCCGTATTAGTACGAAGAATCGCCTTTAAGGAACTCAAAAGAAAACATAAGATGATTAAATGAGCAGAAATTAGCCCATGTTACATTAAAATGCTTTTTCCTGGATTTTTTCACTGATAAAACTTATCAACAAGCTTGTTGTAACTTATGAATATTGTTTACACTTCTTTGTATTTTTCGGATATATATATATATATATATATATATATATATATATATATATATATATATATATATATATATATATATATATATATATATATATATATATACCAAAACATGTTGAGGAAGAGAATATTTGACGTATGGACTGGCCCTCGAGGTCTCTGGATCTCAATCCTATTGAACATGTAAAATGAAAAATGACAACGTGTCATCGACCACAAATTTCAGATTGCTGCAGGCACGTGTTCCGGGGTTTCAAGGAACGCCTTTTTCAATGCAAAAGAAATGAGCTTATGGAGGAAAAAACCCGAAAAAAGTCGCTATATAACCGCACAGATTACTCTAGAATTGAGCTTATGGAGGAAAAGACATCCGAGAAAAGTCGCTACATAACCTCAAAGATTACTCAAGAATTGAATCAGGAATGAAGGCGACATAATTAAGCAATAAAAAGCATCAAGTTTGTGCAAGAGCCAGTAATTGAAAAAGAAATCTTAACCGTAGATGAATCTAGATAGTTAAGATAGTCTTTTTTTTTTTAATTCAGTAACCTTCCAGCTGAAATCAATTATTGAAACAATGAATTCTATGACTGAAAGAAAATTACGTCTTAATCTAACGTAAAACGAAAAAAAATCAACTTTCTCATGAACTTGCCAGAAACTCGAATTCCATTCGACAGTTAAGGAATTAATGATCCTGTTCGTAAATCATTTCAGATCCAAAATAATTTAGACGTAAAACGCTTTCCTATGCGTCATAAAAAATGGCTGTTAAACGGCAATAAATTCATGTCTCAGTGCTATGAGAAACAAAACAGAATTGAGATTTTATCCTCAATTACGCGAAGAATATACTTAAACGCACTTCTGAGTTTATTCTCGATAATTACTAGGTGTTTAAATTTTTGAAATGGATCAGCGCGCAGTTGAACGTTGTACATTATAGTTTTTATAAGCGATAACAAGAATAATGTAGTTTTTATCGCTTCCTTATGTGCCGAAATGTCTTATTTTAATCCAGTAGTTTTAGGAGTCATTAAAGCTGAGGCTTGCTTCTTTTGAAAGAGTTTAAAGGTTGCATCAATTAAATGATTTTTCTAAGAATTATAATGTTGTGTCGTCTGTATCAAGTTTTTTTCCCGGGTGATGCATTTTTTTTATTTAAGATTTCATGAATAAAATTTAAAATTACGTCTGCTTTATAGATGTGTCATTCTTAAAGTGATGCATTTTAAGCTTCTGTAAAGAATAATTCAAATTATCTTTACTAATAATAAAGCTCAAAGTTTGGATCCCTGTCCGGATTTCTGTGACGCGCTTAGTGCCGAAACCGTTCGGCCGTTTTTTACGAAATTTGGCACAACTGTGCACCTCGAAGCGATTTTTCGAAAATTCGATTTTGTTCCTTTTCTATTCCAATTTTAATAACATTTTACCGAGCAAATTATCATAATGTGGACGAGTGAATTACCAAATTATCATAACGTGGAATCGTAACATGGGCGAGCAAATGCATTTTGCAAATTGGCGAGAAATTCATCATCCATTATTTGTAAATATGCAGGCGAGCCAAATGACCTTTTAATTTTCTACTACGGGCAAAGCCGTGCAGGTGCCGCTAGTTGTGAATATTATTATTTTGTTAAAGTACATTTTTTGGCAGAGGAAAATTTTTGCAATGATGAAAAATAGATAAAAACGTAGGGGAAGAGGTAATTCTGGATAACAAAAAAAAAACGGCAATTACTTAGTTTAAAGAAAATAAGATATGATTTGTGCAACCATATTCAAGAAAAAATAAATTTTTATGATACTGGAAAGTTTATATCCCCATCCTTTTATTTAGACGTGCACTCTTTTTACACAAAATTGCTTTTCAAGTTTCTCGTAATGTTTTGCTATAATTACACATTGGATATATATATATATATATATATATATATATATATATATATATATATATATATATATATATATATATATATATATATATATATATATATATATATATATATATATGGGAATGTGGCGCAAAGTAAAATGGCGAAATATTTACTCTGTTTTTAGTGCCACCTATCTGGTAATATATTAACTACATAGTAACACATGTAATCTATTCCAGTCGGGAAAAATATACCACCGAAGATTGAAGCATATAATTTTCAAAAATTGATGCTCATATTGTAATATTTTGTTGTAAGTCAAAAAATATGTTTGTTATTATAAAATAATAAAGCTCTTATTAACATTTTAATCATTAATTGAGACCTATTAATATTCGGTAAAGTATTTATTTAGTTAATATTAAACTTATTTGTATTTAAATACTGTGCACAATTAATCACGTACACACGGGGCGAAGTGGATGTGGCAAAGTGAAATAGTTAATTTGTTTACTCACTCATTCATTCACTAAATCACTTACGTATTCATTTATTAATTAATTCATTTACATTCCCCCATTTAGTAATTCAATTATTTTCTTATTCATTCTCTCTTTTACTCACTCATTTATTTTTCTTCATAAATAAATGAATTTATTTATTTATGTATTTTTTACGTTTATTGTTTAAGTATCTTTTCAAATTACACGTATATTTGATGGAAAATATTTTTAATATTTAAATAGAAAATATTTCATTAAAAAAATATTTTATTTTTCACACTGCCCCCATTTTTTTTTTTTTTTTTTTTTTTTTTTTTTTTTTTTTTTTTGAAGGCACAAATTTACTGCCAAAAGTAAAAAATACTATTTCAATGCAATATTTATTATTACAATGTTCTTTCTTTATGTACTGTAATTTTCATAACAAATTTTCAAGTTGTTCATTTTGAAAAAGTTTAGTCAGCTGAACTATTTCACTTTGCCGCACATTCCTCAATATATAAATAGACAGAGCGAAAGATAGAAATAAAGAAATAAAGGAGAGCGAGTTTGGGACAATATGGATTCAATGACTCTACGTACGTTTTTTTGTGTCTGTGTCTTAGTGTTGTTTCACTACAAACATACTAATACATTGAACATAAATTTATTTTCTCTTCTAATAAAAGTTAACAGCGGAAGTCAAATTATCTTGCTCACTTTTTGTGAACTCTCCTGTGATTAATGAGGGTGTGTTAGGTAGATACAATGCAATTCCATTGTTTTGTATCGAACGATAAGAAGTTATGCCTAACTCTTTGAGCAATTTAGCAATTATTTTAGTGTCATTATTGCTTTTATATTTATTTTTTACCACAGCTTTGTTATCCACCTCTTTGTGTTTCGCCTCTTTAGCAATGGAAGCTATAATTACATTTTTGGACTCTTTGTAATTGTTGTGCTTTACTTTTATGTCACTTCGAAGCGACAAACTGAAAGAACGAGGGGAGTTTTCATGATCAATTATTGCATAAAGTTCGTGCAAATTTTTTGTCGTTTTGTGTGTGTGGTGAAATTAGACTGAATTTCTGAAATGAGTACTTTAGAACGTGAGTAGTCTGAGGAGTTTACATTCTTGCCAAGCATTCATACGCATTAACATTTAAAAGTTTGAAATATTAATAAAGGGAATGTGTAAAAGATAAATGAGGTGTTCAGTATCAAAACCAATGCAATTCATTTCTGAACATTTTACACGAGAAACAAAAATCATTTCTCTCTCTGACTTGAGTAACTTTTGGTGTGCGACTATTTTTTTTAAATTAGCAGTATTGTCTAATTATTTTCATGCTAAAAACTTCATACTCGTGCATAGCTACAGCGGTATATTCTGCCCTGGGCGGGTAAAGGGCAGAAACTGCAAATTTTTCATTTTTCATTTTCGTCATTTATTGTACATTAGCTTTACAGTACAAGCTTGCTTATTTGGTTTCCATTGAAAAAAAGTGCGGAAAAAACGTCTAATTTCAAAATTTCCCTATTGTTAGTACAGTGGTCGCCGCTTATATGAATCATGTTTGTTCTAAACAGTTTTGATTCCATAAAGCGGCAAATTCAATAAAGCTGGATTTTGTTCTGTTTTTGATGATCTGATTCATTAAAGCGGATGGCTCAATTACACACTGATTCAAATAACCGGCGTCCACTGTATTGAATCCATCACACATTTCTTCAAATATCTCGAAAACTCATTTCTGCAGATACTGCCGTTTACCTGCTCACGGCAATATTCTCTTTCTCTCTCTTTTTTCTAGAAGAGATTATTCGCGAATTATATCTTTAAATTTCAAGTCCAGTTGATGACAAGCCACACAAAGTAAAAGGTTTCAGCTGACTGCGTATCTCATATCACTACTTGTACTACTTCTATCGTTTTCCTCTAGTAAGCACCGAAACAACCTGCGTAACGCAAAAGTTCTAATTTATTTTACTAACTCTCAAAAACAATATCAGATTTCCTAGAAACCCTAAGAGCATGAATATGTAGATGCTATTATTATAAAAAGACGTATAAAAAGAAATCGAAAATAATTTTTTATCTATGAATTTTCAACTATATCCTCCGAAGCAGAAAATTTGGATTTTTCTTGTTTTTATTTTTTTACTTACTTGCTTTTTTCAAAACATAACTTAAAGATTTGTTGGTTTTCTTTTGTTTACAATACTTCTGAAATAACAAATAATATAAAAAATTAAACTAGTTTTAGCAGGAAAGTCTTTTGTCTTTTACTTTTATTCGGGAAGTTATGCGAGAATAAATTTACGCGTTATGCGCAATCTGTTATCCTGCATTGTTCGACATTCTGTTTCCATCGGTTCCTCCTCCCTCTGTGGGCGCACCCCCTCCGCATTCCACAGGGATCAATAATTTCAAATCTGTTGCTAGTTTTCTTTTACCTCATGAAGTTTTTTGTTTGCTTCTTATGTGAATTCGAAAACTTTCTGCTTGACAGCGTGTTTCACAGAAAGGCCTACTGATGTCCTATTGGCTTACATATTTTGTTTTAATTTAAAATCGTGTTTCGTTTCAAAATACGGTTATTCTTGTTTGTAAAAAATTTCAATTCACTTTATCGTCATGAAAAAAGTTTCAGTCAGGAATGTGTTACAATTCAGTGCTCATCAGTATCAAAAAAAAAAAAAAGTTATCTCTATCTTGCATTGTATATGAAATATATATAACTGTTGCTTACCTAAAAACTACTTCATATTTTCCAAACGTTTTAGAAAATGTTCTACTTTATGTGAATTTGTTTCTTTCAGTGCGATGTAGCTTAAAAACTTGACATAGTAGGCTAAAGCTAAGACCAGTTTGGAACTCAGACGTCATAAGTTAGCCGGAAACGATTTATTGATCTAAGACAACCAAATCACTTTTCTCCAGCGTTTTAGCAGAAAAGGCGAACAAAATGTTGAAATAAAAATTTTAAAAAACTTCAAGCATATCGTTATGTTGAAATTATCTGTAATCATATAATTTTTCTGAAGACTAGGTTTTTAACAAACATATATGCCTAGCTAATTACTTTTCAAAATAAATTAGTGGAACTTTTAATTGATTTAGCGCTTTTGCGTCCCGGCTTTTATTTTCCTAAATCAAACAGGAAACTTTTATCTACCAATCATTCTTTATCTCTAAACTTTATATGTCTAGATATATGCATATTCTTTCTTTCCACCACTTAATCCGATAATCCCATTTGCTTGAAAGATTTTCCGCCGTCTTCTGAACTTCAAGAGTACAACTTGATTATAAATACTAAATTTAGCCCTTGGTCTCTCCAACTCCTCCCATATTTAGTGGTTCCGTCAGTTTTGCTGTAAGATTCTGTAGGACTTGAAAGGTTTTTTAGTTTTTTTAATTAAAATAAAACATTCTTCATCCAATTTCGAATTTTCTGGAATGTTCGAAGATTTTTTCGTAGTTTCTCGATCAATGAGATGTTGATTTCTATTCAGACTTCTAATTAAATCTCAAATATATTTTTCAAGACTCATGTTTTAAACTACTCAATTTAATATTGTTGTGATATTCCAGGCTGTTGTTCCTTGGTCTGAGTGTTGTTTCCCCAAGTGTTTCGACCGCATCTGCGGCAGTCATCTTCAGATTATCATCAGTTGCTAGGAAGTCGCTCACCTGGAAGCTTCGACCACGTAAAAACTGAAGATGACAGCCGCAGATGCGGTCGAAACGTTTGGGGAAACAACACTCAGACCACGGCACAACAGCCCAGAATCTCACAACATTATTGACACTGGCCGTGAAAGACTTCATTTTTACATTTTCCCAATTTAACATTTAATAAGCTGTCTGCAGGATAAAGTATGCATAATTGTTTTATATACTCAGTCGAATCAGCGCATCAAACGTAGCTACATTAGACAAATTTTATTTGATGCTTATAATTCAGATTAATCTTTCTGTATTTAAACGAATGCAACATGGAGTTAATTTCCCGGCATTGTTTATTCATTGCATGAAAAATTCTGGAAAATTCCTTTAATCCCAGCTGCAACATCCTCTGGGCAGCATCATCTGAATTCACAGACAAATAACTTCAACAATCTTGTGAGCTGCATTGTTACAAATTTATACTCTATAAATTTTCGGAATAAAACATATCTATACCACTAGGTTTTGTTATAAACCATTTTAAATTATCCTTATTTATCCTGCAGCTCAATTTATGCATTATCTGTAGCTAAGAGTAGCTCCTTATAAGTTTGATAGCAAATCTCCAATTGAGCTTCTCAAAACTACGTTGCTGTAAGAAGAACATTAGGAGAATAACCATCATTGGCGAGGAGAGCGCAAAACTCCTGGAGATAATAATAATGCCTTCACAAGGAATTTTTCTCTTTAACATTAAAGCTCAAGAAATGGCTGGTGAATTTTTTCTAGTTTTTTGACCTTACATTAGGATATTTGTTAACCTTCAGATCTAAGATTTGAATATTAGACATGGTTGAATGGACTGAATTGCCATTGTCACAGGCAAAAATTTCAACCTGTAGAAACCAAACGTTTGTCTTACATGTTTTCCCTATGCAGAAAAGCACTGCAAGGTCGTATATGTGTTAATATATTTGTATACAAGGTGTTCCGTTTTAACCTGCAAGACCTTTATTTTCGCAACCGTTAGTCTTTGATGTAGACTTCCAATCGCAAAAATGTTCAAAATCCGATGCTGAGTTAAGATATTGAAAGTTTGAGGTGAAAATAAAAATAAGTCAAAAAATGCAAAATTTAACTTTTTATACGGGCCCCAGGTCCCCTAACTTATAATCAGGGAAATAATCTCCAGTAAAAAATAATTCCAACACAAAAAGTTTGAAATTAGTACGACCAATATTCACCGAGATATGAAACGCAGCGTTTTGTGACTTACACCACTTTTCACTGGCCGTCAATAACACCTTTTGGGAAAAATATAGTGGTTAGCAAGGGTTTGAAATTATATGTGTGCATAGAGTGTGGTTTTTCAAATTGTTCGAGGTTTTGTAGTGTGTTTTTGCATATCACGGCATAACATTTGCATTTAGTTTGGAATAGCAATGAAAAATATAAATACTTCGTTTTCTTTCTTTGACGACAGGTCATTCTTCTGAAAGGGCAAGAAGTTCCAATCTCATCTTCTGTATGGTCCCTTAAAACTGGCATATTTCCTTGAATTTTGGTCTCACAAATGTCAAGCTTTTTGTGTCAGTAATAGTTTTCAATGGAAATTATTACTCTAAATATATATTAGGGGACCTGGCGCCCGTATAAAAAGCTAAATCTTGTATTTTTTGACTCATTTTTATTTTTGTTTCAAACTTTTCAATATTCAAACTTTCAATATCTTCACTCTGCATCTATTTTGAAAATTTTTGGAAGTATGCGTTTAGGACTAACGGTTGCGAAAATAAAGTTCTTGCAGGTTACAACGGTTGTATATAAATGTACCTGTATATAAATGGCTGTGTGTGTGTTGCTTATACAAATCCAGTTTACGTCGTATCTTTGACAAATTTGGCGCATAGGTGCTTTTGATGCTCAGAAATTACACAGAGAGGGGGAGGGGAAGTTTCTTAGTACATACAAACCCAGAGTTTACGCCGGATTTTTGTCAAGTTTGGCACAAAAGTCATTTGATGCTTAAGAACTCGCATAGGGGACTTTCACAAAAAAAAAGAAAAAGAAAAGAAAAATTAATTTTAATTTTGGCATCTTGAATTCAAATTATGTTTTCCGCAATCACGAGCGTGTGTGTATGTATGCGCGTGTGTGTTTGTGTAGGCGCATGTGTGTGGGTGCGTGTGTGTGTGAATGTATGTAGCATGTGTGTGAGTTATGTGTATGCAGTGCTGTGCGTGTAGGCGTTCGTGTGTGTGTATGTAGGCATGTGTGTTTATGTCTGTGTGCAGGCATGAGTGTGTGTATGTGTGTGTAGGTGTGTGTATGTATGCGTGTGTGTGTAGGATATGGACGCAACCTGGACACGGTTTTCGCAAGAGGAGCAGCATCGTGAGGCGGCCGGTCGACGGTGATGCTGCAGAGGGTGCTGGTGGGAAAATAAAATCAGCGTAACGCCAAAAACAGTCAAATGAGAACAATAAGCAATCGTGATTGCTCAAAAAACACTAAATGTTTACAACTATTGTTAACAATGACTGAATTTTTGGAATTTTAAAAAACTCCAAGTAAGATAAACACACCAGTAGTGGCCATTGCTTAGTACATAGTTCTTCAGTAGTAGCCACTTCAAGGTTTATATTTGAAAAATATAGGATTCCAGGTTTCCCAATGGATTCAGAAGTGTATCCAAAGTGCACGTTTGAATCCATTGTGAAACCTGGAATCCTATTTTTTTCAAATATAAATCTTGAAGTGGCCACTACTGAAGCACTAGTCACTACTGGGGGGTGTTTACCTTAGGTTTAAATTTAAATTTTGAGTCATAAAACTTCTCTTTTCTACACTTTGACGGAAAATTGTGCCCCACTTTTTCCTTTGTTTATCTTTGATTGTTAAACATTCTTCACTTGACACAAATTTTATTTTCAAGGTAGACCGTTCAACACCGTACAACGCATTATTCCTCGTAATATTTAAATATTAAAAAAAAGAAAAACTTATGAAATGCGCTGGAGTTTTATCCTATCAATTCTTCAAACATTAAATATTGCAAATTTTGGGTATAGAAAAAAGCTAAACTTTTAAAAAATAAAAAATATTACCGCCTTGATCAATAAATTTAAACGTCTGACTAAATGAAAACATCTCATTAAATGAAACGCGAGTGTAAATATTGACTGTAGCAGGTAGTGAGAGAAAGTCGCTCATTGAAGTGTGTAAGAGTTCCTATGCAAGACCCTTTATGACATCATTAAATCAGCTGATTATTTTTTGATGAAAACGTTATTTTGTTTTTCAAGCTCGGTAAAGGAGGTTATTTTTCGGTAATTCTTTCTTTCGATAAGAATTTTAACATGTTTAGGATGACTGGATTAAGTATAAATAATGTTGTTTATTTATTTGATTTTTTTTTTTTTTCATATTTTATGTATCGTATTAAAAAACATTTTAGTAGAATTCCTATTCATTATAGCAATCTCGCAATCATCCTAAATGGTATTTCTTATTTTTTTCCAAGCAATATATGAATGAACGCGATTGATTTTTAATGGTAAATTTATATTCCTCTTCCTAATCGAACCAAGTAAAGACATACTTTTGGGCAACTCAAATTTAATTTCCAAACATAAATTTTATTACTAACTCCAATCCTTTGTCGCTGAATATATTATACAGGGTTAGCATAAAAGAATATCCCGGTTATAAAAAAAGTATATTTCAAAAATTATTGAACTTAGCACAATAAATGATGCATAAAAATCAAGATAAACTTTTCAAGTTTTTTTTTTCACAAAAAAATATTCAATATGTGCGCCATCTGTAACGCCACACACACACACTGTTAAAAATTTTCCGGAAAATTTACGGTAATTGTTACTGGCATCCAGGTTGCCAGTAACTATTACCGTAAAAATCAAATGTTACTGTAAAATTTTACGGTTTCCTCGGTAGCCCACATCAACCAATTGGCGCTGGGATCGCTTATTTCTCCGGTAGAAGTTACCGTAGAAATCAGCGATGCGGTAAGTCCACCATTTTTCAGTAACAATTACCCGAAAATCTTCCTGAATTTTTAACAGTGCATCTATATTCTATAACATACATTTTGGAGTGTCTGTCACACTGTCAATTTTTCGTAATGCTACACATATGCGATCTTAAAGTTCTTGCAATGTTGTAGACAATGGTGGTGTATAAACACTGCCTTTTACGAAAACTCATTTCAAAAAAATCACATATGGTTAGGTTTGGGGATCTGGTTGGCTAACGCATAAAGGGTAAATCATCATCACCTGCACAGCCAATCCATCGTTGCGGAACGTCAGTGGCACAGCGAGAGGGGGGGGGGGATAAAAACACGTTCTAGGCTTTAACATTGTTGCCAATCCTAATACAGTAGATAATACACGTGTAAGGACTATTGCGATCAAAAAACCCCTTTCGGAAAAAATTTCTAGCTGTGCTAGTGTGGTGACAAAAGCATACTTTGGCAGCAGAAAATCAAGCTTGGCAGCATATTGCCAAAACCACTGTTTTTTGACTAAAGTGATTGCACACATGATTTGCGTGATTGATAGTTATAATGAATTTCATTGCTTCAAGCAAAAATCTTTGCAAGTTTTCTGTAAAATTCCACGTTTTTTTTACTGAAGCAAATAGTTGGGTATTTTCACATTCTATACTGGCTAATAGAGCAATTTCTTAATCAAACTGAGACTCAATCTAGAGACTCAATCAATCTCGAGACTGAGATTGAGAAAATATCACGTGGAAAATGTTCAAATTCCTCAAATCTTCTGGATTGTTTGGATCAAACACATTGTCAAATTTGCACTCGGTAAATAAGACTGGTCTCCGTTGGCATAATTTTACACAAAGAATTGAATATTTAGCATGCATACTTGCAACACTAGAAGAAGACAAGATATACCACATGGTCCACAAGACTTCAAACCGCAATACGTTTTTATCATCTAGTTGGCGTGAATTCATTGTAAAATGAACATAAATGCATTTCAAAAAGTAAATGAATATTTACAACATTATTTGTGTTACGTCCTGGCATTCAATCTGCTATGAATTAAAGGCACGGTTTGATTGTATTGAATTAACTGAAATGCAAATTACTGGTTAATCTTTTCTATATACTCAATATTTGTGTGGTTGAGCTGAATACTATCAATTAAAGCCTTAAATGTAAATATAACGAAACATTATCGACCTAAACTCTGAAACAGACCTGTCTATGTGAACAGAACTTGCTTAAGTGTGCTTTCAATTAGTATGTCTTATGTTTTTCAAAGTTCGTATCCATTATGTCTAGTTCTGGATTCACAAAATGAGTCTATTACAATAATTGAGTTATTGTACGCTATTTTAAATTCATTGCAGAAATTTTAATGATGAACGTATTCTTAAAGTTAACAAATGCAATATTGTTTCAGAAATACTTTCACCGACTAAATCTAAAAATACGGCTCTATGGTTATTAGTAAATGTGTTATCACATATATTTGTATTTTACAAACAAGGTTATTTTAAAAATACAGCTTTATTAACAATATTTCAAAACTCCGCTTACTTTTGCAGTCTTTCTTGATTTTAATTTACATTAAATAAAAAATACGCACTGCTTTGCACAAAAATCTCTCGTTATTCTCTAATTTTCACCCCAAAAACAGGCAATTAACAATTGCTTCGAATAAATTAAAAAACTTACTTTGTTTCAAGGTTTCTTTCTCTTTAATTGATGCGCTGATACACTTTTCCTTCGATATTCTTTAGAAATAAATATGAACTCTATTCCCTTTCCTCTTGTAGTTGTTGCCATAGAAACCGATGTACCAAAGCTTTTTGGGTACGAGGAAACGTCTGAGAAAGAAGCTTATTAGAATTATGTATCCTTTTTACGACGCCAAGCTTTTAATTTTACTCTACTCTTGGGAACTGAAATGTTGAGTTTCACGTATAAAAATGTTTGAAAAACAATCTGCACAATAACGCTTTTTTTAAAACATCTAGTTTTCAAAAGCTTTTGATATTCAAAGACAGTAACTTGCAGAAGGTAGTCCCAACACAAGACAAAAATCTTCTTTGTGAGGAGGATTAGTTAAAAGGCTTTAAATTGATAAAAGCAATGGGGGGGGGGGGATTTTTCTGCATTTCAACAATAAACTTTCTGGTGAGTGCTTTAGAATAATATAAGAAAAGTTTTTTGAGTTTGTAAATTTTAAGAGAAAATTTGGATAATTGTGCATGTTTTCTACCTGCTTCTTTTAATGATGTGATTAGTCATTAGCACTTCAAATTTGTGATGGGGGGTACATTTCTTATAGTTCTTTATACTTAGAGGGTGTGACATTAACGCTTCATCTGACGATTTTTTAATATTTATTAAGCATATTTCTCAGCGTTAAGAAACTGTGTGTTTACCTTAACTATTAAATAGTTTTCTGCTCTAGTGATGATAATACCCCGAAGTTGAAAATTTTGAATTATTTTCTAGCAAGCGTTCGAACCGTTTTCGAGTGCAGTTAGAATTAAAAAAAAATCTATCACATAAACTTTCCTTCCAACTTTGCTAAAATTTCATTCTAACACCCTTCTTTAAACACCTTTTTTCCCTCCTAGCAAGCAATAGAAGTTTGATGAGAAATGATTAAATAAGCTTTGTACTACAATATGATCAAAGTGAAAAACATCGTAAAAAAAGCACTAATTCGCAAGAAAATACAGCAGCGCGACCCGGGGTTGGCTTGTAGCTTGCTGATTGGTTGTTTTTTGTCTATTGCCATGAACTCCTATTGGGTGACCCATTTGGTATAAATACTGATATTCACTTGACTGAAGTTCAGTTATCTCATGACTTTCTGGTTGTGTGGTGAGTTTTTGCACTGATGAAGAGGCTCCATTGTAGCCTTGAAATAGCTATATGCTATATTTTCTTGAGAACTTTTGCTTTATTTAAGTTGGTTTTCCACTTTAATCACAATGGAAGTTTGATACCTTGACTGAAACCATTTCATGTATACTGAGAGTGATTTTGAGGAAATAGGTTCAATGCACCTGTTTTAGATTGTCAGAATGGGGAAAAAATTACAATTTAGCCATTAAAGCGCACTAAACAATTGGGAAGTCTTTCTTTAAATTTTATGTTTGTCATTAAATAGTATAGCTTAAAATCACCTGTACTTTCTTTAAATTCATTGTCATAAAACTAAAAATAGGCAGTCGTGTGTGTTTCAGTACTACTTAATAATAAAAAGAATATTTGCCTTAAGATTGCTTACTCCATTCTTACATAATATTTTTATATTCCATAAAATAGGAAATTAATCATAGCATTTTTTCCCCTCATTCAACTAGCATAGTAAAATACAATAAATTTGAAAAACAATTAAGTGATTAAGAGTTCAGACACGATTTTATTTACCGAATCCAACCAATTTTTTCGGAAAATATGTAATTGCCACGTTGAAAAATTATTGAAGCCAAAACGCTTTGACGCTGCAAATTAATGCACTAAATAATAGTATTGTTGCAAAAAAATGTTTTATTTCAATCAAAATGCATGATGTCACACTTTTGGTTACCCCCTCCCTGTCCTTGTCACGAGATGTTTCACTTTTAAAACACCCTCCCCTACCTCTTAAAGTTTTACACCCTTTGTAACATCCTTGTTTGAACGAACTCTAATAAGAGTTGCTCATACAAATCTTTTAATAAATAATGAACACCGTTTATCTACATGTTTAAACCATAAGTATAACTGGTTGTTCCTTCCTGTAATTTTTACACCTCAATTTTATTAAAAATCCTCGTTAGTTGTATGTTGGTTAACTGCCAGTTATAATGTCAACGGCGAGGTAAAGCTTCATCCCTTGCATGCGGTCTTGTTAACTGTAGCTTATGAGATACATATCAGGATAACTACTGTCGAATAAACATTGCTCTCAGCAACAGTGAAACTGCACCCATTTTCGTTGTACATCTTTAGAGCTGTCTTTAAAATTTTAAAGCGTTGAAGCAGCTTAGTATTATGAAAATATTAACTTGCCATACAAAATTTCAAAGAGTGTTCGTTGACATGTTTTTTTTTTTTTAGCCTTTCTACAAAAAAGCATCGAATGTAGTCTAAAAAGAAAACCCCGCTATCAAATTTGTATAAAATGGCTTAATTATCGCTTTACCAATTTCTAAAACGGTTTTAATAATTTAGAGACTGTCTTTTTTTCTCATAGTAAAATTATCAATCCATCAGAAATTAAACTTGATCTACAGTGAAACATCCATTCAAAGTGCGGAAATATTTTTGATTTGATAACATTAATGCAAATTTGTAGCAAAATATGTTAAAGAGAATCACGAAAGATACTTGTAAACGTTTGGCTTATTGCTTTATTTTGACGATTTTCTCTTCCATCTTTTGCTTTTAAAACTCGTTATGCTCAATTTACATAATTATGCAAGTCGATTTCAAGAGTCAACTAGAAAATAACAAGACTTTCCATTGGAATAACGACAAATGATTAGATAAAGTACTTTCGCATATTTTTGCCTTTTAAATAATAACTAATGTTTTCAGATTTTCAACCGACAGTAAAAAATGTTTTTTATTATTATTATTTAATAATACCTGATTTTTAAATTTATTTCTTCAATTCAGTAGTTGTAATAATGATATTTACGTTTTGTCAATAATAATGAAAAATAGAATAATAATAACTAGCTGTCCCGTGCGAAGCATTAGCGAGTGCCAGATTTAATTCAAAGATCCGTTTTGTAAGTAATTTTTTGAATAACAGTAAAAACGTGAATTTTTTATTTATTTTTTAGTGATAGCGGTGAAAAATATCTTTACCAAATTTGAAAAGCAAGATATCATTTTAAAGTATTGAGGAAATTATAGCGTACCCACAAAAAACGCAATTAAGAAATAATATAAATGATACTAGGATTTACCATGTTAAGGAAAATGTCTTTCTTCCTGATTTCAACACCAGAACTGTAGCTCATAATCCTGCAAGGCGTTCGGATTATATACTCAAGAAAATTTGGGTCAAAATTCTACTGAAGAAGATAAAAATATTAAAATGGTATTCCTCGACCCATGGGGTTTCAAACTCATGACCGTCGCACAATAATAAGCACGACGCTCTAACCTACTGACCCAATTTTGAGAAGTTATGCATTGAAGTAATACGTAACAAAAGATGTAATAAATCGTTTTTTTTTTTTTTTTTTGGCAAACCAACCAAAATATGAATTGTCTCTTTAGTTTTTGTCAAAAGCTGTGAAAAAAAAATCTTTAAAATGGTGTCTTACCTATGGGGTTTGTTAAAGTATTGAGAGAGTTAAGGCGTTGTCAAAAAAAAAAAAAAAAATCTTTGAAAAATAATACTCAAACCAGTTTTTGTGTGGTAGATAGGGCTCGCATAAAGAAAATCGCATAAAAAACTGTTCATTTTAAAAAGAATTCCATTCGCTTTATAAAGAATTTCGTCAATTGAGTCCCAATTGGTTGGAATTTTCATGCACCGCACAAAAAAAAAAAAAAAAGAAAATCTCGCAAAAACAGGTTGAGTGTATATATTATGATAATAACTAGCTCACCCGGGCGAAGCATTCGCACATGAACACACTCCTATCTAAATCAAGTTTAAGGCTTTCTAAGAATTAAATGTGATTGATTATGATCATTTGTTGTCAATGAATTGGTAATGATCATTTGTGTTTCCTAGTACAGGAACCTCACTAACTGGCACAAATTTGAAAATTGTCATAAATTTGAAATTTGCCTGTCGTAGATATATAGAACGTTTATCACCTATCCACAAGAACTGTAATCCCGGAAGTGATCCAGATATAGCAGGGAAGAAGCACTTGGATCGATGCATGTCAAGTTGCATCTATTTTGCGTTGATTTTTTAGAAGTTTGTAATCGACTGATAGATATAATCTGAGCTGCATTTCACAAATTAAATTGTATGCCACTGTTGTTGAAAACATTTTCCTTTACTTATTCCAGTGCCTCATTGACAAATTACAGTTTTAAAATTTATAGCTTTCTTTGATCAGTTTTCTGACTTAACGGACCAACTAAAAGTCTTGCTTAAAAGCAAAAACGCTGTTTCGTATTAAAAGGTATTTTAAGAGCTACTTTGGCTAATTTGTTCATAATACAAGTTTTAGTTTTTGTCAAAGAAAAATACTTTTGGTTTAGAGTTTGTTAAGCTTAAGATGTACTTAAACGTAAATTACGGGGAATTTATTAAAAGACAAGGATTCTGTTTAAATGTAGACAAGAAAATTAGAGGAGTGCAATTTGTTTCAAAGATTTTTGTCTCTTAACAAACATTTGAAAGAGGCACATAATGATTGTGAAGGTTCAGAGCTTTTCTTCATAAGTTTAAGCGGTTAAAGTAGCTTAGTTTAAAAGTCTTGTTGTTCCAAACTATAAGTTTGTAATCATCATCACTGTCAAGTTATGGTTTTTGCATATATAAAAGGCATTTTAAGTGTAATGTTTGGAAGAATATGTCATTGATGTTTTCTCTGATCTTTTCAGTTTGTTGCGATTTCTGACAGAAATGGCTCTTTTTTGGCGAAAAAGCATTAAACAATACAGCCTGATTTCACATAAAAATTGTTTTCCTTATATCTATTTCTATTATCATTATGATTTATTTTTATTCTCAATTTTTAATGTAGTCAGTTAGTTTTTTTTTTTTTTTTCATTTTTAAACTTATGAAGAACCACATTAGTTCTGACAAATAGGAGATCCAGGTCATCCGAATTAATGAAAATACGGATTAAGCATTATTCGCATTTATACAGTATGTAAATTTAAATGGCTTCCCGGATTAAGCGAATTCCGGTTTAATAGAGTCCGGATTAACGAGGGTTTACTGCACTTCAAACAGAAAGCAATTTTAATACTTTGTGTGTGTCATTTTGTTTTCAGTGTTTTTAAAAGTTAAATACAGTTGCTGAGTTCTATTTTTCTTTTTGTTAGTAATATATTCCGTTGGGAGAATGTTCTTAAAGCTATTTCATACCGTTTGAGGAGGACAAGCGCACCAGATAAGTCAAACGTGATTTGCATTAGCATTCGCGTTTACACCAGGCAAATTCTCGAGAATTTTGAATTTTTTTGAGCTTTACGAAGATGAACCAAGCTTGGCGTAAGTTTGCGTTTTTCACTTAGTTGCGATGATAATGATAGTTTTCTTTTTTTTTTTTTTCTCATTTTTCTTTTTTTAGTTGAGTAAGAGTAGCATTTTGGTTGTATTTCATTTGAGAGTTTTGCTAACTGTTTGCTTTGCGTTATTTTTCTTATTGATAGTTCTTCCTTTTGTTTATCCTTTAACATTTTGATAGTAGGAATGTGTTACGTTTTGACTTTCTTATTAATGGAGATGAGATTTTGATATCTCTCTTAATGTTACTATTTGTTTTTCTTTTAAAAATTATAGTTCTATAGTATTTTGAAATTATTTCCTTAATTGCTTAAAAAAAAAAACCAGGATGTAATTTAGTGCTGCAGACATAATTATTATTGTGACAAAAACAATACTGGCATATAGGAAAGTTTATTCGCTCAGTCCTGAACGAACTTCATGATTTTGTTGTACTTAAAAGTTATCCTAAAAGCATATAAATTTTAATATTAATGCCTTTTTGTGTTTGTACATGAAATTGTAAAAATATTTTTATGTAGACTTATCGGTTTGCCGATGTTTGTCAGTGGACACAGTTTGAATAATTAAAGCAAAAGTTTGATTCCATATCAATAAAAAAAAACGAAATGTGCTTAAAAATCCTAAAACGTAACTAATTATTTTAATCAATTGCTTTGATTAAATTTGTTTTTGTAAGTTGCTTTTTGAAAAATATCCAAGTGTCTGAAGGCAATTGAACTATAAAAATGTATAGTCAAAGAGGTTGGCAGGTAAACGGCAATATCTGAAGAAATGAGTTTTCGAGATAGTTAAAGAAACGCGTTTTGGATTCAAAGCTAACAGTAGTGAAAAGTTGAAATTAGACTTTTTGTTTTGTTTTTCAGCGGAAACTAAATAAGCAAGTTTGTAAAATAAAGTTAACGTACAATAGATGACAAAAATGCAAATAAACGGAAAAGAAAAAACTTGCAGTTACTGCCTTTTATCTGCTCACTGCAGTATACCTCATGTCTTACTCCCTCTAAATTCTCTCTCTCTCTGCTTCAGAAATATTTTCTGTTCTGGATGATTCAACTAAGTGTAGATATATCATTACGTTGTTTGTTGTATTTAAAATAAGAGCACTGCGTCAAAACATGCCCTTGACTTGGTACATTTACTTGGAAAACTTACCTGTGGTGCAGTTCCAACGGTGCAATGAACCGAACATCATGGATAGGAAGAAGAAGAATGAATGAATGTGAATAATAAACGAAACAAAAAAAAGGAAAATCTGCGGGATAATTACCTAAGAGAGGACAGACCTGATGGGAACTACCCCCGGCCGTCTCGCCTTCTTTATAGTGTCATTTTAGTGCGTTTGAGCGTATTACTGCAAGTTCATATTCATTTCACACCATTTTGGATCACACAGTGCTTTATTTGTGCGTAATCGCTATCTAGCTAGATCTTTTTTTGTTCTGAAAATTATATTTATTTCAATCTTTTATTTTGGAAGTTTGTTGCTATTTTATTTAGAACTTTTTTTTTTTAAATTCATTGTTGTTTTCTTTAGATATTTTATTTTGGAAATTCATAGCTATTTTACTTGCAGTATTAACTGTTTAACTTGGACAGTGGTGTCCAACTTTTTTCTCCCAGAGCCGCTACTCATGCTAAGATCAATCTAGCAGACCAGAGCGCATAACCATTAAAATATATTTAAATATTTTTTAGATAACCTGGGAAAACGTGAGAAAGGAAATAAAATGGCAAACCAAGGATTTTCAATATTTTTTACTAAATGCTTATTTTATTAGAACGAAGCTTCCATCTTATTTTTAGAAACCAATTTCAGACTATTACACTCCAAATTAGACCCAACGATCTTTCATTACACCTAATGAAGATCATCGGTTGTTTTGAAAGGCTCCAAAATATATTTTTCGATTCTTAAAATTTATCATGAAAACGGGCCTCATATGTCCCGCAGGACGCGGGGGCACTAATTATCTACGAGATTGATTTCTTTTCTAGTAATTTAGTTTTTTTTTTTTTTTTTTTGCTGAAATCATTTCATATAGTTGCTCATAAAATTATGCACTATCGTAATAGAACTGGTGGTATCAAAATTTGCCACAAGTCCTTTTTACCTCCTTGTTTCGATTTTCCCAAACTTACCCTTGTATGTGTGTGTGTGTGTGTGTGTGTGTGTGTGTGTTTTACTTTTATTTTTATTTATTTATTATTATTTTTTTTAATTGTCTGCTCAATTGCGATATTGCTGTTTTTTAGGCAAAACTTTCTTAGTGCAAAAATGAAACAAGTAAAATTCAGCTTCTGTTTGAAATTAAATCTTTTATATAATGATTTCGCTTTCACACATATTTACTTCATCCTCTGCTAGGTATATGATCAAATCCAATTCACTCCATTTCGGTCCTATACGGCAGTTTATCTTTAATCGATATCGATGGATGTTCATCTGTAGTTAGTAAGGAAACATTTTTCTTTTTCCCTTGCCTTGATTGTTAGATGTGCTTCAGAAAAAAGTTTCCAAAAGGAATATTTCTTTTTTTTTTTTTTTTTTGAGCAATCACGATTGCTTATTGCTTTCATTTAACTGTTTTTGTGGCGTGCTATCATTTTATTTTCCCACTGCCACCCTCCGCACCATCACCCTCGACCGGCTCCTCACGATGCTGCTCCTATAGCGAAAGCCGTCTCCAGGTTGCATCAATGTCCTACACACACGCACATACATACACAACTACACACACACACGTACGCACGCACACACATATACACACACACAATTACATACAGACACCTACACATGCACGCAAACACACACATACAAACTACCCACACATTCATGCCTGCACACAGACACACACACATATGCCTGCACACACATACACATACCCCGCCCCCACATACACACACATTCATACACACAACTACTCACACACGTATGTCTGCACACCGACACAAACACACATGCCTACACACACATACAAATACCCCTACACACAACACACATACCCCCCTCACACACAAATACACACGCCTACATACACACACTCGTGATTGCGAAAAACATAATTTGAATTCAAGATGTCAAAATTCAAATTAATTTTTTTTTAAATTTATGCTTGTTAAAAGTAGTTGTAAGTAAAGCATAAAAGCTTAAGTTGAATACGGAATTGATCAGTGTAAATTTCTTCCGTCCAAATTAGCTTAAAACGAATAGGGTATTAAGCAGTAAGTTACCGCTCTTAAGCCGGGGCTAAGGCAGAACTACATGCAATATACCGACAGCTCGGTTACGACATCCAGAGACACCTAATTGGAAATGGCTCTTTTTCTTAATATGCAGCTTTTGATTTTTAACTTGATTTTTAGAAAAACATTTTCGTAAATAAAAAAAGTAAAAAGCTCTGAAATTCTTGCTTATACAAGCAACAAGACGGCAGATTGAGCCTGTAAAACTGAAATTGAATTTCCTTTCGTTTCAATGGGCTGTTTGACATATTTTTTGAAATCTCGCTCTATAGCTAAACTGTTGCTTAGATTTTCTACTTTAAATAGCTTCAGTTGAAAATCCTTTATCCCTAGAAAGAAACCATGCGTTATTGTACATTATTTACCGTATGTGCAATCATGTAACATGCATGTAACTATGTCCAAGTACTTTTTAGTAGTTCAATATTAAAAATGTTGATGCTGTGCTAAAAGTATTACTTAGCGTAGTCCTCCAAGTTTTGGGTTTTTGTATTTATATAAAATCTTGTGCCAGTTTTGATGGGCACTGGTTCAGCTTGGAAAAATGGAAATACTTAGTTTTTAGTGTCCTTTTTTTCCTCAAGTTTAGTGATGGTTTAAAATGAACTTTTATTTTAAAACCTTAAAAATAATCTTCGAATTTTATGTTAGCACCATAGTCACAATAATTACTCTATCTCTTCTGGTAAAAGGGTAAGAAATGTTAGTGCATTTTATTTTGAAATAACCCATGCGTAAAAGTACGTCATGCATGAAAACGCATAGAATATTTGAAAGACTAGCGAAAAGGTATGAATAAATTCAAACTATGTATATTATATACATACTTAGTCTCAAAAAATAAACAACAGGTTTCATCATTAAAATAAGCAATGATAGCTTAAAATATTGCTATATATCTATAAAATCATTCTACGGTTATGGAAAATAGGGTGACATGGGACAAGGGGAGAGTGTAAAGCTTAGTGCGATAATTTAAGGCCCGGGGGGGGGGGTCAAATACGTTGAAAAAATGTGACATCATATACATATATATATATATATAATATATAAATATATGGACAGACTCTATGAGAAAAAATTTTGTTCATATCATGATTGTGTTTATTTTGACAAAGTTCAATTGTTTCCTCTTTTTTCGTTTACAAAAGGGGAAAAAAACTTTTTTCTCGAAAATCTGTTGTTTCCCCATTATTTCTGTTACACCCTCTCTAATAGCACCTTATTGTTAGACATCTTGTTAAATTGGAATTTCCGTACTGAAATGAAATGGCAAATGAGAACACTATTCAAAGCACTTGATTGGTTGGATATATCTCCGTCGCGTCACGTGATAAACAACTCTCATTCTTTGGGAGAAGCTTATTATAGCATTTTCGGTGATGTGAAGCATGACGTGGCTTCCCGATTTGATGAGTTAATAAAGCCAAATGAATAGCTGTCGACTCGAATCTTAAGTTTCTGAGCTATATAATAGCTATGATTTGCCTTTCATTCAAACAATTTGTGGCCTACATTCGTGAAACTAATAGTTTTCGTGAAGTAGAGAAAAATTCTTACCTTTTGGATAGTTCAACGAATATCATATCATACTTTGTGTATGGTATGATAGGAAATTGTTTGAATTGCTTCCTGTTGTAAATTGTACCTTGTTTGGTCGTGATTGAGAATGGTAAGTTTGATGAATGCGACCTGCAAATAATGCAGCTAATTGAAATTACAAGATGTCGACTGTGGTTTTATTAAAATGTGATCTAAATTAAATACTCATTCTATTTGTTTTTTACCATTGCAGAAACTATATTTGCAATTACAACTTTAAAATAATAAACTTGTCGAAATAATCTTATAGCTTTAGTGCAGCATTTTATAACATTTTAAACTGTACATTTATGATAACTATCTTCTAAATATATTGCTAAATAAAACCACATCCATTAAATTTTCAATTGTTTGAAGGCGGAAGAGACATTTTTTCGTAACTATAATTTAATAAATGTAGTTATTAAACACACGTTTGAAGAAAAAGTATACTTAGATTATGATCAGAAAATTCAGTCTATTCTGAGACATTTCGAGAATCTTGTAAATTAAATGCCATTCATATTTTATTCACATACATTAAATTTTCAATTATTCGAAGGCGGATAAATAGTGACATTTTTTCCTGACTATAATTTACAAAAAGTAGTAATTAAGCACACGTTTGTAAAAAAGTACACATAGGCTATAATCAGAAAATTCAAAACCTGTTTTGTGACATTTCGAGTGCCTTGTATATTAAATGTCATCACATTATATTTACACATATAAAATTCTCAATTGCTCGAGGGCGGATTATTAGAGACTTTCATAACTATAATTTACGAAATGTAGTTCTTGAACTCACGTTTGTAGAAAAAGTACATATCAAGTTATGATCAGAAAATTCAGAACCCATTCTGATAAATTTCGAATATCTTGTACCCTCCCCCCCCCCCGATATTAAATGTCATTTGTATCTTAATTCAATAAACTTATTGTCATGTTTTTGCTGTCACTGTATTGTTTCCGCAGAGATCAGTTACTTTCTATCACGTTTATGGACCAGCGTGTACCTTCTTCAATAATTTAAAGATATGTAAACACGAGCTCACTGATAACGAACCCTGATTGAACGAAAACTCGGACTTGACGAGGAATTTAGAAATACTTGGTTGGTACGAAGTTAGGTCTATAAAAGCATAACTCGCTTTTAACGAACAAACTCCGATGCTTGTGCAATTCATAAAATTTCTATTAAATTCCACCTGTCAACTCAGTTTTTCTTTTTGCGGAAAAATTCCTTTACCGTCCCCAAGTCAACGAGAAGTTAATGGTGTGTGATAAATCTAGAGAACAAGTGATAAAGCTCGTTTTAGGTTCAAGAACCAAAAACTATTTTCTGAATCAGGGCTGTGCAGTGTGTGCAGTCTAAGTCAGTCTAAGTCGGACTGGTTTTATGGTAAAAGGAGTCAGAGTCTGGAGACAAAGGAATTCAAGTCCTAAGAGTCGGATTCTGCCATTTTCCTTCCGAGTCATAAGTCTGCCAGGGATACGGAGTCGGATTGATTTTGGGGTAAGAGTGTCGGAGTTGGAGATTCAAAAATTTCAAAAGTCGGAGTCGTTGCCGGAGTCTGTCATTTTCCCTCTGACTCCTCAGACCTGGTGCAAATGACAATGTTTTTTGGAACATGAGTATTTTCCGAAAAACATTAACACATGGAAGAGACATTTTGACAGTTCAAAGCAAATTAACGTACTTCTTTGGTACTGGATAGAATTAAAAGTCAAATAAGATCTTGCATCTCTTATGATTTTTTTCCCCAAAATCTTTTTAACGTGCAGTCCGTTATAACGAGCAACTATCATGATCAATTCACCCTCGTTATAAACAAGTTAGTCTGTGGTTTTACAGAGGGTTGCCGAAGTATTATACTCAAACAAGCTTTTCTGTATTTTTATTGTTTTTTTATTGTTGTCACATAGTTTTATTATTTGAACACATTTTACAGTTTATTTAAAATATGAATTAAACATATTAAACGTACAAAATACCTTCTGACCGATACTATAAATAGGTAAAAAAATAAGTATTTTCTATTTAGAAACTCCGCCTTTGCGGCTATCGCTTATGCGGCGTGGCAAGCTTTCAATGCATGATATGGCTACTTGAGTTACCTAATATTATATATAAAATGGTTAATTTTTTCCAAAAACCATTCACAAGAAGAAGCTTGTAACTTGAAATTTTGATGAACACTGACACTAACGTCTATGTCATTTAAAATGTTAAAAAAAGTGTTGCCAGAATAAACTTCAAACTTTTAAATAAACTGTAAAATGTGTTCAAATAATAAAACTATGTAACAACAATAAAAAACAATAAAAATACAGAAAAGTTTGTTTGAGTATAGTAATTTGGCCACCCTCTGTGTAATCCAAAGATATATTTTTCATTGATGTCCCATTAATAAATTCAATAGAGACTGATTTTAAACACCTTTAGGTTTATTTCCCTGAGGAGCATATCAAACCACTTTTCTAATTGTGTTTAAAATTTGAAAATCTATACAGCTGTCTATAAAGTTATAGAGAAAAAACTTTCTCATTCAGTAATAAGGGAAATAATGAAGAACTTCTGAGTCGAAAAATAAAATTTTCATTTCTTTATATTGCCAAAAGTAAACTCAATATATCACTTAACCGTGTTTAATCAGCGAAAGCCTCGGGAAAATATTTTTATTGCTTCCAAAGATGTCGAGAGGTTAGGAGGGTAAATGTCTTTCCGGTTTCGATTGCTAAACAATCCATTCTTTAATTTCACTGCCTTTTCACTTTCAATTAGCGATTTTTATTCTTTGTTTCGTCAGTTCTCAACGCTCAGTATCTATATTTAGTTGCTTTTGTGTCATTCCCGTCTGGGATCATTTTCTTTTTGTTTAAAAAGAAATCCCTGAAGTTGAAAACATAAATGTTGCATTATTCTAAAGGAAAAAAATCTTTGAGTTTTATGTCATTAATAATATAACTGTACTTAAATTTGCTGAAACTTTGGACGAAAAGTCAAACACGTGATTAACTAATTCGAGCAATTACGCTACAAGAAACTTCATGTGAAATATCTTCAGCAGCAAATCTTTTCCTCCTGAAGCGTTGAGTAAAAATCAATTCATTAGAACTTAAATTTTCAAAAAATACTAAAGTCACTAGCCGTTTAATTTATTCATATAGTTCATTGTTGATTTAATTATTTATTTTAGCACACTTGAAACACTATGTAACTATAAGCTTGATTTTGATTGGTAAATAAAATAAACGTTGCAATACCATCGATCTATTATTTCAACGATACGGAAACCAGTTTAATTTGTGTTGATGAAATATTTATGTAGGGTAAGGTGGGGCATTTGTGACTGAAAAATCCATTGTTGATCTTTGATTATTTTTAACTGAAAAACTATTTACAGCAAAGTATTAAAATAAAAACTGTCAGGTGATGTATTTTATATTTATGTACATAATATGCTATTTGTGGATGCACGTTTGAATTATGGTTAAAAATATGTTACTTTTTAAAAAGGATCTAAAAAGTCACATTTGCCCTGGGACTGGGGCATTAATGACTTTTTGAGGGGCATTTGTGATGACTGCCATTTATAGGTACTTATTTTAGTGCTTTATTATGCAGGGTAATTGTGATGAAAAATTTACATTCTGAACTGCAAGTAGCTACATTCTTAGTTTTAATATGACAATAGGTTCTTGAGAAATTAAATTTTATTATGACTCACAAATTAGAACATTTTTCAAAATTAAAAATGATACATGAAAAAAGATGTTATAACCTAAAATTTATAAAGGAAACAGTGCAAAAATGTCATTTTTGAATTTGTTAAGTTTTTTGTACATTAAAGAAATCATAGTATATGTTTTTGAGTCCAACGTGAATGGTCCAATTCCTGTAATATTTAGTGGACCAGCAAATATAAATGGCTTATTAATTTTTGAGATATCATCTCTTCTTGGCTATTGGAAAGTTTGGTTTTCAGCCTTGTGAAGAAACTTAACCATATATCCAGTTCCAGTTTTATTCTCTGTCGAAACTCTTCCAATATAATAACACTTTTCAAAATATACAGCATAATATTTC
This sequence comes from Uloborus diversus, assembly GCF_026930045.1. Classification (NCBI taxonomy): domain Eukaryota; kingdom Metazoa; phylum Arthropoda; class Arachnida; order Araneae; family Uloboridae; genus Uloborus; species Uloborus diversus. The sequence continues at coordinate 187,836,261 of NC_072733.1, forward strand.
TCTAACTCGACAAAATACTGAACTTTATTCAATTATTGTTTCAGTCCATCTGAAGTCCATTCTTTTAAATCATCTAGTAAATTTAGTTGAGTTCCGTGAATTTTGCCATCATCTTTATCAACAGAACTATTTTCATTTTGACTCTTTATCTCAGGGTAAGTTTCAAGTTTCCCTATTTCTTCATATTCTTCTAGTTCATCAATAATAAAGTCACTCACAGATATATCACCATCACTGTCCTTGTTCAACTCTCTGTTAAGTTCTTGTTCCAAATCTCCGCCTACTTCGTCACTATCAGAATCTACTTGATACACTTTAAGCTTTTTTTTTTCTGTTTACATAGATTTAGAGCTTTAAGTTCACGTTCTTCCTTTTTAATTTGTCTTACAGCCTCTCTCCTTCTCTTTTCTTTTGTAATCTTTCATTTTCTTTCGCTTTATTTTTCTCTAGCCTCTCCGATTCTTTTGCTTTCTTTTTCTCCAGTTTTTCTTTCTGTAATGCTTTCTTTTTTTCCTCTTCCGCTATTCGTTGTTCTAAATAAGATTTATTACTTGTTAATGTTGTTGACAAATCTATTCGAAGACGTTTAGTAGCTGTTAATAAAGGCTGTTGGGTAACAGTTTGAAGTAATATAGCTTCAAATGAGCATCTTGTTTCGCTTTGGCTAAGTCTTATGAATTTAATAAATAAAAGATAATACTTTATAATAACAGCAACATATTTGAAACTTACAAACCAAAGATCTAAGTGATGTTTAAAAACATGCTTCAAATCAACACCAACAGGTAGCCATATTTTTGGAATCACTTTTGCCCCACACTTGTCATCACTATTGCCCCCGTCCCATTTTTAAAGGGGCATAAGTGATTTCACTTAAAATAGCTGTTATAAGTGTTATAAAATTTATATTATTATAAATTTATAATTTAAAATAGCGCAGTACAAAAATTATATTTTTAGAACAAAAATTAAAAATCTAGTGAAAACCTTTGTAGATTATCAACAAACCTGAAATCCATGTTCAAAAGTAATGTAATAGGAAAACTCCATCCATTAAAAAGTATAATGTAAATGCATCTCAAATACTTTTGAGTGTTATATAAGACATTTTAAGGTATAAGACTGAGGTAATTTCATACAGTAAATAATAATATCACAGGAGTAATAAACCCTGGTCACATTTGCCCCAAATCACAATTGCCCCACCTTACCCTATTCATTTCTTTTCTCGGATGCGTGTGATTAAAATAACTAAAAGTTTTGAAATCTCCTTTGAGCTCACTTTTTACAGTATCAAAGTAAACGGAAACTATTGTTGAAATGAGAGCTTTCATTTATTGAAAGAGGCTCCCCGAAAAAAAAATAAAATTGGGAGGGAAGGATTTTCAAATTGCCGAATGAAACTCCGAATTTTACCGACTAATAAAACGTAAAAATAAAATCATTAATTTTATTTAAAAAATGCAATTTTGCAATGCTGTCCCCAAATTTGCCGAATCATCTGAGAAAATTTGCCCAATCAGGTCACAGTGACCTCCCGTGATCTGTCATCGGGATGCCCACTATAAGGGCCGCAAAAAGTCAAGACGGACCCCTTGTCAGTTATATCGCCGGGCCCCTCCCGCCCCCCAAAAAAAGAAAAAGGGGAAAAGAGAAAAAAGGGGAGAAAAAAGTGGAAAAGGTCTAAGGGAAAAAGGGGGGGGGGGGAAATAAAATCAAAACTGCTTACTAGAAAACAATTAACTCTATTTTAAGTGATACGTAAATTTTACTTAATCATTACGTTTTTTCTTATTCCGAGTCCCCCCCCCCCCACCCCTTTTATTGCTTCTTCTTTCTTCCTTTCTTTTTCTTTCCTTATTCTTTTTCTTTTTTTTTGCGTCAATGTTGCCGCCGCCCCCTCCCCCCCAAAGGCCCGGGCCCCTAGTTTCCGACTAGGCTGACATGGCCTCTCGTCGGGTCTGCCCCCAATGTTTATCAGCGCGAAGTTTCTTCAAGGTTTTCTTTTTGGAAAGTATGAATCATTTCACCCTTTTTAGTCTCATTAAACTGCTAGTAGCTCGCAAGATTTTTGCAGTTTTAACACGTACACTTTTAATCACTTGTTTTATCTAAAGTTGACATCGAATAGCCCTGCACGACAATCCGCTGTCAGATCGCGAGATTCGAATCGTATCTCTTCTTACCTTAAAAGCTTGCTACTGGAGCTTGTAAAACACCGTTGAGAAATTACTTTCCTTTTATAGCTTGAATTTACGATTCCGGAAAACTATTACGGCTATTTAAATGCTTGTAATCTAGAATGTACTTGTGTTTGGAATTTTTATTTACGGCTAAATTTGATATAGGGGAATGTAGGGTACAATGAAATATTAAAATATTTAATCAAATTTTAGTGTCACCTATCTGGTAGTAAATTGACTATCTAGTAACACATGAAGTATATTCCAGTCCGGAAAAAGTTATATCTGAAGATAAAAACACATGATAATAAAAGCAATTTTCAAAAATTAATGCTCATATTGTTATATTTTGTTTAAGTCAAAAATTTATTTTGTTATAAAAATGATTACGTTTTGTTATTAACACTTAAAATATTAATTGAGACCTACTAGTATTCGGTGCAGTATTTATTTATTTATTTATTTATTATCAAGCTTATTTTTACTTTGAATATTTTGTACTATTAGTCATGTGCATGCTTGGCAAAGTGTATTAGTTCATTTCGTTTACTCATTCAGTTATTTCTTAAATTATTTACGTATTCATTTATTAATTATTTACAGTCCTGCAACTAATAACTCACTTGTTTATTTATTCATTCACTATTTTATTCTCTCATTTATTTTTTGCCATACATATTAATTACTATTATTTATTTATTCGTTTATTGTTTCGTTATCTATTCATTTATTCATTCTTTCTTTTATTTACTCCTCTTTTTGTTCAAAATATTTTTAATAATTGAATAGAAAATACTTCTTTAGAAAATTATTTTTTTTTTCACTTTGCTCCATGGGAAAAAAAGTGGAAATCCCCCCCCCCCTTTTTTAAGGTACAAATTTACTGCCAAATTCAAAAAATAGTGCAATGCAAGTTTTATTACTAAAAAAATTGTATTTTGTTTTTGCATTGTAAATTTCAAAACAAATTTATTTTTCCAATTTGTTCATCTTTAAAAAAGTATTTCACTTCATCACACACTCCGTTACTTTTATAAATATGACCATGGTTCTAAACCTATTGAATTTATTCAATGTGCAGAGCAGAGGTGTTCTACTTGTGTTCCCTGGAGCTTTCAAAAAGGTTCCGCAATGATCACTTTTTGCTTAATTGAATTAGCATATTTTTTAATCGAATTCTTCAAGGCAGTTTCCTTGTAAAAATAAAAATACACAAATACATAAATATCTAAAACTTTTGATTTTGTTAATTGTTCATACGTGGAAATAGCGTTGCTTTTGCTTGTTATTCATAGAATGCATTTCAGAAAAAAAAAAGCATAAACTACCTTACCATCCATTATCTCATTAAGATGTTTGTATAGTGTGTAAAATAAAGATGCAATAATAATTTTTCGAATTTGTGTTGGACAAAGCTTTGATATCCTAATTTTTCTGCTTTTTGATCAAGGTTCATTCAAATACCTTCAAGGAATTGATGAGCTCAAAGGGTTCATCAAGGTATAAATACCTCTGTTGTTACCGGAGTTTTCACACATTTACCTAAGTAAACTTCTCGTTAGTCTTTATATATCTAAAAATTTAAATAATAAGATCAGCTTTAAAGGAACGACTCCCCTGGAAAAGAATAATTCTGACTACAATCGCGCTTAGTTTAAAGTATTGCTATTTTACATAATGAAAATTCTATAAAACTTGAAAAGATTATAACTATTTCTAGCTTAGTAAAATATTTCTTCAATTTATACCTTTGTGATCAAAAAGAAATCAATTTTCCAAATACATTTTGAAATTGCAAAAAATATATCGTACCAAGACAAACCTGTTAATGAAGAAACAAGAAGCTATACAGATTACTGAACTCGTATCCCGTATGGAAAGCATTAAACTATCTTCAAGCGATAATAGAAACATTGACTTTTGTGAGCCTTGTAATTGTATTCAGCTCGTGGTGGTTTAAATGTGCCTATTCCTGAATGGAAAACAAAGTTCAATACTTAACTTGTAGCTACAACTTTGCCGAAATTATCAATCGTAGTTGAAGTTCATAAACCCCTCTTGTAGTACATTGTCGTTTGATTTGAATACAATATCCGGGCTAGGAAAGCATCTTGTAAAACAGACCATAATATGAACTTGCCCAAGTTTAATTTGAACTCACTGATAAAACGAAATTATTTTATTTCGATTTGTCAGTCTTGCACGCAATGCATTCAAGATAACGTGGACAAAATGTGCATTGTGCGAAACTTTCTCTCAGACCTAAGGTATCATTACTTGAGTTGCGTTCAAACTCTGTGTGCATGCGTGCGTGCATAATCTTTTGTTCCCTTGAAAATTGCCAAATGTTCCGATTTTTTTTCTTTTTCTGTTTGTATTGTTGTTATTTGCTCATATTGGAAGGGACGTTTTGAAATCCAAATCAGAGCACTTATTTTTTTCAAGGTAAGTTCATTTTCATTTTTTCTTCGGTTTTCGAATTATAATGAATTCTTTAATGTAGATAATAAGAGTAATGTCAAAAATACCAGTAATTTTCTGTCTTAAAACTATTCGGAAATGCTAAGCACTTACTATTCAATATCCTTCTAAATGTTCTGAATTTTAAGCTTTTAATGTTTGTTTGCCAACTCAGTTTCTTATGATAATTGCTGTTCTTAGTATAAGTAAATGTTTAACGTGGAATGGTGAACATTTTTAAGAATTAGTTGGATCATATGTACCTAAAGGCGAAAATAACTAACGATAACTTAGCACGAACTACTGCTTTGAATACTACATGTAATCCAACAAGGTAGTTCGCTTTTAGAAGCAGAACTGACCAACATATTAATCCTTTGTCTACTGATTTCTAGAATTCTGGTGGATAACCTAAGCTTTGCATGATAAAGAATTTTTTCATTGAACTCTGAAGTGTAATTTATAAACGAGCTGATTTGTGCATCACATGACTTCCTTTTACGCCAATTTAATGATAATAGTACCTTGGAGAAGCAAAGAAACACTTTAAACTTTTTTACCCCAAGTTTGTTGCGAACCAAAGCAAAAAAAAAAAAAAAAAAAAAACGTCTTATACAGATTAATTTTCCCAATATTGGACATTATGATGTGATTCAATGGTTAAATATCTAAATATTGCCAATAGTGACCAAAATGAAACCAGATTTAGAAAAAAAAACTGCCAACTTGGCGACCAAAAGCTTGTGCGATATATAACGCCAAGTGTTTGTCAAATTATAACACCACTTGAGTTTGCATTGAAACTAACAATGATTTCCCCCCAAAAAGGTGTAAAATGTCCCTTTCGAAACATCTAAATGCAACCAAAAGGAGAGGTGCACAGCTAGACCCCATTAGCAGTCTACGTACCAAATTTCAACTTTGTAGGACACACCGTTTTTGAATTCTGTGAGATACATACGCACATACATACGTACATACAGACGTCACCAGAAAACTATTTGTAATTAACTCGGAGATCGTCAAAATGGATATTTCGTGTGTCTATACGTTCTTAGGCATATATCTACGTGTGATCGGGTTGGAAAAATCTCAATATTCATTCGAGGGCGAGCAAAATGGAAATTAAGGCCTATTTTTGGGTGAAATTTTTTTCGCGAATACAATACTTCCTTTACTTCGTAAAAGGAAGTAAAAAAAGATGAACGTCCTTCAAAAATGTTCCAGGGTTTGTCACTTCAAGTTGCACAATTCTAGTGTTACAATTTAATCTTATTTGGTGTATATTATTGAATGTGCTTTAATATACTGCTTTCCTTTAAAACTAGAGGACAGAAACTTCAGGGGTGCCCATCCCGCCAGCAGTAACGACGCCTCCCCTCCCCCCCCCCCCAAAAAAAAAAGAAAAACCGCGAAGATCCCTAAGAATGAAAACCTTCCTTCAGATAGAGAGAAAAATACTCCTGAAAACTCCCCCCCATACACACTCTAAAAGTTCCAGTGCGCCACAACCCCTACCCTTAATAAACACCCTTGAAAAACTGAACACAATTTTATTTGTGTCTTCATATCCTCCATCCTCACTATTTTACCTCATCGACTTAGAATTTAAAGCTATCATAACTAGGGAAAAAGACTTCCGAAAAGCTTAAGCATGATTTAATGTTATGAACTCTAAAACAATAAGTTTTAAAGATTAGCAAACGCATCAAACATATCTGTACGGGAAAATTTTAGGTGTTAGTGATATATCTTTGAAGCATCATTAACATAGTGATGTATGTTCTACTACATATCCCCGATAATAACGACAGCCTATCTATGCAAGAAGACATTATCCAGAACATTTCTGGCACTTTGCTTAGCTACGTGCCGAGTTGCAACAATTTATGAACATGACAACCAATTTGATTGATTGCCCCTTGAAGCAACCAATCTTTATCCAATAGATTACAGGGGTTGCAACTCTGAATGTTTTCATCCGCAAGAGAACTTGGGTATTAGTGCTGCACATATAATATTACTTTTATATAACATAATAAATTACAATGATGTATTTATTAGTAGCATGTTATCACAATGTTTCTCTTTAGCTCGTTTTTCCAAAGAATACTTTTTTTTCAAACTTCTTCCGAAATGCGGACACTGATTAAATGATCTATTATTTTTTAATTAATTTTAATACTTAATAAATATATTGAACTTGGACTCATAAAAAATATCACGCACAAAGCCTCAAGTTATTAAACATTTTGTCTTTTATTTATTTGTTTATTTACATTTGTTGATCGCGAGATGCTAAATAATCAATCATAACTTATGTAAAAAGCATCAATTTAACATCTTACTGTAGCATTAAAAAAGTATTTTTTCAGTTTTAACACTGCATTGAACAATGAGTTGTTTGAAAAATTGTATACCCTAATCAATGCTTTCAAAGATAATACTTTAATCGATAAGCCATTATTCATAATTTTTCAAACAAAAATTTAATGACAAGGTAAGAATTTTTATAACGCCAGAGTTTCTCCAATAGCTTTTTATTAATTTCTTTTTACCACGTGCAGTAATGTGACGCATCCTTTAAACTTATTTTCCGCTCAGTCCGGTAAAGAAAAAAATGGCGACCTTGAGTGAAATGTCATTTTTTTTTTTTTTTTTTTTAGAAAATCCGAGAAAGGTTTTAAAGATATTTTCCAGAAATTCTTACAAAAATTATCACTATTTCTTGTCAGGATGTAATTTCTAACAAAAGAAGTACACGCGAGCCCGATAATCTTTCTAACTTACTTTCATTCGTAAGCAGTCTAAATTCTGTCTTGTATGTAAAAACGCACACAAAATTGAAAAGAAGTACAAGAGCTGAACCCCCTTGTCCAAAATAAGTCCTGCTTATAGTTGATTAACTGCCTGGCAACTTCGTAGTTTCCGTGTTTATTTTTAATATTTTCAATTCACCAGTTAAAAACAATTTGAATGTTAGAATGGATGTTTCTGAAAGCGTTTGTTTTTCGTCTGTTGTGAAGTACATTGGCAGCACGTTTGTGAGATTATTTATTAGAAGCAATTTTTTTACCATTAATATAACATTTTATTAATTAAAATTGTTTTCTCAGTGAAAACTACTGTGAAATTCAGGAGAAAATTGTCTATTTCCATTCGTTTAACCAATTAAATTTGATTTGCATTGACGTTTCAACCCCAGTTGTTCATTTTAATTTTCTTCTATTAAAAACAAAGCCTTGAAAAAGGGTATGAAGCTTTCACAAGTGTAAATATTTATTCTTATATTGTGTTTTGTGGGTCAAAATTTTTCCGGAAGTGGTGCTATTTTTATTTTAACAGCGCAGCACGTGCACATATGTATATAAGGTAAAACACCAGTAGTGGCCACTTTAAGGTTTAAAACGCACTACTAGTAACCACAGTAAAGTATATTTTTAAACTGTAGTTTTACAATATTAATTGCCTCTCTCGAAACTCAATGAGCGTTTTATAGCCCAATGCTTTCTAAATCTTCCCGATTTCTAAAAATACCATAATTTCAATTTTTATCATTTTTTTTCTCAAACCCCAAATTTAATCCAGCAGTGACTACTCCAAAATCTAAAAATTTCAGCAATGACTATCTGACATTCTCTCATTCGAAGTATTTACATTATTTACTTTAAATTCAAATAACTAAAGAATAAAATTGATTCAATATGATAGTTACATTAAGTACCAACAAAAAATCACATTATTATTGTTCATTTCTTTCTTCAAATTTTTGTACTTTCTTCAAAGTACAAAAATAAACTTGAAGTGGCCTCTACGGAAGCATTGGCCACTACTGATGTTCTACCTTATACAGTAAAACTTGTAAAGTTGACCACCCTTGTAAGTTGATTACATGTCTATGTTGACCATCAATATGCACCAAATTTGGCTGACATTCATATAACAAACCCTTTGTAAGTTGAACACCTGTTTAAGTTGACCACTAAAGTACTGCACCGCAAGTTGTCAACTTACACAAGTTTCACTGTATATACATTTATTTATTGAAATCATTTACACACAGCATTGAGAATACAAGCTAGCAACTGTAGGCCTCCTTCACACGACAACTTAGTGGATTCAACTTTCGAACCGGCGGTTATTAGGAAGAGTAAGCCAGAAAGAAAAATGAAGGAATCGCCTGTCATCCTTCACACGACATTCAACTGCGCCTGGTTTGGGGCACATCAATCACAGTTGACTGTCGTGTGATGATAGGCAATTATATCACTTTTCTACCTGGTTACACTTGCTAATAACATCTCGTTCGAAAGTTGATTCAACTAAGTTGCCTCCTACGAAGGAGGCCTCAGTTTATTGCGCAAAGAAAGGAATCCCTATGTGTAGATGTGATTTTACAGAGCACACTGTCTGCTCTTATGTTAACTTCCGCTCAAAAGAAAAAAAGTCATTTCATAGATTTAAAACTAGATTAACAATTACATTTATATCGCTTTCATCATGAAATTTATCGTGACAGCTCATTTTCTTCTTAATCGTACAATTTGCACCTCACTCTGACGTCGGAAAATATCAGTGAGTCCAATGAGATATGATAAGCTTTAGACTGAAAGTTTAAAAAAAAATGTTTTTTTTTTTTTTTAAATCAATATCTCTGCAAAAAGAAACAACATTCCTTGATATTCAAACATGTTTACTTAACGGATATCAATTTCTCCGTTGCTATCGGTGTCGCAGCAACTACCGTTTCAGTATGAATGGCAGTTGAAAAATTTAGTCGATGGCTACCTTTAGCTGTTGAAGCTACTTCTAAAGGAGCCGCACTTTCTTGCGGGCCCATGTCTAAACTGGCCAAATATTGGGACCTCATATTATTTTCTTCGCTTTCTTTTTCTTTTTTTTTTCTTCTGACAGGTTGCTGCTGTCCAATCAAAGTAAAAAATAAAACACTTGCGTTTTCTTTATGCACAACGCTGTCTTACATTGCGAAAATACAAGTTTCCACTTAGAAAGATGTAATTATTAGATTGTGTTGTGAAAGTGTTATAGCTCAAAATTATAAATGAGGGCACAAAAAACTAAAAAGTTATTCTGCTGTTTTCAGTTTTCAAATTCTGCTTTTTGAGGATAGACATTGCACAGTTGAAGTATGTTTTAGTTTTGTGAGTGACTAAAAAAAAAAAAAAAACTCATGGCAATAACATGCATTAATAAGAGAATGGATTTTTTCTAAAGAATCGTTTATCACGTGATACCAAATCGAGTGGAATATGAGAACCGCTAGACATAATTGATTTTACTGTGTCTTAACGAATAGGTTGCAAGACATCAACTGTCTTGATTTGTTTGCAGTTGAGATGGAGAGAGAGAAATAATCTCCAACTATTTCCGAGACATTGTGATGTCTCGCAATCGATGTCTGAGGATTACGCAGGTTCAGTTGTCACAGTATTTATGGTATTAGTAACTACATTAGTTTTATCACATAATAATAAAAATGGAAATAAATATTATCTTGAATATTTCAGTACGGAATAAAAAATTAAAATGCAAAGTACGTAAATAACGAAAACGAAACTTTGCTAAAATGATTAGGAAGAGCCAAAATAGTGTAGTATATTTAGTGTAGGTCTTAAGTTATCTTAAATATTCATGAACTTATGCATTCACGAGCCATTCGAGATCTATGCAGCTTCAGCTGTCAGAGTAGTTGTTGTGGTATAGTAGCTACAATTGTTTCGTAGAATTATAATGTAACAGTGTCTTGCGTATTTCGGTAGGGAATGAAAATGAAGTGTAAATTGTGTAAATAAATACATTAAGTGTTGAAACTATCATTAGCCAGCAAAAATTTATATGCTAAAATTATAATTAAAGTTTAGCAAATTATTTATAATTCAGTCTAAAGATAGGCTGAAATAATCTAGTATCGATAGTGTATGCACGAAGTTATATATTCATAAGCCGAAGAAGTATGGGAAACACTAACTTCTCCCGATTCTGCTACAGCAAGTGTAAATTAACTAAAGGGGAATAACTTGCTATATAAGTCCACCTGGACTTCTTTCTTAAGAATATGCATCTGAATTCTCAAAAGTACTACACCCAAGCACATGAAGTTGTACCTATCTACATGTGGTACTACGATGGTTCGTCTTCTTATTATAGTAAAACAGTAAAGTCTCGAAAACTCGACCTAATGTGGACCAAAAACTGAGTTGAATTCATACATTTTCCAGTACCGGAACGCCAATGAAGAGTAATCGAATCCTGAGTTCTGACCAGTTCTATGTAAAAGGAGAATTTTATTTTTCCTGAAAAGCAGTTCCGGTGCCTTCCGGCTCTCATTCACCCCTGACAGAAAAGTGGCCGAGTTTGTGAAAATTCCGGGTGATCGGGAATGTGTTCGTAACCGATTTTTCAATCGGGGTTCTTACGTTTTGTCAAAATGTGTGGCCGAGTTTTCTGGATTAGCTGAGGTTATCGAGTGCCGAGTTTGCGTGACTGTACTGTTTTTCACTCTGCCTTTAGGTATGACAGCCAATGCAGCGATCTTTCGAGTTATATTTCAACTGAGATGTAGCTTCATGACAAAAACAGGGAGTGAACTACAGGAAAGATCCCTTTCTACTCAAGGTTACTTTTCAGTTTTATAATAATAATGAAGTATATTTGTTTTTCTAAAACATGAGTTCATGACTGCCTATGTTACATTACAATAAAAATCTAAGTGCTTTTACTTCGCCCATTTAATGTCTATGTAACATTAGAACCAACTTTTGATGACTTTTACTCTCACCCATTAAAATTAGAGATCACAATTCTTAGCCAGAAAAAAAAATCCGATTAAACTTTTGTAAAGAATGCGGAAAACAACTTTGAAATGTTGTTTGATAAATGCTATTGTAATTTTCCCAGGAAATTGTTTGGAAATATGAGCTTTCGTCTTTTTTTTTTTGAAAATCTTTAATAGATTTTAAAACCTTTGTGATTAAAACGTTATTTTAAAAAACATTATTTTTCAAATCCAGTCAGAATCTTCGATAAAAGGATGAAAAGAATAGCCAAGTATGTCGTTGTAAGTGGTAGACTAATCTTTTAAAGAGAATAGCGCAAAGCTAAAGGAAGGACGTGATATTTGTGTAACCGGAGAAATGTGATTTTTTGCGAGACGGGCTGATGAAGCTGTTTTTCGTCTTTGAAAGTCGTCGTGAAAGCATGGGATATTTTCTGAAGAAACATTTATCCGTCTTTTTATTTTCTCTAAGAAATTTTATCGCTTAATCAAAACTATTATCTTTCTCTAGTGCTGATGGGAGCATGGGAACTCGTCTTTTCGGTCAATACAATTTGTATTAAAAAGCTGTATTTGGACTTTTATTTTAGACGAAACCGGAAACGAAGTAGTAATAATGTTTTTTTAAATGTTGGCGAATGAAAAAAAAAAAATTCGTATATATAGATCTTATCTTTTAAAACTCGCTTTTTCTATACGATTTTGCATATGAATTTACTATTTCGGTAAGGACTCAATTATGTACTAAAGGCAGTGGTTGGAAGTAGCGCGCTACAAGTAGCGACGCTACTGTAGTAGCTACATTTTTTAGTAGTTTGTAGTGTAGCGCACTACTTTTTAAAAAAAATAGTGTAGCGAGTAGTTCGATACAAAAAAAAAGTAGTTTGTAGCGATTTATGGAAACTACTTTTAAATAAACGTTTAAAAAAAAAAGCAAGGTTCAAGAGAATTTTACACAAGTACAATGGATGCAAAGAGAAATAAGACTCATAAGAACACGAGCTCACCTCAAGCATATCATTTTGACGCCATACGTTCTATCTGTTGGCACCATTAGTTTGTTTGCCATCGTAATTTTCATATTTCGCCAATATTTTTTTCGAATAGAGTTTGACTGAAAAAGAAGAGTAATGAATTTACGAAAACCCCCAATTTAGTGACTCCTTTGTTTTTTCTGGCTGCCGAGAATGTCCCGTGGATGAACGTTTTAGATTTCAAAGAGATTGTTGTTCCAATACTGTAAAAGCATTTATTTTAACGACTAGGGGGCTTTTTCCTCTGCTCGTTGACGCTTACCCCCCCCCCCCCCAAGATTGCAACCTTATTTGATTCGCAAAGATTTAAATCATCAATTAAATAGAAACAAATTAAGAACGCATTGTGAGCTCCCTTTAGAACAAAAAGCACTTCTTCCCCGGGTTTCAAAATAACTTATACAAACTTGCAGAGCTGTAAATGCTAAGGGGCTCCTGAGCATTGCAAAACTGCAGTTTTGTACGTTTGAATAGTCGCTTTCAAATTCGTGGTCTCTAGGAATATATTTTGCTTTTTAGCTCGGAGCTTGAATTGAGTTGAGCCTAAGATTTTCCTTTAAAAATCGAAACCCTTAAAATTTGTGAATAAGAAAACAGAGACAAACGAATCTAAAAGACGTAACTATGGCAATGCCAAATAAACAATAATTTGAATCGAGTTGAGATTTTTCGAATTTGATTAAAACGGCTTGTAACTTTTTTTTTTCCTTTGGAGATAGAAGCTTAGTTTTCCAACCATAGGTCGAGTTAGCTCTGTAGTAAAAAAAGCCGCGCTTTCCAGTGGCGAGAAAAAGGAAACTCTGGGACAATTCCTTCAATTTTTGCTGATAGATTTAATGAAGAAATAGTGCCTAAATTTAAGCTAAGGCTAAAAAAAATCTAGCTAAAAATGTAAATAATTCCCGCCGTAATTAAGTTAGAGCATTGAAACAAATTGCGTACAAAGCGGAAAATTCCACCCTTTCCAACGATATTATTAATGTTGTATTAATAATGTTATAATGCATTATTTCCAACAATATATATTAATGCGTGCAAGTAATTCCCCCCACCCTTTAATAGGCAATTTGCGACGCGAAATTTGAGCTAAAAAAGTTCAAAATTCAAAAAACAAAACCTCAGGCGCAAACCGCTGGGCCTCGAAGTAATTTTGTACAAAATTTCAAGGCTGTAGGTGTTGTGGGGTCTCCTAAACGCAGACCCACCACAAACTTCCTTTTACAATTTCTTTGACCTTACTTTTTTTTAATATAAAAAGAAAATGAAGATATCGATGATTTCGCGAACTAAAAATTTTGTTAATTTTGTATGAACAGACCAAAATTTGAAAAACAAAAATATCTCTTGAGGCTAAAATTTTCGTAATTACAACGGGTACGCGAAAATCAGTCTCTTGAAAATAAGTGCTTTTACAGTATTTACCAAACATGGAAGCTACTTCAAATGTTGTAGAAGAGGACGATATTGCACTGCTCTGACCGGCTTAAAATATATACAAGCATTAACAGTGTTACATAAATAACAGACATTTTTGAAAAGAACTAATAGATAATTCTTAGCAATATTCCATGTTCAGATGAGCTAACTTATCAATCTAAACCTATTTCCGTTCAATCGCTCTTACGTTGTATGTGTGTATTAGGGTGTCCAAAATAATCGAAAGTTGATTTCTCAAGTCCCTGTTGCATTTTTTCCTTTTACGTCAAAACAATTGTAAAAAAAAGTTCCATATAATTTGAACAACGGCAACCGTCTGGAAGTGCGAACCAGCACTTGCATTGCTAGGCCAAAAAAAAAAAAAAAATTGTAGAATCTCGAAATTTCTGTTGATAAAAATCGCCCCCCTATATCCCACATGCATTACAGAAAATATAAACAATAGAGTCGATAACAAGCGTTAAATAGGAATTTTTGCTGTTTTGCAATATTTAAGTCTCCCACACGGAACTCAAAATGTAGATTTTTTAAATCTTAAGTTATAGTTTTTTCATTTTAAATATATCATTTTTTTATTATTCACTTGCAAAGGCACAATGCTTCATTATTTATTTAAATTGATATGTAATTTAAAAAAAATCAGTTTTTTGAACAAAATTATAAAATTTAGGCGAAGTGCCTTTATTTTACTTGACCACAAATATCTAAATGTTTTTTAATCAGAATAAATGTTTTTGTGGTATATGTGGGGTATACGGGGGCAACGTTTTACCAACAGAAATTTCGAGTTTCTAAATTTTTTTTTTTTTTTTTTTTTTTAAATTTGGTTTAGCATACAAGTGCTGGTTTACACTTTCAGATCAATTCGGTACTGGATGCCGTTGTTCAAATTATGAAATGTTTTTGCACAATTGTTTTGACATAAAAGGAAAAATATAAGACAGTATGCGGCTTGAAAAATCGACTTACGTTTTTTGTGGGGCACCCAAATGTGTATGTATGCTGTTTATTTACTTATTTTTTGAAAAGTAGCGAAGTAGCGACTACATTTCAAAAGTAGTTTGTAGTTGCTACGTTTTGAACAAAGTAGTTGTAGTTGTAGTTAACTACATTTGTAACAAAGTAGTTGTAGTTGTAGTTAACTACATTTGTAACAAAGTAGTTGTAGTTGTAGTTCGCTACGAAAAAAATGTAGTTTTTCCAACCACTGACTAAAGGTATAACGAAAATATCAAATATAATTCATTTGAATTACATTGCATGTTGTTGAAATATTTTGTTATACTCACAAATATTTTGTTATTATAATATTTTGTTATTAATAGTATTAATTATCAAGTTTTAAGAAGAGTCAGTCATTAATTTTGAAAGCATAAATATTTCCATCATACGTGGTTATTTTCAGAAACTTTCTGTTGATATTAGATAGCTTTTTTTAGCTCATTTTGAACAAGATAATGAACGTTCTTCCGACCTGTTTGAAATTGTAATTATTAACAAAATTTTCGAAATGAATTTTCACATTTAGAAACGTTCATAGCTTTTACGTTTATAGTGTTGCATTCATCATTGACTGATAACTAATTTCTCAATCCGTCAGATATAAGTATAAAATTTCAACTAGAAAAGCACTTTAAATAATGTAAGGAATTATAATTTATACTGTTTAAGTCCAAATGATTCGTAAAATATTTTTGACGAACCCTTATCTGAAACAAAAAATGCTTTACTTCTCTACGACTGAAATCTACTGAGTTTTTAAGCTTTGAAAAGTACTTTTTAGACGAGTTTTTCCATGCCTACTTATAAACATGCAAACATCAGTGCTTGTTATCAGGGGTGATTGTGAGTTCACCAAAAAATACCTGAAAGTTTCAAAGCGAGAACGGGGGGGGGGGGGGGGGGGGGGGTAATCTTTGGCTCCTATTACTTAAGTGCACCTATGCCATAGTATTAAATAGTTCAATAGTCAGAGTCTAAATAGGTGTGTACATTTGATTAAAATTTTAATGGGTTACAAAGTTACTTTTGAGCTGGCGTTATACAAAATTATCTTGACATTTGTCCATCTTAAGGGATAGGTGTCCATCTTAAGGCTCTTGCAGGTATATTTGATGAGTATTATATAATTTTTAAAAAATTTGCGGAGGTAGGGAGATAAAAGCATAACAAAAAAAACATAATTCCGGTATTTTCGGACATAAAAATACCGGAAATACGTCCGAAAATACCGTAAATTCGGTAAAATACCGGAACACAATCACCCCTGTTGTTATGTATTCATTTATTTCCAAAGTGCAATATTTTCCGTAGCACATTACAGTGATCAACAAACATTAAAAGACGCATAGAAGATGAGAAAAAATACCATTGTTTTTGAACTGGCATAAAGGTTGAATTGTAATGTTCGAGTTTTGTACCAGAGCGTTAGTGTGATCCGTAGTGAAAGAGTGTGAGCTGCTAAGCTGCGCATGTCCCGTAGGTTTGTCTTTTCATGGGAAGAACCTGCAAACATCATGGGAGGGGAGGGGGTGAAGTTGAAAGTGAAATAAAGAATTTCAGGTCAACACTGAGGGAATGAAATTGAGAACGTGACAAAATGCTTTTACTTGCTTAATAAATCTTTAAAACTTTCAATTTCGTCGCAAGAATAAGTAATCATATAATTAGGTTTTACCGTCGATTGCAAAATTGCTCATAATTAAAATACTTTACACTAAACATTACTTATTGTCATTAGAAAAAAGCAAATATATAGCTCTGCGACGCTTTTAAAAGTTGAGGTTCTGGTGCAACTTCTGATGTGTCCATCTCCGATATAGGATCAGCGGTATAAAAAAATATTTATTAATTTCGAAAATTTTAATAATTCAACTAAATATATTTTAAATTACGTTTTCAAGATCAAATGGTTCAATTTTACCTCAATGGTTCGCAGTATTAAACAGTGTGTTGGATTTTTATTTATTTATTTTTTACATCCATCTGTCAGACGATGACTTGATTTTTGAATTTTCGTTTACTGGTTTAGTGTGCTAAACCAGTAACACTAAACCAGTAAGGTGTGTCTGGGTTGATTAAAAACAAAATAAAATAGAGGAAGCATTTTTATTTATATTTTGACCCTATGTTTGAAGTGATCAGGCCGACTAAACTTTCACGCACAACGCTCCCTATCGCTATAAACTATATCCACCTAAAAAATAAACAAATGTATCGTCCAACACGTTAACGGGAAGAGTAGGCAATAAAAATTCACCACTTTTGCGTTCGAATAATCTTCATTGCAAATATGTTTTTACAAGAGTAAATAATGCTACAAAATTTCAGTTCATACTTTCCCTAGTGCTGACAAATAGACATGTCCGAAACATGTACAATTTGAATCAAAAACAATTCAATCACACGATTCCACTATGACATCGGCGATAACTTTAGTTACTTTCTAACATAACGGAACAATGTTTGACGCCTAAAGAAGAAAATATTGCCTGCAAAATAATCACCCTAGTCCTGTAACTTTCGCGAAGCTTGTAAATTTCCATAAATAATCAGTGAAACGATGATAATGGCAAGCACGTTTCCATGTCTCTTGCCCTGATTGATTAACCAGTTACTCGGTTTCGTCCTTCTCAAAAGCGTGCGAATGAAATTAGAATGGCAATGAAACTTAGAAATTTCTGAGTACAGGACCATGATCTAAACTTTCACTGCATTTCTAATTCTCAATATTAATTCTTATTTACCCCAATGAAAACATTTAAATGTAATAACCTTAAAGGTTCCATTTTTTCACGAAACATTTTCTCTTTCAATTTGTAAAGTCTTAAATATTCATATGCGTTATGAATTAAAAGAAGCTAGATATAAACGTAAACAATGGCATTAAACCTATCAATCAATGCCATAAAAGATTCTTACAGTAAAAAAAACTTACTTTTCTAAAGGTTATTGTAAAAACATTAGTGGAAATTTATAACTTACAAGGTTTTAAATATCCTTTTAAATGATTTTTATTTAGTCTTGGCGAAAAAAAGAAAAATTTTTAATTACTCTGCCTTCTTGCGCACTAAGAAAAACAAGTAAATGGTCAATTAGCTTAGATTGAAGTCTACTTGAAAATTATTCAAATAAAATTTTGATAAAGAGCCGTAATTAACTAAATTATGTGCCAACTTCAAAATTCTGATAAGAATGCCATATATATATATATATATATATATATATATATATATATATATATATATATATATATATATATATATATATATAAAGTTCTTAAATGTTAAAATGTAAGCTAATCTATTATTAATTAATGTCTAGTTTTTTACCGATTTCTTTTTCCGTAATCGTTTATAAGAGTAATACGAATTTTGATTTATGAAATTTTTAACACCTATGCACACTTAATTAGATTTTCAGCATTACTCCATCTTCTATAATTTAATCGCTATTTTGCAGTGCGTAATCGATATTGCCTAATGATCGATGATAATCAATTTCTCAGGAATACAAGTCGATTATGCTCATGACGTTAAACCTCTAATTAATCATTTCGCGGTTGGTTTTAAATTTCCGTTTCGTAAGTTTCCTTATTACCATAGTGATATTAGTAATTAATTCACGAGTATGTCTCCCCGTTGACTCAGGAAAGATAATTGTTTCGCGTAATTCTGTATTTTTTTTTTCCTTGAAGAAGATGTTACTTTTCTGCCTTCTAAAAAAAGAATTGGCCGGAAAAGAAATCGTTGAATAAATATTTTACTTTATTCAAAGCAAGTTTCTATTATTTCATGTATTTTTTTCTCTTTAGTAGTTTTTTTTTTAATTCGTCGATTTGTTGTTGTGTGTGTGGTTTTTTTTTTTTAAATCGAGACATTCAATTAATCTGTTAAGGTTGACTTTTTCTCAAACTCTAATTTAATAATCTCTTGCTTATTTAAATGTACATTGCGTCACTTGCCTAAGTTGACTACTTGGACCAGTGTCGCAGGAAAGGGGATGGTCCCCAGGTCCGAACTCCTCTATTGAAGCTCAAAATTAAGCTACAATAATTAAAATTAAAGTTAATTCCATTCCACTTAGAATATTTTTTTCATCATATAATCAATATAACATGTGTAATACTGCGAATGTAAAATTCATGTTAAACCATCTCTGCTTCGATTAACGTTTCCAGGTATCAGACTAGGCTTTTTTGAGGCAGCCCCCCCCCCCCCCGTTGAGGAATTTCTAGCTACGCCACTGCTTAAGAAACACCTTGGTTAACTTATAAATGCACTCTGTATTCTCACCTATAACATGAACGATAAATGTAAAATAGATTGTTTGCATCTATTTCAACTGTTTTATTTTTTCCCTGAAAAGGTTTTTATTTCAATTATATTATTACTAAATATAACTTTTCAATATGCCTTTATAGTGAAGTATTTCGTCCAAGGACTGAATTTCTACAATGACGTAAAATTTCGCATCTTAATAAAGCAAATGTTGCACACGCGTATTTCAAATGCTCATTGGTGAAATTAGATTAACTGTAAGTAAATATGTATTTCTGTTATTGTTAAATTTTTTGATAGAAAACACCTTCCATTATAATTCTAAGCAAAATACTTGAAAGGGTTGACTGGATAAATGACCTATCTTCGAATAAAACGAAGATGTTAGTTTACTTACTAATAAAATGACAAACTCAAAGGGATTTTTTTTTTTTTTTTTGAAAATTTATTTAGTAAAACTGTGTACGCATGTTAGATTTGTCAAAATTGAAATTCATTTTATTAAATGAATAAATAAAACGTAAAACAAGCATTTCATCAAAAAGTGGACTTAGGTCGTTTTTATAGTGCACCCTTCACTTATTCATATCCTCTAGGTTTATTTTATTTATTTACTTATTTTTCGTGAATAGGAAGGCGAAAAGGAAATATGAAGTTCGAACGATCTAGTTTCTAGATATATTTTACAGATTTTTTCCGATATTTGCATCTTATTTAACAGAATACCGGATGCCAAAGGCGCCGTCCAGATCTGTTGTGTATTTATGATGAACGCGATTTTATTGGCTGACCTAAAGGTTGACGTTCCATATATGATAAGAATGTCAAACGGGTGGCTACACGTTCATATTCATATGCATATAAATAGTCTTCCTCCACCATACGTGGAATTCTGAATTTAATCTCGGAAGACTCAATCAGTTTTGTATGAAGTGTTATTGACCACTAGATTTTTTGTTACGTCACCCTCAAACCAGGATCTTCGCCTTCTCTCATTTTGCATGCTGAATATTCTAGAAATATTTCTTCCGCATTCGGCTATTTATAATAGGTTTATGATGATATGAAAATATTCTCTTTGTTAAGGCACAACAAAGTTATTTTCTAACAACCGTTTTTTAAATTAACGAATATCATTGATTTTAAAAAAACTTGTAAAACCAGTAAAAGAGGAGGAAAAAAAGTGAGTCATTGTAAATAGTTTGGATTAGATGAATTGGAGATAAATCGGTTGCTGTCCCTTATCCTTCTTCTTAGATAATTTTCCACTTGAAAACTCTACTGTTTCATTTTCTTCTTCATTCATGGTTTCTTATCATATGAGGGAGTGAGAAGCAAAGGGATGTAAGTAGATTTTTTTAATGTTTTGAATAAAACGCATTTAAATATCAGATCCTAGGTAGACTTTCATAGTTTTTTCTTTTTTTTTCTAAGTCATGCTATATATCAGCACCTACCACGGATATTAGTACCATCCCTTGCTCTAATTCAGAAGACAAGTTCTCTTACTATTTGTACTGGTTATCACAATTTTTTAATTTGTAATTCAGTCTGTGAGAAAGAGAGTTGCTTTAGTTATAAAGCACGATACAAAATTTTTATTAATCTGACATAAAATTTAAAAAAATCTCAGGAAATAATTAGTGGGAATGATGGACACTTCTTTTATGAGATTCATCATTATTCGGCTCCAGCTTGGTCACAAAAACATCCGCAAATCATCCTCAACTTTCAACTTCTTTCTATGCTCATTCTTTAGGTAAGTTACACTCCAAAATATTTTTTCGCAGAAATAAGTTGATGCAAACTCGGAAGTTACTTCACAGCAATGCCTGCAAATTCTTTGTCTTCTTTTTCAAACCAGTCTGGAAATTGACAATGCTATAATGTTTGTTTCATTCTAGTATCACTTGATATCACTGATATGCTTTCAGTCAAAATTGAATTCTTGAATTATCAATACAATTTTATATACTATAATGTTAGTTTTCCGCGTACCCCTTACAGATTTTGCTTACCCCAAGGGGCCCCATGTTTGAAAACCACTGTTCTAAAGAACCCCCATTTTTTCTTGAAGCAGATTCTTCAAAAAAGTTGAAAATGTGAAGATTAAAATTAGCACCATTACGCAACACAATCTTGAAACTGTTAGTTAGTATTTTATGCTGGCATATACTAGATAATTAATATTTATTCTGAAACGTAATCTTCCAAATTGTTTCCTTTTTTCATTTGTTTGAGCTTCAGAATTTAAGCAAGCTTATATGACATTGTCGTTTTCACAATTGCTTTTGGCTGTCTTATGATAAGCGCAATATTCAAAATAGGACGATTACGTCTTTTTTTAGAATGCATTTCATATCAGAAAAAAATATTTTAGAAATAATTTAGTAGAAAACATTTCTCCCTCTCCCTGAAATTTTCGATCCGAGTATAACAATGCTGCTTTCTGAATAAGATAAAAATATCGTATGGGGAAAAGAATCGGAAATCAATTATGCTCGGACGGAGAAAAACCGCGAATAACGTTAGTGAAGAAGGCATATTTTATTTCGATCGAAAGTATCAAGTCTATGTTCGGATCTGGAGGATATATTTGGCTGGAGTAAGCTAAGTAGAATAAATAATGCCATGACCAGAAAGTGGTAGTTTGACCCACCCAATGGTGATTATTATATTTGTAGGAGAATGAGATAGGGTCTTTTTTAGCACTCTACGTACAATATTTTTAAATTGTCATCAAGTACTTTAAAAAGAAGTATTTCATTCCTGATCTTAACATATATACATTTTTTAATTATTTATTGCAAATTGGTCATATTATTGAAATAAGAAACCTGATAAAAGCATACACTCGATTGCATATAGGAATCAACTTTAATGATAGCAACCAGATATTTCAAAGTCAGCAGAGATGTTTATCCTGTGTTCCGTGGAGTCCTAGCGTTAACCATAGTGTCCACAATTTTAGTAACATTTTAATTTTTATAAAAGATAGAATTCTTAAACTCAGTTTGCTTGTAAAAACTAATGTAAGTGAGTAAGTTGTTATAGTTTTGTATTTTTATTAATTTGTTATAGTTTAAAATGTTGTTGCTTTGTTTATTATTCGTAGACTATATTTTAGATAGAAAAAAACATTATTTACTTTATCATACACATTCATCTTATTAAGATATTTGTATTGTAATAAAAATAAAGATGCAGCTTTGTAAATTAGAGTTTGGTAAAACTTTGATATCCTATTTTTATTGCTCTTTGGTCAAATGGTTCCTTCAAGAAAACGGTAAGCTCAAAGCTTTCAAATACTTCTGGTCTAAAAAGTCAATTCATCAGTAACGGTGAAGAAATTAAATTGATACGTACTAGTGAAATCAAAAAAATAACAGGTCAAATGAGTAGCAGATTTGTGCAAAGACAGTGCTGTAGTTCCGGGGAGGGTGGGGGGGACGCCGTCCCCCGAAATATATTATTTTTGTTGTAAAAATAATGGAAATATAATGCATATTGGTTTCAAACCACTTTTCCGCCCCCCCCCCCCCCCCACCGCCAAAAAAAAACAAAAACAAGGTGAGCTCCCTATAACATCTTTATCCAACTTCACTACTGCGTAAAGGGATTCATCAAAAATGTGTTAGAAAAAATGTACGAATTTGTATGGATGTTTATGTTTTTTTTTAACCTTTTTACAATTTATTTCTGAGTTAAAAAAAACCTTTAAGGGATTTAAACCTTTCGCTAAAAAAAAAAGAAGAAAAAAATATCTGAAAGATAAAGTTCATAAGGTGATGAGATTCGGTGGGATGTATTCTATTTGAATGTTTATTTCCCCAGTAGTACTGAAATAACAATGAATAAATGATGAAAGGAAACAAGGGCTTGGATATAAATTGATTAATGTACATAGAGCTGTCCATAAATGATGTCACAAAGTGTATTTGTGTCATCATTTATTTTCACACACATTGCACTGTCACAAAGTGTCACGCTTCACCTTACGCCCTCCCCTCCTCCTTGTCACACGCCCTCCTCATCGCAAACTGATAGGGGTTGTCCATAAATGATGTCACAAAGTGTCTTTGTGTCATCAATTTCACACACATTGTATTGTCACAAAGGATTACTCTTCACCTTACGCACTCCCTTCCTCCTTGTCCCATGCCCTCCACCCTCCTCCTTATCACAAACTGACACAATTTCATGACTCCCCCCCCCCGTCATAGCGTGACATCATTTGTGGACGACCCCATATTAAATAGCAACAAAAAGAAGCAAATACACTAAAAAAAAAATACTTGATGATACTGAGAAACGCAAAAAAAAAATTTAATTTCCTTTTCAGTGAGTTGTAACTCAGAAGAAAACTGGAACGTTTCCCTTAAATCATACCATTAACTTTAATTTTTGGAGAAAAAATAATGTTGCGAAGAATTTTACTCATTCGTTCTGAATGTTTTTTTATATAATTCCTAACCTCGCATATTTTAAAACCGAATGAAATATGGTAGAAAAGGGTATTTAAAATTATAAATGTATGCTGCATTATTACTTGTTATTACCAATTTTAAAATTTATTAAAAACATAGATTATTTAAAATATGGCACAGCTTTAAGAGATATTTTCGAACAGAAGTAAAGGAAAATACTCACGATTTTTATACTTTTTATTAAAAATGTGAATATAAGTAAGTACATTAGTTGTTTTAATTAAATGTCTTGCTGAAATGCACAAAGTATGTGTGATGAAAGACTTCATAAACAAGGCCAAAAGTCTTCAACCAACATAATGAGGCAAATAATGATACTTCAATGAAGCATAAACAAAGAAAACCGAATACACTGAAAAACAATTTTCACTCATTTAACAACACAAATAACATATCTAACTCCTATCAAATCCTTCATTGCTATTTGCATGGTAAAAATGAATTTTCTAAGTCGCAGTAACAGTTAAGAATTTTTTTGAAAACCATCTTCACCAAAGACACCATTCTTTTTTAAAAACAATTGTTAAAATAACCAATAGACAAGTGTGTGATTGCAAAATGAAAGTTTTTGAATTGAAAGCTTTTCATTAATTGATATTACTTCTTCAATCACGAAATCAACAAAATATACTAATGCATTTTCAATCACTAATAAAGGGAGAAAAAATATTTTAATATGACATCGGATAATCCGGGAAATTGTTAAATTGCCTAAGCTAAAATAAATAAAAGACTGAATTAAAATGTCTAAGAATCATCAGAAAATATAATTTTGGAATAAATTGGATAGAAATACATCTTAAATACACAAAACCCTAAGGAGTGCAATCATAAAAGAGGAAAATATTTTTAACTTCCCATCCTTACAACTACGGTAGCACGTGAAACTCTCATTTTCTCTAACTTTTCATTTTCATGACTTAAGTTTTACTGGCGATATACCACAGTACAATACAAAATATTCAACTCTCTTGCCCGAAATCGCCTTTTCACAAAATTCTGTTTGAAAGTTTTAAGAACTTATTTTCCTATGCTACTTTTAAATGATATTTTTCTGAAAACTGTTATTGGGCTGCTCGTCATATACCTAACGTTGGCCCCATAATCATAAAAAATGTTAAAAAATGAATAAATATGCCCGTGCTTATAGCCGCAGGAAGAAAAGTACAAAGCAGGCTGACAATAAAATTGACAGTAATGTTGAAATATGCTTCTCATTAGAAGCCGTTGTTATTGTAACACAATACAAATGAGCTTGCATCTCTCTGATGGTTCCGCCTTTCCGTGAAAATATATCACTTTTTTTTATCCGCTACACAAAATGTAGGATTTGTAGCGACATGAACGCTCTTACAAGAGAATTTTGAATAAGAATCTAAGCTTTCGACATTTTATTTTATGGTACATCGCCTTTTTTTTTTTCAGTTTCCTTTTTGTTTTATCTTGTCCAATTTTTAATGTCTTTATTTTAAATTAGTGGTTCTTATTCATTCCTCTACTTAAACTTATAAAAAGAATTTTAGTTCTGAAATTAAGTTTCCCATCTTCCAAGAAACTGCATTATATCATGCCTGTTCAATTTTAGTACTGATAAAGCATAAAAAAATTCCACGTGGAATTGCTTTATTCCTCAAACTTTTATCAAGCTGAAATATATCAGGTCGTCATTAATAGTTTTAAAAAACAAGCAATATAATATATTAAATTGGAACTGCATTTAGTGGGGTAAATACTACAACAGGGAGGTTACCATAGCCCAGAGAAATTAATTTGTATAGCGAAGTAACCCTAGGAAACACATCGCTAAATGTTGACTTGTATTGTTAAAGCTCTAATTTTGCAATCCTGATATGATGAACAACTGCATGTAAACTTGTTTAAAAAATCTTTATATAACTAGACAAGATTTTCAACTTATCTAGTTTTGAAAATTCTAAGTGACACCCCTGTGAATTTTCTATAACAAGTTAGTTGCAGGAGCGGCCCAAACTTAAATATTTTGGGAAGGTGGAAATTCTCAATTTGCCGAATGGAACTCCAAATTTTGGCGAATGAAGATAATTTCGTCGAATGGAACTCCAAATTTTGAAGAATGAAGATAATTTCGTCGAATGGAACTCCAAATTTTGTCAAATGAAGATAATTTTGCCAAATGGAACTCCAAATTTTGTCGAATTATGTTAGTTTTGCCGAATAGAACTCCAAATTTTGCCGAATAATGATAATTTTACCGAATCGTCATACAAAATTTACCGAATTAGGAAATTTTTGCAAGATCACAGTAACCTCCCATCGGGGTCCCGTGCCTAGCTGTTACAAGTCGTGGACCTAATCCAATGAGAGTTTTCTTTGCAATTACCCATGTTTTGACAATTTGTTGTTACCTAGTTGTAGTACTCACCCCATTTTATAGTATGGGTTTGCCTGTTGAACTTGCGTTACATCTGTCAATCTATTTTTCAAATGAGCAATAAAAACCACTCTACAACACTCCCAATAGCTTTTTAGGGAGGGGGGGGTATCTGTCTGGAAAATTACGTTTTCCATTCCCTAATGCTTATGCGTTTATGTCGCCTATGAAATATCTTGTTCAACTATTAAAAAATACTCTAAAATTTCTTCATCAATATAAATATCCAGGTGAATTACTAATACAATGATCTTGCTCTTTGGCCGCCGGGTACAAGAATAATCACCCGGTTTATAAACTGTATTCGGAACGAAGCAACTGTCAAAACATCATTGTTAAGCATGTCTGTTTTATCACCTCTTGTGGCCTGTTATCACTAATCGTCGCTTGATAACAGAGTGAATGCCTCAACTTTTTTATAATGTCATTCTAGTTTCAGTGTTACTTTGCCTTTCATGTCAGCCCATGCTTTACTCTTTAAGTAATCGCTTTATAATGATGTTGGATTATGTCCGGAAAACGTAAAAAACCAGGATTGTTTTTTTCTTTCAGACGCAGGTCTATGGAAAAAAACTGGCAAGAGTCCGAGCAGGAGCATGTTGGAGACGCTGAATCCGAAGAAGTAAGTGCCATTTTTTGTCGCGGATTATGAGCCTGCACTTTTTAACCATCGTTATCATTTATCAATTTAAGATGGTTGCGCTTCATTAATGCTTTGACGGGTGGCCCTTAATACTTTAATCCTGTTCTAACAAGGTGCTGGTTAAACTCTTCTGCACTTCGGAAGATTAATTCATGAGTATACTTAACACTAAATTAGAAGCTTATCTTTCCTTCTTGAAAAGTATATTTTGGTAGTTTGCAAGTGTTGAAAGTTTACGTAGCCCCTTTTGATTCCGTCGAAGGTAAGTGTCTGAATAAAAGTTTGGTTTCATGTTGCATTGATTTTCTATACCATAAGGTAAGGTTACTTATTTCTCAAAATGTTATGGACAACGTAAGTAAAAGTTCAGTCAACGAATGTGTTGCAAAGTGTTCTCATTAAAATAACATACTATTTTAAAGGTAAGCCTCCGATATTATATCATTACAAATATTGTAGTCTAACGCAAATTTTTTAATCATGCAAACAAAGTCATTAAGTAAAGAATAACATACAAAACACAAGACATATTTTTACAAATGCATATTGAAACACTATGGAATTTTAATTGGTTTTTGTTCAAATAGTTCAGAATGTAATTGACACAACTAGAAGCAAAGGTGATAAAATTTAAAATTTGGACTAGTACAAATAGAAGAAATTCTCATCTGTGTGGACAAGAGATAGTACTAGTCACCCTGCTAGATGCTGTTGTGCAACATGTTGAAACTGTTTTCAGTGAAAGCCTACCTAGAGAATAAACTGAACGCTTTTAATTTAAAAATTAAAAAAGTCCACTTACAGCCTATTTCTTATCATTGCATTCTTTTTGTGCGTGTGTGTATTTTTTAAAGAATATTGTAGCTTACACACACACGCACACATATTAAGTTTATGAGATGCATTTTGTGATAGTAAGTTGGAAGATTCCTAAACTGTCATTGATATCTGAAGTTTTTTGAAGGTATTATATCCTGGTTTATAACATTATCCACTGTGAAGAGAACGAAAGCAAAAATCGTTACAATGTTGTTAGAAGGGTTCCAAAATTAATCCTGTATTACTACTGATCACGAATTCAAATCACGATTATTTGTAAATTTTCGGCCAAAAATGTCTATTCGAAAATGACATTAGCAATTTTGATTTTTATCATATATGTATTCAGTTTATTACCTTGAGTTTGCGGTAATAATTCCTCCGGTACTTAATGTATATTTATGAGAACTACATCTGTATATATTTTTCAAACTTTGTACCCATTAATTTTTATGCATTATTCTATGTCAGTGATGCCCAGTCATTTTCTCCCCGAGGGCTGCACCTCATTACAAAATCATTCTCGCGAGCCAAGAACTTCAAAATACTTTATTATTTTCTGAATAACATGGAGAAATATGGAAAAGAAGAGAAAACTACAAATAAATAATTGTTGTTGTGAATGTTAACTATATTAAATGCATTGTTTTTCAGAAACCAATTTTTGTGTATTTGGCTCCAAAACTGTGACATTGTCGTTAATCTTGCTTTTTGATTTGTAATATTGAACAAAATAACGGGCCACACGGATCAGTTTAGCTGTTCTATGTGAACAGATTTCAAAATAATAAATAACCCACTTGAGCCAACTGCTGAAAAACAGCTTTTTTGACGCCCAAGTTTTTAGATTTTAATTGTTTTATAGTTTGAAAGAAAGTTAGCATCGGCTTTAAAAAATCAAATGATCATTACAATAGTTTCTAGAATGTTTTAAAATTTTACAACGTATTAAAACAATGTACTAAGCTTTAACTAACAGCTACACCAAGTGCACATTTATTGGGTTTTTTTTTTTTTTTTTTTTTTTTTTTTTTCAGATTAAGTATATATAATAATCCAACTAAACTTTCCATTGAACTGAAATTCAAAGCGTCAAATCAGAAATTTCCAAGATTAACATGACTCAAAAGAAGAAGTTTTTAAACATTAATCATTACTGGTTGAACAAGGCCGTTTTCTAAAACTTAAACTCAGTTTTTTTTATTCACTATTTTTAATGGTTCAAAAACAACGAATGAAAATATTCACATATCTTTGGCGATCTATGCTACCAATAACTACCTAATATTTTGATACAGCAACGAACTTTATTTTCTTTCTAAATATTACAGAAATAACCTCGTATTTTTTGTGCTAGAGTGAAAATATTAAAGATAGAAATTCCCCCTATGTGACCGGGGAGTTTGTGAAATGTAACTTGCGTACGGTAAAAACTAGTATGCATGATGACTATGCAAAGTAAACAGATGTGGACAAACTCATACACATTTTTTAGCACACAGATCACGTTTCCTTTCCCCTCAAAATTGTTGAAGTTCCATATTGAATATCTAAGAACTATTTAAATTGAGTTACTTGATGGAAAATAAGAAAAGTTATTTTCTTGAAACATTTAGGAAGATGCATCAATATTTTTGAAACAAAGAATTTTTACTATAAATGTTTATTGTTCGGCATGTTTACGTTAAATATACACAAAGACGGAGCTTCAGGTTGCCATAGAGCCTAGCTTTTCAGATGTGAAAATTTGAGGCTAAAAAACCCCTCCAACTGTTTGAATCGAGTTACTACGTGGAAAAGAAGAAAAGTTATTTTCTTGAAAAATTTAGAGGGATTCATCAATATTTTTGAAACACAAAATTTTTATTATAAATGTTTATTGTCCTGAATGTTTACGTCACGTCTACATCAGTGCTCGACAAAGAGAGTTTCAGGTTGCCATAGCACCAAGAGTTACAGCTCCGAATGTTTGAGGATAAAATATCCAGCAATCTCAGCTTGTTTTAGTAAAGTAATCAATAATGTTTTTTTGCCATACCTATTGTGTTTGATGTTAGTTTTAAATAGAATGTTGAATTTTTGATCTACATGATCTCATTTAATAGTTGAACATTTTTATTAGGAATATCATAACTTAATTGCCGCATGCATAAGTGCTATCAATTTATTTGTTGGTGAGAATTGTAAGAATCGGAAATTAATTTTGAAACTTCTTCATGGAATTCAGAAGAGTGATGGTAAAACGAGATGCGTCGTGTTCAAGTTGAATGAACAAGAATGAGTATTTTTTATTCAGTTACTGGATTTGGAGGGATCACAGTTGCTCGAAATGCCCTTTTTTTCTGAACCGCTTTTCTTTGAAAAGTTTTTTTTTTTCTTTTTTTTTCAGATTAGCAAAACAAAACTACTATATGCTATAATAGCTGTGTTGCACGGTCTACCTCGAAAATAAAAGTTGTGTCTCGTGACACATGTTCAACAACCATGCTTAAATAAAAGGAAAAAATCGTGTAAAATTTCCCGTCAGCTTGTCGAAAGAACAATTTTACGTCTCAAAATTTACCTTCATACCTCTTTTGATTTTTCATTAAATATCAAAATTTCAGCATTGTTAATAATAGGAGTAAACATTCGGTTTCACGGATTTGTTGGCGAAAGTCTGCTATGTGAGTTCCTGAGCATCAAATGACTTTTGTGCCAAACTTGGCAAAAATCCGACGTCAACTCAGGTTTTGTTTAAGAAAACCTCTTCTCTTGATCACCCCCCCCCCCCCCGTGTGAATTCCAGAGCATCAAAAGCAACTCTGTGCCAAATTTGTCAAAGATACGCCTTAAACTGGATTTGTATTGTAAAATATCAATTAGCATTCCAATTAGCATTTCATTTAATCAAATAGCGCACACACACAGCCATTTATATATACAAATAGATGAACACATTAACGACCCTGCAGTGTTTTTCTGTTATGCCATTTCAAATCAAAAATATCTTAATTTCAATTTTCGAAAAAAAATCTCTTAAAATTGATAGCAAGTTTATGGAAAATATTCATTTAAAATTCAGTAAAAGAGTGATACAAATAAGTCTCCTTCCATCTGCAACAGCAGAGCCTAACTTTTGCGGGAACTCTTGCGAAATTGGTTCACATACTTCTTTTCCATTGTGTATATTTTTCCACATGTTAGACGAAATTCAAACTGCGAGTATTTGCGTATGAAACTAAGATATATTAGGAATATTCTTTTGCAAGAAATTAAACTCTGTGGAAGAACCATGTTAGAATATGTTATTCGTTTTAAAACAATCCTGTTAACTAATGACTGGAAACTGAAAGCTGGATTGATTGATAAAATACTAGAAAACACACTAAAGCTAAGTTAACTACATACCTTTGTGCATAAAATGTAAAATAAGAAATAACACTGTCAAAAAGCACAAATTGCAGACACGTGTTTCGGTGTCACAAGGAACGCCTTTTTCAATGCAATAGGAATGAGCTTATGAATAAAAGACATCCATCCGACAAAAGCCTAAATGTCTTTTCATCCATAAGCTCATTTCTTTTGCATTGAAAAAGGTGTTCCTTGTAGCACCGAAACACATGTCAACTGTAATCTGCAATTTGGGCTTTTTGACCTTGTTGTTTCTTATTTTACACCAAAGCTAGTTCGTCAAAAGTTTAGATTTTTTTCTGTACTTCCAAACCGTATTGTTTACGGAAGCTCATTTTATTTTACGAGTTTTGTGCTACTAACCCAGACAGCAGTTTAATATCTTTAATTTAGGAGTTTTCATTTCGAGTGATGTACCACTTTGTTAATGTATTATACTTAACTGTGTCTTATTATCACTGATATCATATACATATCTACGATTTCAGGTTAATTACATATCTAACAATGCGTGAAAATTACGCCTATATTAGAAGCTGTCGAAATTTCTTTATAAATTTGAAAGGGTTAAGTCGCTAATTGAATGCTAACCCGCAAACTTCAAACCGATAATAGTCATGCAGGAATGAATAATTTAAATTTTCGCCAAAGGAAGATCAATTAGCTCTCAAATAATTATACATTATTCAAAATAGTTACGAAAAATATCCTCAATAATAATTTCTGAGTATGAAAGCTTATTTTATTTTATTTATTTTGTTTCCTTATTTATTTGTTTTTTGAACAAGTTAGTGACTGGGAGTTTATATATATATAAATGAACTATGAATCAATTTCAAGTAATTATACGGTGTTATTTGTTTTAGTGTACACATTGCAGTATCGAAAAATTTGATGTAAGCAGATATACTGCTTATATCAGTTCTTTTGATAGATCAAATGATCTGAAATAAGCAGTCATTATAAAATATCAAATCTTACACATCTGCAATAAAAATTGCAAAACAAATCCTACGCATATTTTTTTCGATTCATCTTTCTAAAACCCCTCTAGTGAAATATTTTATTTGCAAAAATGTTAATCCCTAGTGAACCATCTTCACTTTGGGAATCGTACTCGCCATTCGAGTCATGTCTCATACATTTTCTAATTTTCGATGAAGCGAAAAATTCTTCCGAAGTATCTCCTTGACTTATTGTGCGGAAAATTGTTTCCGAACTGTTCACTGCGGAATTTTAATACATCTCCTCTAGTTTTCACTGTGTTCTAACTTATATTCCTTATATCCTCAGGGTGCGCAAGACCTGTTTGAATTGTTGGAAAGATTGCAAAATAGCCGCCTTGATGACCAAAGATGCGTATTGCCATCATCCTTGCAGGTAAGCTCTTCCAACTCTTCCGAAATCAAGGTCACGGATATTTTGTTGAACATCTAGGTTTTGGTAGCTTTATTGTGCCTGGAACCATTTTCTTTATTCAAAATAGGTACTTTAATGCTAAGAGGTCCACCAAGAAAATATAGTAAAATGTTAATCTATTGTTCAAAATTGCATATGCAAATAAGAATGAGTTTTCCATTTTTTTTTTTTTTACTTGATTAGCATCTTACCATCCTTGTGACATATTTTTTTTTTTTTAGCTAGCTTAAATTACCCGGAACTTTTTTGGGGTACTTTGTCCTTTTCTCACCGAAAATTTCAAAAAATGGTGCAGTACTGATGTTTTTTTTTCAGCGTTGCGTTATGATATAATTATGTGATTGTTAACTAGTAATTTGCGATAAAATTGCATCAACTGCTGCAAAATTTTAGGAGTATGTAAATTACTTCGTTCTGGTTTAGTGCTAATAGGTTGAAAGGGCGACCCTCGCACCTCATTTGGGCCATTTGGGCCGAAAGATTTTTCAATTTCATTAAGAAAAGAAAATATTACATGAATAGACATTCTTTTATTAAATGTTTTCTGCGTTGTTTTTTTTTTTAATTTCATTTAAATAGAGACTTAGTGGGGAGGTAAATAGTTTTTTTTTCTTTTTTTATGTTTTTAAAAATAAATTAAGACTAGGTAAAAAAAAAAAGAGAAGTCGTTTAAGTATGGAACTGACTCAATGTGAAACATTTATCCATCTGTGTTTTATGCATCTATTCTGTAAAGGGAATGATCTAAAATAATCGATTAAAAAACATATGTGCTAACATTTCTTTTAGTTTGTTGATATGTCTATGTTTTTTAAGGAATTGTGAACAGAAATGACGAAATTTCATAACAAGGGTAAGAAAATAAAATACTGCAAAAACAAAACAAAAAAAAAAAAAGAAACAAAATGAAATAAATAATAAAAAATGGTAATCTACACAGTAAATAATAATAAGTTGATTCGAAGGAAGAAACTCATTCCAATAAATCATCCCAATAATTCAAACAACATTCAAAAACACAATCGTTCTTTAAAGAACAATAATAACAATAATAATAATTAGTGCTATTTTCCTGCATTCTATTTATTATAAAGTGTTTTTTCTTCAAACCAGTTGACTAAGCCACTATTAAATTAGCAATATGCTAAGTAATATCTAATGTATTTCTCTTTTGTTTCTTTACGCTTTTGACTACGTTAGAAAAAAGAAATATTTTTAATTTAGATTAAAATTTTTTGCTGTTGATTACTGATACCTTTGACCAGTAAACCCTTTTACTGAAATTAATAAACTTGATATTGCTTCATGGAGATTACGTACCCTACAAGATCAACAGAAAAAAGCATAAAATTTTAATAGAAACATCGTTTTTTTTTAATAAAAAAAGAAGCAGGAAAGATAAGTGTTTCAACGTGTATTATGTTAAGGTTTTCGAAAAATTTCGTTGCACATCATCTTTGAAAAAAAAAAAAAAATTTTCTTTAGCTTCAACGTTGATTTATTTTCACATCAATTAAAAAGCAGAAGTTTTTAAGTTATCGTAATCATTTTAATTTCAGCTAGGAAAAATAATATGAAACATTTCAGTTTTCTTTTTAAATCTAAAAGTTCGATTCTATGTCTTTCGAAATACAATTTAAAACGACTACCAATTACACACAGTAAACCTTAAGTAAATAATATCCTAATTAAAATTTATCTAAGATTCCGAGTTATAGATTTAATTTAAACAAACGTGTAGTAAAAGCAATTGAACTTAATTTTATCTAAACTAATTAATTACTAATTCAAAGAGCTCAACTACAGAGAGTGACAATATCCTAAATTTTTAAACAACCAAACAGTGTTAAAACACTTTTAACAAATAAAATTTAAAAAAAAAATCCTTTTTCTGAAATTTTAGGTTTATTTGGACTAGTCGTGTGGTTTCTCGCAAAGCATAAATCTTGTATTACGTTCGAAAATTAGCAATTCATGAATTTGCTCAACTTGACATCCAATATTCCTGCTCTCCAATAGGAATGAAACATTTTATTAAGTACTGCTTCTCTCAGTCCTTAATCTGCTGGCTTAATAAATGCCAGTCGTTTTGCAACGATTGTAATTTGAATTGTTCTGTACGTGCGTTGAAGGATCAATAATTAATAGTTCCTTTATATGCGCTAGTAGGTACGTAAAATTAGAAATCGATTTATTCAATCAGATGTTTATTTCAACTTTGATTGCAGCGGGCTTGTCGGCCACTTTGAAGTTTTATTCGAACAAAGAAATGGCGCCGACTGCAAAATTTCACATCCCCTTTTCTGGAAAATTATTTGAAAAGTCACATGTTTACTCTATTATTCATTTCAATGAAGGGGTTCTTATTTCAATTAATTTTCCATTTTGTTTTAACAATCAACAAAGTTTTTAAAAATTGCATTGTTTTGTTTAAAACACAATATTTGCGAATCTTTGTGAAAGTGTTCTAATGTTTAATTTTCAATTCAAATCTGCAAATATTTACTCTAAAAAATGTCGTTAGAGGTGGCTGAATGGGGGAGCAATATCTTCTTGTTGCAATATCTTCTGGTTCTAAAATTAAAAAAGTCGTCTCTTATGGATTAGATTTCTATAGGAAAACTCTTTCTTTTGATATATGAAACAGAAAGTATACAATGAGTGTTTGTGAAGGAGGTGAAAATGGTGGCAGAAATTTAAAAACAGTATACCTTGTTTGCTTTTATTATTGATAATCTGGCAGCCCTTTTTTTTCTCCTGTTGAAACAATTTGCTAAAAGGAAAACTTTTACTTTCTAAATTCATATGCAAGTATATAAAGATTTAAATAAAGAATTTTTCTAACTTGTTCCTTCTTTGTGTTTGCGCATCAAGAAAAATACATTTCATTCGTATTTTTCCGTTTGTAATAAATGTTGGTTACGTGAAGTTAAAACATAATAATACATTAAAGTTAAAATATTAAACAAATATATATATATATACAGGTATCCCTCGTATAACACGGTTAATTCGTTCCGTGTAATATCGAAACCGTGTTAAACCAGACTTTTTTTATAAATGGTTTTTACTCATTTTTTAACCTAATTAATCACGTACATATCATAAATCATGTCAATGTGTACCGTGTTGTATCGAAACCATGTTCTGTGCTACATCGAAACCGTGTTATAAGAGACCTTGAAATAATGTAAATCAAGGAATGTGTATCGTGTTATATCGAAACCAAGTCATAAGGTGCAAATTTTATAATTGCTTAAATTTCGGCTCAATAGAATATACAAACGAAAACTGGCTACCAGAACATACAAAGACCCACTGATTTAAAAATAAGAGTTGTTATAAACGATAAAACTTAGTTATTTTACTTACCTCAAATTAAAACTGTTATGCGCAACAAGAAAAAACTTTATCAACTCTCTTTACTAAGAACAAAACGCATTTTATAAGAAAAAAATATATGAGCTTTACTATAGCAATAGAGTTCGTCTGAGCAACAACAACAAAACAAAATATAAAATAAAATAGGTAGCATTTGTCTATTTATTTTATTTCATATTTTTTGGACTACATGTTTTATTTATCGTTTGCCAAATTTTGCTTATGTTTAATCTAATGGTATTTCCTTACAATGCATTGGAAGCAAAATAATTTTCATCCTTTTGCTTTTAGAACACTGATGAGAAAAATAAAGTATGTATTTAAGAGTGTGGGGTGTGCGGGGTTTTCAGTGTTATGCTGGGGAAAGAGCCGAAGACAGACAATTTTTTGTAAAAGTTTCATAAAAACAAAGTAAAAACTTATTACAGTGATTATCATACATTTTTTAACAGTGTATTGAACAAAAACGAAATTTCTTCTTTTAAAATTCGTGTTGCATCAAAACCGAGTACAGTGAAACCTGTGTAAGTTGACCACTCGCGGTGCAGTACTTTGGCGGTCAACTTAGACAGGTGGTCAACTTATAAAGAGTGGTAATAATTTTTTTTTTATTTTTTGTCATTTCTTGCACCATGTATTTATTTTTTGAGGAATTCACCCTTACTCTTTCTGTACAACTCACTTTCATTGTTTAACATTATTGAAAGTGAAACAATAATTAAAAATACTATTCAGATAATTTTGTTAGTTTTTCCTTGTTTTTAACTATATTAGACACTTTAGTTTTAGAAATTCCATATATGCCAGCTAATATTCTCTGGCTTTTTCCATTTTCAGTTAATTTTAATATTTCATACTTTTTATTAATCTCAAGTTCAGCTAACTTTTTTGAAGCCTTTTTGTGTAAACCTTATAGCACAAAGAGCAACAAGCTCGATTCTCCCAGTTCATAAAGGCAAATTCAAAATGTCCCATCTCTTAATACCTTGCACCAGAAACATGCAACTTTACTCATTAGCAAGCCCAGATCTGCGTACCCGCAGTGCGAGTTTCCCGCGTCTTTAAAGGGGCTAACGGCCCTAGAAATTGAAGAAAAAATACAAAAAAAAAAAAAAACTAGCACAAAGACTTATTCACCTTACTAATAGACACTGCTGACCACTAAGGAGGGGCCCTACATATTTTGTTGCAGGGGAATCAAAATGTATAGATCCGTGCCTGCTCTTTTTAGCACAATTCCTGTGTCGTCACAACATATTGCAACAGAAAGGAAAGACTTTGAACTTTTCTACTGTCACTTATTTTCATTGAACAGAGTACAAAAAGCTTTCTCAAGTAGAACAACAAATGAAAAGCAAGTTTGGAGAATAAAGAGCAGCATTAAGCTTTATGTTGCTGTTTAGTTAGTAAAATGCTGTTCAGTCATCAAAGCATTAAAAACATTCTTGGAAAGCTATGAAACTAATAATAATAATAATAAATAATAATAAAATAAAATAATTTGCTGAAGAAAGTTTAAAAAAATAAACCAAGTGGTCAACTTACAAAGGGTTTTTTACAATACTCCAAACCAAATTTGGCGAACATTAGCGGTCAAGATAGAGAGGTGATCAAGTTACAGAGATTTTCCTTCATTATATGAGATAGGATTAAGTCCGTTCCTGACAAAAGCGGTCAACATAGACAGGTGGTCAACTTACAAGGGTAGTCAGTTTCACAGGTTTTACTGTAGTGTTTAAAATCAAGTTTTGTACCGTGTAATATCGAAACCGTGTTATAATGATCACAAGTTTTGTACCGTGTAATATCGAAACCGTGTTGTAGAAGTACCGTGTTATACGGGGGACACCTGTACTTGTAACAAACCTAATGTATTTTTTTAATCACACGAACTTAGAATTAAATACTTGTTAATTAGTAAAGATATCACTTTAATCGACAATCATTTTTTTCTCTCCTGTATGAGATCAGAACCAGATTTAGCTATGCTTTCTTTAACATTTTCCCCTCCTAATGTATGTTTTTCTGTACTAAATGAATTTAGTTTTATCGTACTTAAATATCATCTTAAGTAGGCTTTAAGAATATATTTTAAAGAAGTTGAAAAGAACGAAAAGTTGAGCTCGTCTGTTGTGCCTCTCGCGGATTGTTGGATGAAGAAAGAATCTGGCTGAGCTAGCTGCGTAAATTAAAATTAACAAATCATTTAATGTCACAGTTTAATATCAGGTGCATATAAGTGATGTATGCTATGTTAGTGTGTGGTTTATTGCTGTAAAATATAATAGTATCTCGTGCTTTATCGCCGCGTTCATGTTTAAGGTTCAGTGTGGTCCAAAAGAATCTTCCCCTAAATATGATGCCCGAACTGCTTATCCGCTGAACCAATCAAACCAAAATTGCCCAATATGGTTGTTTGAAAGAATGCGCTAGTTTTAAACGACATAGAGCTCACGGTTTATGGCTGCGGTGAGGGAATTTTCGAAATTTTCGAATGGCAGCACTCTTTTTCTTACGGAAATTGATCAGTGAGTTGAGAACCCCAAATGGCGTTGGAATTGGTACATTCGATCCATTGAGAAGAGAGAAAATGGAGGGAGTGAAGATTTTCATTCACATGAAATTCAAAACCCAAGTCATGTGATATATTTAAAAGCAAAGCATTGGAAGAAATCAGGTTTCTTTCGCTTGTTTCACGCAAAACGTACCAACCATTCGTCGTTGTTGAGTCACTGGACTTGGTGTCTTTGGGTCAGCTTTTGCTAATCCAATGATTGGACTTGTTCCCTCCATTTTAATTCCTGCTCTAAGGTTCGAGCCCCTGACTGAAGAAACTCTCTTTCCACTCCACTCATTCGACAAGTAATACTTTGCCCGTGGTGTTCTGGGATTGTTTTTCAACTACTGTCTAAACCTGTGGATTGTGAAGAGTTAGTCAGATCTCCCCTACTTTAGAGCTGGCATTAGTTCTTTATAGTGTTCTTCTTTGTAAATACTTTACACCGGCAATTTTCGTCGCACGCAAATCATTGCAATATCAATAGTGGTTTTTTAATAGACTGATCAAATTGCGCAAGCAAAATGAAAGTGCTGTCATTCGAAAATTTCAAAATTATCTCAGTATAACAATTTAAATAGACAATGAGAACCGCATTGTTATTTTAAATTATATCGAAGCCAATCAGTTTTACATAAATAAAGAACCGTGTACAAAACGCCTTAACACAGGAAATATTTACAACACTAAGAGAATGAAAGAACACATAGGGCTCAGATGAGAAACGAACTCACTACCTCCGGCATATAAAGCGAAGCGTCTACTACAGAGCTACGGAGGTTTTTCTGCGTTGTTTAAAATCATCACAATATTTAGCACGTGCCTTCAAACAACCATGTGTAAAAATTTTGGCTCGATTGGTTCAGAGAACAGGCCACTTGAGTTTCATACCCTATTGGAAAAAAATCCTAAAACCAGTATCCAAATGATACCGGACCCAGTATGATTTGTACCGGAAAAAAGAAAATCATACCGGAAATTTAAATTCCGGTATGAAATCTTACTGGAAATTTTGAAACCGGTATCAATTTATACTGGAAATTTCAAAACCAGTATGAATTTAATCTGGATTTTTTTATACCGGTTTTCAAACATACTGGAAATTTTGAAACCGGTATCAATTTATACTGGAAATTTTGAAACCGGTATCAATTTATACTGGAAATTTTGAAACCAGTATCAATTTAATCTGGATTTTTTATACCGGTTTTTAAGCATACTGGAAATTTTGAAACCGGTATCAATTTATACTGGAAATTTTGAAACCAGTATCAATTTAGTCTGGATTTTTTATACCGGTTTTTAAGCATACTGGAAATTTTGAAACCGGTATCAATTTATACTGGAAATTTTGAAACCAGTATCAATTTAGTCTGGATTTTTTAATGCCGGTTTTTAAACATACTGGAAATTTTGAAACCAGAATCAATTTAATCTGGATTTTTAATAGTGGTTTTTAAACGTACTAGAAATTTTGAAACCTGTAACTAACCACACTGGAAATTTAAATGCCAGTATGAAATCTTACGGGGGAATTTTGAAACGAGTATCAATTTAATCTAGATTTTTTAATACTATATTACCCCGAAAAGCGAGGTTGACCAGCATGCCGGAAATTTGAATCTTTCGGCATGCCAGATAATTTAAGGTTTATTTTGCAACAAAACTAAAGTTAATTTCCCCATACAGTTCCTATCAAAAAGCATACCATTGTTACACTCGCTCACAGGTCACTAATACATTAGTCTAGTTTTATTTGTATTAAAAAAAGGTTAGTGTTTTTTATATGAATCTCATAACACTTAT
This sequence comes from Uloborus diversus, assembly GCF_026930045.1. Taxonomy (NCBI): domain Eukaryota; kingdom Metazoa; phylum Arthropoda; class Arachnida; order Araneae; family Uloboridae; genus Uloborus; species Uloborus diversus. Next base: position 187,876,365 of record NC_072733.1, read on the forward strand.
GATTTTCATACATTTAAGGGGACAATTAATTTGACATGCAAATCCTGCATTAGATTATTATAAGCATAAGTTTGCAATTTCATTATCTTTTGAGAAAAGTATGTAAGGGAACATTTTTGCACTAAAATTACAATCATAATATAATCTTTGTT